>NC_086454.1:94157137-94457137 GCF_028390025.1 Pseudophryne corroboree | reverse complement strand
ACTGGGGGCCAGGACAGATATCTGCAACTCCAGATACCTAGGTATGTGGGGTCACGCTGTCAGCACTTCCACCACTGCCCACATCCACCAGGCCCCCCATACTTTACCTGTAACCCCTCCCTGCCGCCCCACCTCTCCGCATCCCCTCCCTGCCACCCCGCGTCTCCGCGTCCTCACTGCCGCCCCGCGTCCCCACACTGCCTGTCCGCATTCCCTTCCTGCCGCCCTGTGACCCCTCCCTGCCGCCCGCCTCTCCGTGTCCCCTCCCTGCCGCTCTGTGTCCCCTCACTGCCGCCCCCCTCCCTGCCGCCCTGCCTGCTGTCCCACGTCTCTGCGTCCCCTACCTGCTGCCCCGCCTCTCCCTGCCGCCCGCCTCTCCACATCTCCGCATCCCCTCCCCGCGTCTCCTCCCTGCCGCCCCGCCTCTCTGCGTCTCCTCCCTCCCGCCCCGCATCCCTCACTGCTGCCCCGCCTCTCTGCATTCCCTCCCTGCCGCCCCGCGTCCCCTCCCTGCCACTCAGCCTCTCTGCGTCCCCTTCCTGCCGCCCCGCCTCTCCGCGTCTCCTCCCTGCCGCCCCGCGTCCCCTCCCTACCGCCGCGTGTCTCCGCGCCCCCTCCCTGCCGCCCCGTATCTCCGTGTCCCCTTTCTGCCACCCCGCCTCTCCGCGTACCCTCCCTGCCACCCCAGCTCTCTGCATCCCCTCCCTGCCGCCCGCGTCTCTTCTGTGTCCCCTCCCTGCCGCCCCGCATCGGTGTGCCCCCCCCTGCCGCCCTGTGTTGGTGTGCCCCCCCTGCTGCCCTGTGTCGGTGTGCCCCCCACTGCCACCCCGCGCCGGTGTGTGTGTCCCCCGCACCGCCCCGCGTACCCTCACTGCCGCCCCGCCTCTCCGCATTCCCTTCCTGCCGCCCCGCGTCCCCTCCCTGCCGCCCCGCCTCTCTGCGTCCCCTCCTTGCCGCCCCACGTCTCCACATCCCCTCCCTGCCGCCCCGCCTCTCCGCGTCCCCTCCCTGCTGTCCCGCCTCTCCCGTCCCCTCCCTGCCACCCCGCGTCTCCGTGTCCCCTCCCTGCTGCCCCACGTCTCCCCATCCCCTCCCTGCCGCCCCGCCTCTCCCCGTCCCTCCCTGCCTCTCCGCGTCCCCTCCCTGCTGCCCCGCGTCTCCTACCCGCGTCCCCTCCCTGCCGCCCCGTATCTCCGCGTCCCCTCCCTGCCGCCCGTGTCTCCGTGTCCCCCCTACCGCCCCGTGTCTCCGCGTCCCCTCCCTGCCGCCCCGTATCTCCGCGTCCCCTCCCTGCCTCTCCGCGTCCCCTCCCTCCCGCCCCGCGTCTCTTCTGTGTCCCCTCCCTGCCGCCCCGCGTCGCTGTCCCCCCCCCTGCCTCCCCGCGTCGGTGTGCCCCCCCTGCCTCCTCGCGTCGCCCCCCCCTGCCTCCCCCCTCTGTATCCCCTCCCTACTGCCCTCCTTGGTGTGTCCCCCCCCTGCGTCGCTGCATCCCCCCCTGCCTCGGTGTGTCCCCCTCCTATCGCCCCGCCTCGGTGTCTGTCCCCCCCACTGCCCTGCCTCTCTGTATCCCCTCCCGTACCGCCCGGCCTCTCTGTATACCCTCACTACCGCCCCGTCTCTCTCTATCCCCTCCCTACCACCCCGCCTCTCTGTATCCCCTCTACTGCCCTCCTCTCTGTATCCCCTCCCTGCCTGCTTTCCCGCGTCTCCGCATCCCCTCCCTACCGCCCTGCGTCTCTACATCCCCGGCCTGCGTCGGTGTGTCCCCTTCCTACCGCCCTGCGTATCTGTATCCCCGCCCTGCCTCTGTTGGTCCCCGCCTTGCGTGTCCTGTCCCCTCCCTACCGCCCTGCGTCTGTGTCCCCTCCATACTGCCCTGCGTCTGTGTCCCCTCCCTACCGCCCTGCATCTCTGTGTCCCCTCCCTACTGCCCTGCGTCTGTGTCCCCTCCCTACCGCCCTGCGTCTGTGTGTCCCCGCCCTGCCTCTGTTGGTCCCCGCCCTGCGTGTCCTGTCCCATCCCTACCGCCCTGCGTCTGTGTCCCCTTCCTACCGCCCTGCGTCTGTGTCCCCTTCCTACCGCCCTGCGTCTGTGTCCCCTTCCTACCGCTCTGTGTCCCCTTCCTACCGCCCTGCGTCTCTGTGTCCCCTCCCTACCGCCCTGCGTCTCTATGTCCCCTCCCTACCTCTGTTGGTCCCCGCCCTGTGTGTCTGTGTCCCCTTCCTACCGCCCTGCGTCTGTGTCCCCTTCCTACCACTCTGTGTCCCCTTCCTACCGCCCTGCGTCTCTGTGTCCCCTCCCTACCGCCCTGCGTCTGTGTCCCCTCCCTACCTCTGTTGGTCCCCGCCCTGTGTGTCTGTGTCCCCTTCCTACCGCCCTGCGTCTCTGTATCCGCTCCCTACCGCCCCCCCCCCCCCAATCCCCCCATTCCTCCACCCGCAGCATCTACAGACTCCCTGCCTCATCCGCGGTCCCCCCCCGCTGGTCACACCGTCGCAAGGGCCTACGCCCCCTTCACTATCGGACGCCCTTTCCTCCTCCAATATTTAACCACTACCAAAACTAGCAACGCAGGTAATACTCCATATAATGCAAATATTGAACCCCAGAAAGGCGTGCAGGGGCTAAGGGGCGTAGCCCCTTCCGACGGTGTGAAGAGCGCCCGTAGGGCGCGATGAAGCACCTAGTATATATATATATATATATATATATATATATATAAAGATTTTACTTACCGGTAAATCTATTTCTCGTAGTCCGTAGTGGATGCTGGGGACACCGTAAGGACCATGGGGATAGACGGGCTCCGCAGGGGACATGGGCACTTTAAGAAAGAATTTAGGTTCTGGTGTGCACTGGCTCCTCCCTCTATGCCCCTCCTCCAGACCTCAGTTAGAGAAACTGTGCCCAGAAGAGCTGACAGTACAAGGAAAGGATTTTGGTAATCCAGGGCAAGATTCATACCAGCCACACCAATCATACCGTATA
This sequence comes from Pseudophryne corroboree, assembly GCF_028390025.1. Classification (NCBI taxonomy): domain Eukaryota; kingdom Metazoa; phylum Chordata; class Amphibia; order Anura; family Myobatrachidae; genus Pseudophryne; species Pseudophryne corroboree. The sequence goes on along the minus strand of NC_086454.1, from coordinate 94,454,149 downwards.
ACATGTGAAAACAACCAGTTAACAGTATGACGAACAACAGAGCATCAGGTCAAACCCTGATGCAACCATAACATAACCCTTATTGAAGCAATAACTATATACAAGCATTGCAGAAGAAGTCCGCACTTGGGACGGGCGCCCAGCATCCACTACGGACTACGAGAAATAGATTTACCGGTAAGTAAAATCTTATTTTCTCTAACGTCCTAGTGGATGCTGGGGACTCTGTAAGGACCACGATTATACCAAAGCTCCCAAACGGGCGGGAGAGTGCGGATGACTCTGCAGCACCGATTGAGCAAACAAGAAGTCCTCCTCAGCCAGGGTATCAAACTTGTAGAACTTTGCAAAAGTGTTTGAACCTGACCAAGTAGCCGCTCGGCAAAGTTGTAATGCCGAGACCCCTCGGGCAGCCGCCCAAGAAGAGCCCACCTTCCTAGTAGAATGGGCCTTAACTGATCTTGGCAGCGGCAATCCAGCCGCAGAATGAGCCTGCTGAATCGTGTTACAGATCCAGCGAGCAATAGCTTGCTTTGAAGCAGGAGCACCAAGCTTGTTGGATGCATACAGGATAAACGACGACTCTGTTTTCCTGACCCTAGCCGTTCTGGCTACATAAACCTTCAAAGCCCTGACCACATCAAGCAACTCGGAATCCTCCAAGTCAGTAGTAGCCACAGGCACCACAATAGGTTGGTTTATATGAAAAGATGAAACCACTTTCGGCAGAAATTGTGGACGGGTCCGCAATTCTGCTCTATCCACATGAAACACCAGCTAGGGGCTTTTATGTGACAAAGCCGCCAACTCTGACACACGCCTAGCCGAAGCCAAGGCTAATAGCATGACCACCTGCCACGTGAGATATTTCAACTCCACCGTTTTAAGTGGTTCAAACCAGTGGGATTTCAGGAAACTCAACACCACGTTAAGATCCCAAGGTGCCACTGGAGGCACAAAAGGAGGCTAAATATGCAGCACTCCCTTTACAAACATCTGAACTTCAGGTAGAGAAGCCAACTCCTTTTGAAAGAAAATGGATAGGGCCGAAATCTGGACCTTAATGGAACCCAATTTTAGGCCCAAATCCACTACGGACTGTAGGATGTGAAGGAAAACGGCCCAGCTGGAAATCCTCCGTAGGAGCATTCCTGGCCTCACACCAAGCAACATATTTTCGCAATATACGGTGATAATGTTGAGCTGTCACGTCCTTCCTAGCCTTTATCAGCATAGGAATGACCTCATCTGGAATGCCTTTCTCTGCTAGGATCCGGCGTTCAACCGCCATGCCGTCAAACGCAGCCGCGGTAAGTCTTGGAACAGACAGGGCCCCTGTTGCAACAAGTCCTGTCTTAGAGGAAGAGGCCACGGGTCCTCTGTGAGCATTTCTTGCAGATCTGGATACCAAGTCCTTCGTGGCCAATCTGGAACAATGAGGATTGTTCTCACTCCTCTTTTTCTTATTATCCTCAGCACCTTGGGTATGAGAGGAAGAGGAGGAAATAAATAGACCGACTGGAACACCCACGGTGTCTACAGCTATCGCCTGAGGGTCTCTTGACCTGGCGCAATACCTCTGTAGCTTTTTGTTGAGGCGGGATGCCATCATTTCCACCTGTGGCAGTTCCCATCGACTTGTAATCTGTGCGAAGACTTCCTGATGAAGTCCCCACTCTCCCGGGTGAAGGTCGTGTCTGCTGAGGAAGTCTGCTTCCCAGTTGTCCACTCCCGGTATGAACACTGCTGACAGTGCGCTTACGTGATTCTCCGCCCAGCGAAGAATTCTGGTGGCTTCCGCCATCGCCACCCTGCTCCTTGTGCCGCCTTGTCGGTTTACATGAGCCACTGCGGTGATGTTGTCTGACCGAATCAGAACTGGTTGGTCGCGAAGCAGGGTCTCCGCTTGACGTAGGGCGTTGTACATGGCCCTTAGTTCCAGGATGTTGATGTAAAGGCAAGTCTCTTGACTTGACCTCAGACCTTGGAAATTTCTGCCCTGTGTGACTGCTCCCCAACCTCAGAGGCTTGCGTCCGTGGTCACCAGGACCAAGTCCTGAATGCCGAATCTGCGGCCTTCGAGAAGGTGAGCGCTCTGCAGCCACCACAGGAGTGACACCCTGGGTCTGGGGGATAGGGTGATTAACTGATGCATCTGAAGATGTGATCCGGACCACTTGTCCAGTAAGTCCCACTGAAAGGTCCTCGCAGGGAACCTGCCGAAGGGAATGGCCTCGTATGATGCCACCATCTTTCCCAGGACTCGGGTGCAGTGATGTACTGACACCTGTTTTGGTTTTAATAGGTTCCTGACCAGTGTCATGAGTTCCTGAGCTTTCTCTATCGGGAGATAAACCCTTTTCTGGTCTGTGTCTAGAATCATGCCCAGGAAAGGCAGACGAGTCGTAGGAACCAACTGCGACTTTGGAATATTCAGAATCCAGCCATGTTGCCGTAACACTTCCAGAGAAAGTGCGACGCTGTTCAGCAACTGCTCTCTTGATCTCGCTTTTATGAGGAGATCGTCCAAGTACGGGATAATGGTGACCCCTTGTTTTTGCAGGAGTACCATCATTTCCGCCATTACCTTGGTAAATATTCTCGGTGCCGTGGAGAGACCAAACGGCAACGTCTGAAATTGGTAATGACAATCCTGTACAACAAATCTGAGGTACGCCTGATGAGGTGGATAAATGGGGACATGAAGGTATGCATCCTTTATGTCCAGAGACACCATAAAATCCCCCCCTTCCAGGCTTGCGATGACCGCTATCAGCGTTTCCATCTTGAACTTGAACCTTTTCAGGTATATGTTCAGGGATTTTAAATTCAATATGGGTCTGACCGATCCGTCCGGTTTCGGGACTACAAACATGGTCGAATAATAACCCCTTCCCTGTTGAAGGAGGGGAACCTTGACCACCACCTGTTGAAGATACAATTTGTGAATTGCAGTTAACACTATTTCCCTCTCGTGGGGGGAAGCTGGTAGGGCCGATTTGAGGTATCGTGAGGGGGCATCTCTTCGAATTCCAGCTTGTATCCCTGAGACACAAAGTCTATCGCCCAGGGATCCACCTGGGAGTGAACCCACTTGTGGCTGAAATTTCAAAGACGTGCCCCCACCGGGCCTAGCTCCGCCTGTGGAGCCCCCGCGTCATGCGGTGGATTTTGTAGAGGCCGGGGAGGACTTCTGTTCCTGGGAACTAGCGGTGTTGTGCAGCTTCTTACCTGTGCCCCTGCCTCTGGCAAGAAAGGACGCACCTCGGACTTTCTTGTTTCTTTGTGATCGAAAGGACTGCATTTGATAATACGGTGCTCTCTTAGGCTGTGAGGGAATAAAAGGCAAAAAATTTGACTTTCCAGCTGTAGCTGTGGAGACCAGGTCCGAGAGACCCTCCCCAAACAATTCCTCACCCTTGTAAGGTAAAACCTCCATATGCCTTTTTGAGTGGGCATCACCTGTCCATTGCCGAGTCCACAGGACCCTTCTGGCAGAAATCGACATAGCATTTATTCTAGAACCCAGTAGACTAATGTCTCTTTGAGCATCTCTCATATATAGGACAGCGTCTTTAATATGCCCCAGGGTCAACAATACAGTATCCTTGTCTAAGGTATCAATTTCCTCAGATAAGGTATCCGTCCATGCTGCTACAGCACTACACACCTAGGCCGACGCGATTGCCGGCCTCAGTAAGGTACCTGAATGTGTATAAATGGACTTCAGGGTAACCTCCTGTTTGCGATCCGCAGCATCTTTGAGGCTAGCCGTATCCTGTGACGGCAGGGCTACCTTCTTGGATAAGCGTGTTAAAGCTTTGTCCACCCTAGGGGAGGATTCCCAGCATAACCTGTCTGTTGGCGGGAAAGGATACGCCATAAGAATCCTTTTGGAAATCTGCAGTTTATCTGGAGATTCCCAAGCCTTTTCACATAACTCATTTAGCTCGTGTGAGGGGGGAAAAGTTACCTGTGGCTTCTTTTCCCCATACATATGCACCCTCTTGTCAGGGACTGGGGTTTCCTCTGTGATGTGCAACACATCCTTAATTGCTATAATCATATAACGGATGGATTTAGCCAATTTTGGCTGTAACTTTGCATCATCGTAATCGACACTGGAGTCAGAATCCATGTCGGTATCTGTGTCAACAGTTTGGGATAGTGGGTGCTTCTGAGACCCTGACGGACTCTGCGACATAGGATCAGGCACGGGTTGGGACCCTGACTGTCCCGGGGCTTCAGCTTTTTCTAACTTTTTATGCAAGGAATTAACGTTATCATTTAAAACCTTCCACATATCCATCCAATCAGGTGTCGGCGCCGTCGGCGGAGACACCACATTCATTTGCTCCCGCTCTGCTTCCACATAGCCTTCCTCATCAGACATGTCGACACAAGCGTACCGACACACCACACACACAGGGAATACCCTCTCTGAAGACAGTTCCCCCACAAAGCCCTTTGGAGAGACAGAGAGAGAGTATGCCAGCACACACCCCAGCGCTATAAACCCAGGAATAACACAGTAACTTAATGTTAACCCAGTAGCTGCTGTTTATATTGCTTTTTGCGCCTAATTATGTGCCCCCCCTCTCTTTTTACCCTCGTCTACCGTGTATCTGCAGGGGAGAGCCTGGGGAGCTTCCTCTCAGCGGAGCTGTGGAGAAAAAATGGTGCTGGTGAGTGCTGAGGAAGAAGCCCCGCCCCCTCGGCGGCGGGCTTCTGTCCCGCTTAAATATGCAATTTTTTGGCGGGGGTTCATACATATATACAGTGCCCAGCTGTATATATGTTTAACTTTGCCAAAAGAGGTCCCAAATGCTGCCCAGGGCGGCGGCGCCCCCCCCCCCCCCCCCCCTGCACCCTTTCAGTGACCGGAGTATGTGTAGGTGTGTGGAGCAATGGCGCACAGCTGCAGTGCTGTGCGTTACCTCAGTGAAGAACACGGAGTCTTCTGCCGCCTGTGAAGTCTTCTTTGCTTCTCATACTCACCCGGCTTCTGTCTTCCGGCTCTGCGAGGGGGACGGCGGCGCGGCTCCGGGACCGGACGGCGAGGGTGAGTAGCGAGGGTACGATCCCTCTGGAGCTAATGGTGTCCAGTAGCCTAAGAAGCAGGACCTAGCTTCAGAGAGTAGGGCTGCTTCTCTCCCCTCAGTCCCACGATGCAGGGAGTCTGTTGCCAGCAGAGCTCCCTGAAAATAAAAAACCTAACAAAATACTTTCTCTCAGCAAACTCAGGAGAGCTCACTGAAAAGCACCCAGCTCGTCTGGGCACCGTATCAAACTGAGGTCTGGAGGAGGGGCATAGAGGGAGGAGCCAGTGCACACCAGAACCTAAATTCTTTCTTAAAGTGCCCATGTCTCCTGCGGAGCCCGTCTATCCCCATGGTCCTTACGGTGTCCCCAGCATCCACTAGGACGTTAGAGAAAATAAGATTTTACTCACCGGTAAATCTATTTCTCGTAGTCTGTAGTGGATGCTGGGTACTCCGTAAGGACCATGGGGAATAGACGGGCTCCGCAGGAGACTGGGCACTCTAAAGAAAGATTTAGGTCTATCTGGTGTGCACTGGCTCCTCCCCCTATGACCCTCCTCCAAGCCTCAGTTAGGACACTGTGCCCGGAAGAGCTGACACAATAAGGAAGGATTTTGAATCCCGGGTAAGACTTATACCAGCCACACCAATCACACCATATAACTCGTGATAGGAACCCCGGTTAACAGTATGATAACAATGGAGCCTCTGAACAGATGGCTGGCAATAACAACCCGATTTTTGTAACAATAACTATTTACAAGTATTGCAGACAATCCGCACTTGGGATGGGTGCCCAGCATCCACTACGGACTACGAGAAATAGATTTACCGGTGAGTAAAATCTTATTTTCTCTGACGTCCTAGTGGATGCTGGGTACTCCGTAAGGACCATGGGGATTATACCAAAGCTCCCAAACGGGTGGGAGAGTGCGGATGACTCTGCAGCACCGAATGAGAGAACTCCAGGTCCTCCTCAGCCAGGGTATCAAATTTATAAAATTTTGCAAACATGTTTGCCCCTGACCAAGTAGCAGCTCGGCAAAGTTGTAAAGCCGAGACCCCTCGGGCAGCCGCACAAGATGAGCCCACCTTCCTCGTGGAATGGGCTTTTACAGATTTATTTTCAGGGCCCTGACTACGTCCAGAAACTTGGAAACCTCCAAGTCCCTAGTAGCCGCAGGCACCACAATAGGTTGGTTCAAGTGAAAAGCTGATACCACCTTCGGGAGAAACTGAGGACGAGTCCTCAACTCTGCCCTATCCATATGGAAAATCAGATAGGGGCTTTTACAGGACAAAGCCGCCAATTCTGACACACGTCTGGCCGAAGCCAGAGCCAACAACATAACCACTTTCCACGTGAGATATTTTAAATCCACAGTCTTAAGTGGCTCAAACCAATGTGATTTCAGAACTCCAAAACCACATTGAGATCCCAAGGTGCCACTGGGGGCACAAAAGGAGGCTGAATATGCAGAACTCCCTTGACAAAAGTCTGAACTTCAGGCAGTGAAGCCAGTTCTTTCTGGAAGAAAATAGACAGGGCCGAGATCTGGACCTTAATGGACCCCAATTTGAGGCCCAACGTCACACCTGCTTGCAGGAATCGACCCAGTTGAAATTCCTCCGTTGGGGCCTTCTTGGCCTCACACCAAGCAACATATTTTCGCCAAATGCGGTGATAATGTTTTGCGGTGACATCCTTCCTGGCCTTGATCAGGGTAGGGATGACTTCCTCCGGAATGCCTTTTTTCCTTTAGGATCCGGCGTTCAACCGCCATGCCGTCAAACGCAGCCGCGGTAAGTCTTGGAACAGACAGGGTCCCTGCTGCAGCAGGTCTTGTCTGAGCGGCAGAGGCCAAGGGTCCTCTGCAAGCATCTCTTGAAGCTCCGGGTACCAAGCTCTTCTTGGCCAATCCGGAGCCACGAGAATAGTTCTCACTCCTCGCTTTCTTATCATTCTCATTACTTTGGGTATGAGAGGTAGAGGAGGAAACACATAAACCGACTGGTACACCCACGGTGTCACTAGAGCGTCCACAGCGATCGCCTGAGGGTCCCTTGACCTGGCGCAATATCTTTTTAGCTTTTTGTTGAGGCGGGACGCCATCATGTCCACCTGTGGTTTTTCCCAACGGTTTACCAGCATCTGGAAGACTTCTGGATGAAGTCCCCATTCTCCCGGGTGGAGGTCGTGCCTGCTGAGGAAGTCTGCTTCCCAGTTGTCCACTCCCGGAATGAACACTGCTGACAGTGCTAACACATGATTCTCTGCCCATCGGAGAATCCTTGTGACTTCTGCCATTGCCCTCCTGCTTCTTGTGCCGCCCTGTCTGTATACATGGGCGACCGCCGTGATGTTGTCTGATTGGATCAGTACCGGCCGGTTCTGAAGCAGGGGTCTTGCTTGGCTTAGGGCATTGTAAATGGCCCTTAGCTCCAGAATATTTATGTGAAGCGAAATCTCCTGATTTGACCACAGTCCTTGGAAATTTCCTCCCTGTGTGACTGCACCCCAGCCCCGAAGGCTGGCATCCGTGGTCACCAGGACCCAGTCCTGTATTCCGAATCTGCGGCCCTCTAGTAGATGAGCCCTCTGCAGCCACCACAGCAGCGACACCCTGGTCCTTGCCGACAGGGTTATTCGCTGTTGTATCTGGAGATGGGACCCGGACCATTTGTCCAACAGGTCCCACTGGAAAGTCCTTGCGTGGATCCTTCCGAATGGAATCGCCTCGTACGAAGCTACCATTTTTCCCAGGACTCGTGTGCATTGATGTACCGACACCTGTCCCGGTTTTAGGATGTCTCTGACTAGAGATGACAACTCCTCGGCTTTTTCCACTGGAAGAAACACTCTTTTCTGGTCTGTGTCCAGAATCATTCCCAGGAACAGAAGACGTGTCGTCGGGACCAGCTGTGACTTTGGAATTGAGAATCCAGTCCTGCTGTTGCAGCACTTCCGGAGAAAGTGCTACCCCCTTACCAACTGTTCCGTGGACCTCGCCTGTATCAGGAGATCGTCCAAGTACGGGATAATTAAAACTCCCTTCTTGCGAAGGAGTATCATCATTTCGGTCATTACCCATGGTAAAGACCCTCGGTGCCGTGGATAATCCAAACGGCAGCGTCTGGAACTGATAGTGACAGTCCGGTACCACAATCTTGAGGTACTCCTGGTGAGGAGGGTAAATGGGGACATGCAGGTAAGTATCCTTGATGTCCAGAGAGACCCTGTAATCCCCCTCGTCCAGGATCGCAATAATCGCCCTGAGCGATTCCATCTTGAACTTGAATCTTTTGTTATATGTGTTCAAGGATTCTAAATTTAAGATGGGTCTCACCGAACCGTCCGGTTTCGGTACCACAAACATTGTGAAAAAGTAACCCTTTTCCTGTTGAAGGAGGGGTACCTTGATAATCACTTGCTGTGAATACAGTTTTTTGGATAGCCACCAACACTGCCTCCCTGGCAGAGGGAGTTGCCGGTAAGGCAGATTTTAGGAAACGGCGGGGGGGAGACGTCTCGAATTCCAGCCTGTACCTCTGAGATACTGTTTGAAGAACCCAGGGATCCACCTGTGAGAGAGCCCACTGTGCGCTGAATTTTCTGAGACGGGCCCCCACCGTACCCAGGTCCGCCTGAGCAGCCCCAGCGTCATGCTGTGGACTTACCGGACGCAGGGGAGGACTTCTGCTCCCGGGAACTAGCTGTGTGCTGCAGCTTTTTCCCTCTACCTTTTCCTCTTGGCAGAAAAGATGAGCCTCTAGCCCTCTACTTTTCTGGGGCCGAAGGGACTGTACCTGATAATACAGTGCTTACTTTTGCTGTGGGGTAGCTTGTGGCAAAAGTTTTGATTTCCCAGCCGTAGCTGTGGAAACGAGGTCTGAAAGACCATCCCCAAACAGTTCCACCCCCTTCTAGGGCAAACTTCCATGTGCCGTTTTGAATCGGCATCGCCCGACCATTGCCGAGTCCATAACCCCCTTCTGGCGGCAATGGTTTTACATAGCGCTTATTAGTGATGCCAGTCGGCAAATATCCCTCTGTGCATCACGCATGTATAAGACAGCGTCTTTTATATGCTCTATTTTCAGCAAAATATTGTCCCTATCTATAGTATAAATATTATCCAACAGGGAATCTGACCACGCAGCTGCCGCACTGCACATCCATGCCGAGGCAATAGCAGGTCTCAATATAATGCCCGTGTGTGTGTATATAGCTTTAAGGGTAGTTTTCTGCTTTCTATCAGCAGGTCCTTCAGGGCGGCCGTATCCGTGACGGTAGTGCCACCTTTTTTAATAAGCGTGTAACCGCTTTATCTACCCTAGGGGTTATTTCCCAACGTGACCTATCCTCTGGCGGAAAAGGGTACGCTGCTTAGAAATGATCAATTTCTTATCGGGGGAAGTCCACGCTTCCTCACACACTTCATATCAATTCCTCAGATGCAGGAAAACTACTGGTAGTTTTCTGTCACCAAACATAATACCCTTTTTTGTGGTATCTGGGGTATTATCAGAAATGTGTAATACATTTTTCATTGCCTCAATCATGTAACGGGTGGCCCTATTGGAAGGTACACTAGTCTCATCGTCGTCGACACTGGAGTCGGTATCCGTGTCAACATCTGTGTCTGCCATCTGAGGTAGCGGGCGTTTTAGAGCCCCTGACGACATGTGAGACGCTTGGACAGGCACAAGCTGAGCAGCCGGCTGTCATATGTCGTCAAACCTTTTATGTAAGGAGTTGACACTGTCACGTAATTCCTTCCATAAGTCCATCCACACCGGTGTCGACCCCGCAGGGGGTGACATCCCATTCACAGGCATTTGCTCCGCCTCCACATCATTATCCTCATCATACATGTCGACACAGCAGTACCGACACACAGCACACACACAGGGAATGCTCTGACAGAGGACAGGACCCCACAAAGCCCTTTGGGGAGACAGAGGGAGAGTATGCCAGCACACACCAGAGCGCTATATATCACAGGGATATCACCTATAGAGAGTGTTTTCCCTTATAGCTGCATAATATATATATACTGCGCCTAATTTGTGCCCCCCCTCTCTTTTTAACCCTTTTCTGTAGTGCAGGACTGCAGGGGAGAGCCAGGGAGCGATCCCTCCAGCAGAGCTGTGAGGGAAAATGGCGCCAGTGTGCTGAGGGAGATGGCTCCGCCCCTTTTTCGGCGGGCTTTCTCCCGCTATTGTAAAAGTTCTGGCAGGGGTTAATAAACACCTATATAGCCCCTGGGGCTATATATGGTGTCAGTTCGCCAGCCAAGGTGTTAATATTGCTGCTCAGGGCGCCCCCCCCCCCAGCGCCCTGCACCCATCAGTGACCGCAGTGTGTGGTGTGCATGAGGAGCAATGGCGCACAGCTGCAGTGCTGTGCGCTATCTTGGAGAAGACAGAAGTCTTCAGCCGCCGATTTTCCGGACCACCTTCTTGCTTCTGGCTCTGTAAGGGGGACGGCGGCGCGGCTCCGGGAACGGACGACGAGGTCGGGTCCTGTGTTCGATCCCTCTGGAGCAAATGGTGTCCAGTAGCCTAAGAAGCCCAAGCTACCACCACTTAGGTAGGTTCGCTTCTTCTCCCCTTAGTCCCTCGGTGCAGTGAGCCTGTTGCCAGCAGGTCTCACTGAAAATAAAAAACCTAACATATACTTTCTTCCTAGGAGCTCAGGAGAGCCCCTAGTGTGCATCCAGCTCACCCGGGCACAGAAATCTAACTGAGGCTTGGAGGAGGGTCATAGGGGGAGGAGCCAGTGCACACCAGATAGACCTAAATCTTTCTTTAGAGTGCCCAGTCTCCTGCGGAGCCCGTCTATTCCCCATGGTCCTTACGGAGTACCCAGCATCCACTAGGACGTCAGAGAAATATATATATATATATATATGTGTATGTATGTGTGTATATATATATATATATATATGTATATATATATATATATATGTGTGTATGTATATATATATATATATATGTGTATATATGTATGTATGTATGTATGTATGTATGTATGTATGTATGTATGTATGTATGTATGTATATATATATATATATATATATATATATATATATATATATATATATATATCTCATGCTTGCCTACCTGACCCTCTCCATGAGGGAGAAAATGCTTTGTTCCTGGACTTTCCTGGTAATGTATGATTGCCATCACCTGTGGTGAACTAGTTAATGGATAAGAAAGGTGTTTCACCACAGGTGATGGTAATCATACATTACCAGGAAAGTCCAGGAACAGAGCATTTTCTCCCTCATGGAGAGGGTCAGGTAGGCAAATATGAGATATATATATATATATATATATATATATATATATATATATATATATATATATATATATATATATATATATAAAAAAAATAAGATTTCACTCACCGGTAAATCTATTTCTCGTAGTCCGTAGTGGATGCTGGGAACTCCGAAAGGACCATGGGGAATAGCGGCTCCGTAGGAGACTGGGCACAACTAAAGAAAGCTTTAGGTCACCTGGTGTGCACTGGCTCCTCCCACTATGACCCTCCTCCAAGCCTCAGTTAGGATACTGTGCCCGGAAGAGCTGACACAATAAGGAAGGATTTTGAATCCCGGGTAAGACTCATACCAGCCACACCAATCACACCGTATAACTCGTGATACTATACCCAGTTAACAGTATGAAAACACTGAGCCTCTCTAGAGATGGCTCAACAATAACCCTTTTGTTAACAATAACTATGTACAAGTATTGCAGACAATCCGCACTTGGGATGGGCGCCCAGCATCCACTACGGACTACGAGAAATAGATTTACCGGTGAATAAAATCTTATTTTCTCTAACGTCCTAGTGGATGCTGGGAACTCTGAAAGGACCATGGGGATTATACCAAAGCTCCCAAACGGGCGGGAGTGCGCGGATGACTCTGCAGCACCGAATGAGAGAACTCCAGGTCCTCCTCAGCCAGGGTATCAAATTTGTAGAATTTTGCAAACGTGTTTGCCCCTGACCAAGTAGCAGCTCGGCAAAGTTGTAAAGCCGAGACCCCTCGGGCAGCCGCCCAAGATGAGCCCACCTTCCTTGTGGAATGGGCTTTTACAGATTTAGGATGCGGCAGTCCAGCCGCAGAATGCGCCAGCTGAATTGTGCTACAAATCCAGCGATCAATAGTCTGCTTAGAAGCAGGAGCACCCAGTTTGTTGGGTGCATACAGGATAAATAGCGAGTCAGTTTTCCTGACTCTAGCCGTCCTGGAAACAGAAATTTTCAAGGCCCTGACTACGTCCAGTAACTTGGAATCCTCCAAGCCCCTAGTAGCCGCAGGCACCACAATAGGTTGGTTCAAATGAAAAGCTGATACCACCTTAGGGAGAAACTGGGGACGAGTCCTCAATGCCGCCCTATCCATATGGAAAATCAGATAAGGGCTTTTACATGACAAAGCCGCCAATTCTGATACACGCCTGGCTGAAGCCAAGGCCAATAACATGACCACTTTCCACGTGAGATATTTTAGATCCACGGTTTTAAGTGGTTCAAACCAATGTGATTTTAAGAAACTCAACACCACGTTGAGATCCCAAGGTGCCACTGGAGGCACAAAAGGTGGCTGAATATGCAGCACTCCCTTTACAAAAGTCTGAACTTCAGGCAGTGAAGCCAGTTCTTTCTGAAAGAAAATCGACAGAGCCGAAATCTGGACCTTAATGGAACCCAATTTTTTTAGGCCCATAGTCACTCCTGACTGTAGGAAGTGCAGAAATCGACCCAGCTGAAATTCCTCCGTTGGGGCCTTCCTGGCCTCACACCACGCAACATATTTCCGCCAAATACGGTGATAATGGTTTGCGGTTACTTCTTTCCTAGCTTAATCAGCGTAGGAATGACTTCCTCCGGAATGCCCTTTTCCTTTAGGATCCGGTGTTCAACCGCCATGCCGTCAAACGCAGCCGCGGTACGTCTTGGCACAGACAGGGCCCCTGCTGTAGCAGATCCTGTCTGAGCGGTAGAGGCCATGGGTCCTCTGATATCATTTCTTGAAGTTCTGGGTACCAAGCTCTTCTCGGCCAATCCGGAACCACGAGTATCGTTCTTTCTCCTCGCCTTCTTATTATTCTCAGTACCCTTGGTATGAGAGGCAGAGGGGGGAACACATAAACCGACTGGTACACCCACGGTGTCACTAGAGCGTCCACAGCTATTGCCTGAGGGTCTCTTGACCTGGCGCAATATTTATCTAGTTTTTTGTTTAAGCGGGACGCCATCATGTCCACCTGTGGCCTTTCCCAACGGTTTACCATCAGTTGGAAGACTTCTGGAAGAAGTCCCCACTCTCCCGGGTGTAGATCGTGTCTGCTGAGGAAGTCTGCTTCCCAGTTATCCACTCCCGAAATGAACACTGCTGACAGTGCTAACACGTGATTTTCCGCCCATCGGAGAATCCCTGTGGCTTCTGCCATCGCCATCCTGCTTCTTGTGCCGCCCTGTCGGTTTATATGGGCGACTGCCGTGATGTTGTCTGATTGGATCAGTACCGGCTGGTTTTGAAGCAGAGGCCTTACCTGACTCAGGGCATTGTAAATGGCCCTCAGTTCCAGAATATTTTTGTGTAGGGAAGTCTCCTGACTTGACCAAAGTCCCTGGAAGTTTCTTCCCTGTGTGACTGCCCCCCAGCCTCAAAGGCTGGCATCCGTGGTCACCAGGACCCAGTCCTGTATGCCGAACCTGTGGCCCTCTTGAAGATGGGCACCCTGCAGCCACCACAGTAGCGAAACCCTGGTCCTTGGAGACAGGGTTATCAGCCGATGCATCTGAAGATGCGATCCGGACCACTTGTCCAACCGGTCCCACTGAAAAGTTCTTGCAAGGAACCTGCCGAATGGGATTGCTTCGTAGGAAGCTACCATTTTTCCCAGGACTCGCGTGCAATGATGCACAGATACCTGTTTCGGCTTCAGGAGGTCTCTGACTAGAGATGACAGCTCCTTGGCTTTCTCCTCCGGGAGAAACACTTTTTTCTGGTCTGTGTCCAGAACCATCCCCAGGAACAGTAGACGTGTCGTAGGAACCAGCTGTGACTTTGGAATGTTTAGAATCCAACCGTGCTGTTGTAGCACTTTCCGAGATAGTGCTACCCCGACTAACAACTGCTCCTTGGACCTCGCCTTTATAAGGAGATCGTCCAAGTATGGGATAATTAAAACTCCCTTTTTTCGATGGAGTATCATCATTTCGGCCATTACCTTGGTAAACACCCTCGGTGCCGTGTACAGTCCAAACGGCAGTGTCTGGACTTGGTAATGGCAATCCTGTACCACAAATCTGAGGTACTCCTGGTGAGGATGGTAAATGGGGACATTCAGGTAAGCATCCTTGATGTCCCGGGATACCATGTAATCCCCCTCGTCCAGGCTTGCAATAACCGCCCTGAGCGATTCCATCTTGAACTTGAATTTTTTATGTATGTGTTCAAGGATTTTAAATATAAAATGGGTCACACCGAACCGTGCGGTTTCGGTACCACAAACAGTGTGGAATAGTAACCCCGTCCTTGTTGAAGTAGGGGCACCTTGACTATCACCTGCTGGGAATACAGCTTGTGAATTGCCTCTAGCACAGCCTCCCTGCCTGAGGGAGTTGTCGGCAAGGCAGATTTGAGGAAACGGCGGGGGGAAGACATCTCGAATTCCAGCTTGTACCCCTGAGATACTACTTGAAGGAAACAGGGATCCACCTGTGAGCGAGCCCACTGATCGCTGAAATTTTTGAGGCGGCCCCCCACCGTACCTGGCTACGCCTGTGGAGCCCCCGCGTCATGCGGTGGACTCAGAGGAAGCGGTAGAAGAATTTTGATTCTGGGAACTGGCTGACTGGTGCAGCTTTTTCCCTCTTCCCTTGTCTCTATGCAGAAAGGAAGCGCCTTTGACCCGCTTGCTTTTCTGAAGCCGAAAAGACTGTACCTGATAATACAGTGCTTTCTTAGTCTGTGAGGAAACCTGAGGTAAAAAATTTTCTTCCCAGCTGTTGCTGTGGATACGAGGTCCCAGAGACCATCCCCAAATAATTCCTCACCCTTATAAGGCAGAATCTCTATGTGCCTTTTAAAGTCAGGATCACCTGTCCAGTGACAGGTCTCTAACACCCTCCTGACAGAATGGACATTACAATAATTTTGGATGCCAGCCAGCAAAATATCCCTCTGTGCATCCCTCATATATAAGACGACGTCTTTAATATGTTCATATGTTAGCAAACAAGTCTCCCTGTTTGACAGGGTCACCGACCACGCTGCAGCAGCACGATCTGCAGGTCTCAGTCTAGTACCTGAGTGTGTAAATACAGACTTCAGGATAGCCTCCTGCTTTTTATCAACAGGTACCTTCGAAGTGGCTGTATCCTAAGACGGCAGTGCCACCTTTTTTGACAACCGTGTGAGCGCCTTATCCGCCCTAGGGGATATCTCCCAGCGTAACTTATCCTCTGGCGGGAAAGGGTACGCCATCAGTAACTTTTTAGAAATTACCAGTTTCTTATCGGGGGAACCCACGCTTTTTCACACACTTCATTCACTCATCTGATGGGGGAACCAAACACTGCCTGCTTTTTCTCCCCAAACATAAAACCCATTTTTAGAGGTACTTGGGTTAATGTCAGAAATGTGTAACACATTTTTTATTGCCGGGATCAAGTCACGGATGTTCCTAGTGGATTGTGTATATGTCTCAACCTTGTCGACACTGGAGTCAGACTCCGTGTCGACATCTGTGTCTGCCATCTGAGGGAGCGGGCGTTTTTGAGCCCCTGATGGCCTTTGAGACGCCTGGGCAGGCGCGGGC
The DNA here is from genome assembly GCF_028390025.1 of Pseudophryne corroboree. Classification (NCBI taxonomy): domain Eukaryota; kingdom Metazoa; phylum Chordata; class Amphibia; order Anura; family Myobatrachidae; genus Pseudophryne; species Pseudophryne corroboree. The sequence continues at coordinate 94,438,255 of NC_086454.1, read as the reverse complement.
TGAGAAGCCGTCTGTCCCACAGCTGTTACGTCATCCAGCCTTTTATGTAAGGAGTTGACACTGTCGGTTAATACCTTCCACCTATCCATCCACTCTGGTGTCGGCCCCACAGGGGGCGACATCACATTTATCGGCATCTGCTCCGTCACCACATAAGCCTCCTCATCAAACATGTCGACACAGCCGTACCGACACACCGCACACACACAGGGAATGCTCTGACTGAGGACAGGACCCCACAAAGCCCTTTGGGGAGACAGAGAGAGAGTATGCCAGCACACACCAGAGCGCTATATAATGTGGGGATTAACACTATAACTGAGTGAATTTTCCCCAATAGCTGCTTGTATATACAATATTGCGCCTAAATTTAGTGCCCCCCCTCTCTTTTTAACCCTTTGAGCCTGAAAACTACAGGGGAGAGCCTGGGGAGCTGTCTTCCAGCTGCACTGTGAAGAGAAAATGGCGCCAGTGTGTTGAGGGAGATAGCTCCGCCCCTTTTTCGCGGACTTTTCTCCCGCTTTTATATGGATTCTGGCAGGGGTATTTATCACATATATAGCCTCTGGGACTATATATTGTGATTATTTTGCCAGCCAAGGTCTTATTATTGCTGCTCAGGGCGCCCCCCCCAGCGCCCTGCACCCTCAGTGACCGGAGTGTGAAGTGTGTATGAGGAGCAATGGCGCACAGCTGCAGTGCTGTGCGCTACCTTGGTGAAGACTGATGTCTTCTGCCGACGATTTTCCGGACCTCTTCTTGCTTCTGGCTCTGTAAGGGGGACGGCGGCGCGGCTCCGGGACCGAACACCAAGGACGGGCCTGCGGTCGATCCCTCTGGAGCTAATGGTGTCCAGTAGCCTAAGAAGCCCAAGCTAGCTGCAAGCAGGTAGGTTCGCTTCTTCTCCCCTTAGTCCCTCGGTGCAGTGAGCCTGTTGCCAGCAGATCTCACTGTAAAATAAAAAACCTAATTATATACTTTCTTTCTAGAAGCTCAGGAGAGCCCCTAGTGTGCATCCAGCTCGGCCGGGCACAAAGATCTAACTGAGGCTTGGAGGAGGGTCATAGTGGGAGGAGCCAGTGCACACCAGGTGACCTAAAGGTTTCTTTAGTTGTGCCCAGTCTCCTGCGGAGCCGCTATTCCCCATGGTCCTTTCGGAGTTCCCAGCATCCACTAGGACGTTACATAAATATATATATATATATATACACACACTCCACAGACTTGTTTTTACCGCAAACTATAGAACTGCATTTCGCCGGTGGTAAATTAAATGTTGACTTATTTTTTATGTTAACATCAACCACCAGATACAGCCCCCAGGTGAGTGCAACTGGAAAATAAGTTAGCAAAAAAATAAGCAGTAATACTCAGGATCACTATAATGTGGCTATGGATATGACCCCTCCTGAGCACCCTCACACCGGGGGAAGGGATTCTGGTGTGCTCTAGGTGAGGCGTGATTCCATACCCACAGATGCTGCCGAGCTCTTACCCTCTACATCCGGAACTCACCTTCTCTCGCTCTCACGCACCGGAAGTTACCCGGAGCGCTTTGGCAGCCGGACCTGACACAGGTGGGGACGTCAGAGCTGCCCTGCTTGCCCTTGCTGCCCGGCTTCAATCCCGGGGATTGATGCTGGCTTGTGTGGGGAGGGGGCCTGCTCCGGAGAGGTGAGAGGGGTGGGGATACAGCTAGGAGATGTGTAATAACCTAGTGTGGCTCTCTGGCGGTCTGCAGTGGAACTACAAGTTCCAGCATGCTCTGACAACCAGTATAATAAATATTACTAAAATCCATTCTCTGAGCAGTTTATCCCCCCCCACCTCCTTTCCTGGGCTTAAAGCCTAACCTTGACCCACAAGGATGTACCAAGATTACGCTTATCATAATAAACCTATAAACTAGGCCACTCATGAATTATACAGGTTCTGTGGCTGGCTTAATTCAAGCCTGTGTTTCACCTGGTTTTCATTAGCCACAGAACCTGTGTAATGCAGGAGTGTCACAGTTTAAAAGTATAGCATAATATTTATTTATTTGCCTACCTAAGCGATCTTTCCAAACGTGTCATTCAGCCTCACATTGAGCGCACACTGGGAGTTGCAGTTCAGTATCGACTACACCACCACTAATTGCATATTAATGCCATGTGTACATGCTATATTACATATATGTTGCATTTGCCTTTTGAGTGATCTTCATTATGCTTGTTTTGTTTTTATCACGTGACCTGGCTCACCTGTCATCCAAAATCATTGCCATTGTAGATTCCCAGTAGTGAAAGGGAGTACATGACTGGTAAATCAGACAATCTGGTGAGGGTGCCATAGGGGTGTCGGCTGATAGGCCACTGTCAGTGATGCAGACCAACTGTTGGAGGGGTTTTGCATTTGCTCATTGAAGCCTGAAGGAGCCTGTGCGAGCATGTAATTATCTCAGGAATTTCGCCACATCCTTACCCAAAAATACATATATGATACATGAACAGGTTTGGTATGCGTGACCCGTGGTCAGAAGACTGCCAGTCAGCATACCTCCGCTGGTATCCCGGTAGCGGAATGCCGCCAGGATTGGGGGGATGGATGATGTGCGCAATAAGCTCCTTGCGCTCGCCACGGGTTCTATTCTCACTCTATGGGTGTCGTGAACACCCACGAGTGGTAATTGTCCCTGGTAGTCGGCATTCTCAGGGTACGGGATGTAGGTGGAGGTGGTGTGACCGGCTGTCTCTTGCCCGCCGGTCACATAACTGCATCCCACATGAACTATTGCTGTTTGCCTTCAGAAATCTCTTCTTGGTGTATGTGATGTTCTGGATGACACTAGCTGGCTTCTGTTACGGCTGTGTGGACTAATACCCTGCCTTTTCTCTTGCAGCCAGCGTTCTCCAAGTGCAGCCACAAGTCTGATGTGAGGGCACCACAATAGAGACCAGTCGTAAGTTCCCCTTTCCTTGTCAGTATTCAGGAATAAGCAGCATTTAAGTCACATAAGGACCCTCTTCAGGCTGCATCACTTATATGAGTATAACATGCTTTGTTGGTAACACAGAAGTCCCATCTCTGCTCTGTAAGAGGGTAGATTTACTAAAGCCTCTAATACAGACAAGTGGTGGTGTTGTCCTTAGCAAACAGTCAAGTTCTGTCTGTCATTTTCTAGAATGCAGCAGAGAAATGATATCTAGAATCTGGTTGCAACCGCTTGTCTGTTTTAGAAGCTTTAGTAAATTTACCCTTTAATGTCATTATAGTGCCTAGAGAACCGGTAGGGGTGGGAGGTCATTAGTATTCCAACTGTCCGGAGCACTCGCTGAAGGTTAGCAAGAGTGTGATTGTGTAAAGAGCAAGTTGGATGGACCAGTAACGTGGAACTCTTTTTAATGTGGAGTTTCCATATAATAAGCACAAATGAAAACAAGGTGAATGGATGAATTTTGATTTCATATAGTAATAAGTTTGACAGCATCGAGTTCCCACATAAGCGTAACAGGAGCAGCACATTGCTACAGTGTGCTCTGGGGACCCTGCTCCTTCCACTATATAACTCTCACTCTGTGGTTTCCTTCTCACACCATAACACAGTCCATGTCACAATGACATGCCGTATGAGCAGGAGATACAGATTGTTTATAGTAAGGTGTTGTCACTAATCAAATACACATTAATGTGAAACTTGACTGGAACATCAGTGAACATGTGCTGACTATTTCTCCTTCATCCACTAGGGGCCACTGGAGTGCAAATACAATGGGGATATAGTAGGTAGTAACTGGGAGCTGGCACTTTAAATGTATAACCATGTGACTAGCTCCTCCCCTACTATGTCCCCCCTCCAAGCCAGTCTTAGTTTAGTGCCCGAGGGAGCTGGTCACTCTTGGGCTTTCTCTTGAAAATTTTTATTTATTTTTTCTTCTTGCACTCACAGACTGGCAGCTTTGCCACTGCCAGTCTGCACCGCGGGAGCTGCCGGCGGGGTCCCATCGCAGCTGCGTGCGGCTCGGGATGGGCCCCGGCTGAGGGAGACACTGAGCTCTCCTGAGCTGGCCGGACACCGCTGCGTGCGATGCGTGTCGGGGCCGCTCCACCAGCAGAAGATTATGGCAGCGGTAAGTTTACGTGGCCGGACACCCCGCTGCGTGCGGCGTGTGTCGGGGCCACTCCACCAAGAACAGCAGCAGTGGTGAGTAAGCTGTACTTTATTTGAGGTGGCTGTTATCAATGCACTTTTTTATTGAAACTGTACAACCACTCCAGAAGGGCTCTCTGGGGCTGTAATGTACTGAGTGTTACAACAATGGGTGCGCCCCCCCCCTCCGTTCCCCCCCCCCCCCCTCCGTTCCCCCCGCTCTCTGGCGGTTGTGGCTCACCTCCCCGCTCCCCCCGCACGGATCCCCGCTCAGCGCGACTCACAGAGCCGGCACAGGGATCCCGCTGGAGCGCAAAGCAATTTTTAAATTTGGTGCCTTGTACGGAGGGGGGCGGAGCTAAGTCCCACTCTGTATAGTGGGCTCAGCGCTCCCCGGCCGCGACTCGCGCTCTGTACAGCGCAACACTCCCCGGCGGCGGCTCGCAGATACAGGGCTCTGCTAGCTCTGTATAGCGGGCTCAGCGGTCCCCGGCTGCGACTCGCAGACCAGCTGGGTGTACATGGCGCTTCCCGCTTCGGTAAATGTAGTTTTTAAATAAGGCGCCATAACCGGGGGGCGGAGCTAACTCCCGCTCTGTACAGCGGGCTCAGCGCTCTCCGCTCCCCGGCTGCTGTTATAGTGTAGTGGCCATTTATCTGAGTTCATTGATTAATGCGGGGCACATGTTTTATGCTGTGCGGCAGCGCAGACAGGTGGTGCTGGTGAGAGTGTAATATACACTATGCAGTCAGAGTGGCTCAGCACTAATCCAGTTATCCACTATATTGATTTTATCTCATAGCCCAGAGGAATGTCACTCTGGCGGCCATTTCCTCCCTGCAGGGGAAACCTCTGCCACATCCAGGTACAGACCTGGGTTCATATTTGCAGTGTCTCCTGTAGCCTAGTGGGCTAATCTTACATACTCAGAGACAAATAGATAAAGTCCCATGTATATTGGATGTTCAGTTATAAGAGTTAACATAGCTCCGCCTTGCCACATAACATTTCTCCCCGGCTTTTATCACTGGCTAACCGCCATTTTGGGAAACCATCGGAGCCTCCGAGACGGGTTTTCCTTCCCTTTATTATTCCTTTGTTTCACTTGTAATTTGGGGAATGTGTGTGGCATCAGACAAGTACACTAGTAGCGGGGACATCTGAACACAGGGACCAGGGTTGAGATCCCAACAAAAACCTACTTTAAAGCTCCTATAGCCTAGTGGCTAAGACTCCTGTCCCGCAGTGCAGCAGTGGCGGTAATAGCCAAGTGGTTAGAGCCACTGCCTAGCAGTTTCCAGCAGTATCCAGCACCGGGTTCAGGACCCACTTCACACTACAATCGATATTTACGGTTCAGGTCTCCGCTGCTTCAGAAGGTTTATTTGAAATGTATCTGTCACTGCACGTTATAGTGCAGACATTACATAGGGCTACGCATCTTTCTCTAACGTCCTAAGTGGATGCTGGGGACTCCGTCAGGACCATGGGGAATAGCGGCTCCGCAGGAGACAGGGCACAAATAGTAAGCTTTTAGGATCACATGGTGTGTACTGGCTCCTCCCCCTATGACCCTCCTCCAAGCCTCAGTTAGGTTTTTGTGCCCGTCCGAGCAGGGTGCAATCTAGGTGGCTCTCCTAAAGAGCTGCTTAGAAAAAGTTTTTTAGGTTTTTTATTTTCAGTGAGTCCTGCTGGCAACAGGCTCACTGCATCGAGGGACTTAGGGGAGAGAATTTCAACTCACCTGCGTGCAGGATGGATTGGATTCTTAGGCTACTGGACACCATTAGCTCCAGAGGGAGTCGGAACACAGGTCTCACCCTGGCGTTCGTCCCGGAGCCGCGCCGCCAACCCCCCTTACAGATGCTGAAGATTGAAGGTCCGGAAACAGGCGGCAGAAGGCTCTTCAGTCTTCATGAAGGTAGCGCACAGCACTGCAGCTGTGCGCCATTGTTGTCACACACTTCACACCAGACGGTCACGGAGGGTGCAGGGCGCTGCTGGGGGCGCCCTGGGCAGCAATATATAATACCTTTTATGGCAAAAGAATACATCACATATAGCCATTAAGGCTATATGTATGTATTTAACCCATGCCAAATGTCTAAAACTCCGGGAGAAAAGCCCGCCGGAATAGGGGGCGGGGCTTATTCTCCTCAGCACACAGCGCCATTTTCCTGCTCAGCTCCGCTGTGAGGAAGGCTCCCAGGACTCTCCCCTGCACTGCACTACAGAAACAGGGTAAAACAGAGAGGGGGGGCATATTTTGGCGATATTTTTATATATTTAAGCGGCTATAAGGAACAACACTTATATAGGGTTGTTCCCATATATATTATAGCGCTTGGGTGTGTGCTGGCAAACTCTCCCTCTGTCTCCCCAAAGGGCTAGTGGGGTCCTGTCTTCGATAAGAGCATTCCCTGTGTGTCTGCTGTGTGTCGGTACGTGTGTGTCGACATGTATGAGGACGATGTTGGCGTGGAGGCAGAGCAATTGCCGATAATGGTGATGTCACCCCCCAGGGAGTCGACACCGGAATGGATGGCTTTGTTTATGGAATTACGTGATAATGTCAGCACATTACAAAAATCAGTTGACGACATGAGACGGCCGGCAAACCAGTTAGTACCTGCCCAGGCGTCTCAGACACCGTCAGGGGCTGTAAAGCGCCCTTTACCTCAGTCGGTCGACACAGACCCAGACACAGACACTGAATCTAGTGTCGACGGTGATGAAACAAACGTATTTTCAAGTAGGGCCACACGTTATATGATCACGGCAATGAAGGAGGCTTTGCATATCTCTGATACTACAAGTACCACAAAAAGGGGTATTATGTGGGGGGTAAAAAAACTACCTGTAGTTTTTCCTGAATCAGAGGAATTAAATGATGTATGTGATGAAGCGTGGGTTAACCCAGATAGAAAAATGCTAATTTCAAAAAAGTTATTAGCATTATACCCTTTCCCGCCAGAGGTTAGGGCGCGCTGGGAAACACCCCCTAGGGTGGATAAGGCGCTCACACGCTTATCAAAACAAGTGGCGTTACCGTCTCCTGATACGGCCGCCCTCAAGGATCCAGCTGATAGGAGGCTGGAAACTACCCTGAAAAGTATATACACTCATACTGGTGTTATACTGCGACCAGCCATCGCCTCAGCCTGGATGTGCAGTGCTGGGGTCGTCTGGTTGGATTCCCTGACTGAAAATATTGATACCCTGGATAGGGACAGTATTTTATTGACTATAGAGCAATTAAAGGATGCTTTCCTTTATATGCGAGATGCGCAGAGAGATATTTGCACTCTGGCATCGAGAGTAAATGCGATGTCCATATCTGCCAGAAGGAGTTTATGGACGCGACAGTGGTCAGGTGATGCGGATTCCAAACGACATATGGAAGTATTGCCGTATAAAGGGGAGGAATTATTTGGCGTCGGTCTATCGGATCTGGTGGCTACGGCAACTGCCGGAAAATCCACTTTTTTACCTCAGACCCCCTCCCAACAGAAAAAGACACCGTCTTTTCAGCCGCAGTCCTTTCGTTCCTATAAGAACAAGCGGACAAAAGGACAGTCATATCTGCCTCGGGGCAGAGGAAGGGGTAAGAGAGGGCAGCAAGCAGCCCCTGCCCAGGAACAGAAGCCCTCCCAGGGTTCTGCAAAGCCCTCAGCATGACGCTGGGGCCTTACAAGCGGACTCAGGAACGGTGGGGGGTCGACTCAAGAATTTCAGCGCACAGTGGGCTTGCTCACAGGTGGACCCCTGGATTCTACAGGTAGTATCTCAGGGTTACAGGTTGGAATTCGAGAAGTCTCCCCCTCGCCGGTTCCTAAAGTCTGCTTTGCCAACGTCTCCCTCGGACAGGGCGACGGTATTGGAAGCCATTCACAAGCTGTTTGCTCAGCAGGTGATAGTCAATGTACCCCTCCTGCAACAGGGAAAGGGGTATTACTCCACGCTATTTGTGGTACCGAAGCCGGACGGCTCGGTAAGACCTATTCTAAATCTCAAATCTTTGAACCTGTACATACAAAAATTCAAGTTCAAGATGGAGTCACTCAGAGCAGTGATAGCGAATCTGGAAGAAGGGGACTTTATGGTGTCCCTGGACATAAAGGACGCTTACCTGCATGTCCCAATTTGCCCTTCACATCAAGGGTACCTCAGGTTCGTGGTGCAAAACTGTCATTATCAGTTTCAGACGCTGCCGTTTGGATTGTCCACGGCACCTCGGGTCTTTACCAAGGTAATGGCCGAAATGATGATCCTTCTACGAAGAAGAGGCGTATTAATTATCCCTTACTTGGACGATCTCCTGATAAGGGCAAGATCCAGAGAACAGCTGGAAGACGGAGTAGCACTAACCCAACTAGTGCTGCAACAACACGGGTGGATTCTGAATTTTCCAAAATCTCAGTTGACCCCGACGACACGTCTGCTGTTCCTGGGAATGATTCTGGACACGGTTCAGAAAAAGGTGTTTCTTCCGGAGGAGAAAGCCAGGGAGTTATCCGAACTTGTCAGGAACCTCCTAAAACCAGGGACAGTGTCTGTGCATCAATGCACAAGAGTCCTGGGAAAGATGGTGGCTTCTTACGAAGCGATTCCATTCGGCAGATTCCACGCACGAACTTTTCAGTGGGATCTGCTGGACAAATGGTCCGGATCGCATCTGCAGATGCATCAGCGGATAACCTTATCGCCACGGACAAGGGTGTCTCTTCTGTGGTGGTTGCAGAGTGCTCATCTGTTAGAGGGCCGCAGATTCGGCATACAGGACTGGGTCCTGGTGACCACGGATGCCAGTCTGAGAGGCTGGGGAGCGGTCACACAAGGAAGAAACTTCCAGGGAGTATGGTCAAGCCTGGAGATGTCTCTTCACATAAATATACTGGAGCTAAGAGCGATTTACAATGCTCTAAGTCTGGCAAAACCCCTGCTTCAGGGTCAGCCGGTGTTGATCCAGTCGGACAACATCACGGCAGTCGCCCACGTAAACAGACAGGGCGGCACAAGAAGCAGGACAGCAATGGCAGAAGCTGCAAGGATTCTTCGCTGGGCGGAAGATCATGTTATAGCACTGTCAGCAGTATTAATTCCGGGAGTGGACAACTGGGAAGCAGACTTCCTCAGCAGACACGATCTACACCCGGGAGAGTGGGGACTTCATCCAGAAGTCTTCCACATGATTGTGAACCGTTGGGAAAAACCAATGGTGGATATGATGGCGTCCCGCCTCAACAAAAAACTGGACAGGTATTGCGCCAGGTCAAGAGATCCTCAGGCAATAGCTGTGGACGCTCTGGTAACACCGTGGGTGTTCCAGTCAGTGTATGTGTTCCCTCCTCTGCCTCTCATACCAAAAGTACTGAGAATTATACGGCAAAAGGGAGTAAGAACGATACTAGTGGCTCCGGATTGGCCAAGAAGAACTTGGTACCCGGAACTTCAAGAGATGCTCACGGAGGATCCGTGGCCTCTACCTCTAAGACGGGACCTGCTTCAGCAGGGACCGTGTCTATTCCAAGACTTACCGCGGCTGCGTTTGACGGCATGGCGGTTGAACGCCGAATTCTAAAGGAAAAAGGCATTCCGGAAGAGGTCATTCCTACACTGGTAAAGGCCAGGAAGGAGGTGACTGCACAACATTATCACTGCATTTGGAGGAAATATGTTGCGTGGTGTGAGGCCAGGAAGGCCCCCACGGAGGAATTTCAACTGGGTCGATTCCTACATTTCCTGCAAACAGGATTGTCTATGGGCCTCAAATTGGGGTCCATTAAGGTTCAAATTTCGGCCCTGTCGATTTTCTTCCAGAAAGAATTGGCTTCAGTTCCTGAAGTCCAGACTTTTGTAAAAGGAGTACTACATATACAGCCCCCGGTTGTGCCCCCAGTGGCACCGTGGGATCTTAATGTAGTCTTGGATTTTCTAAAATCCCATTGGTTTGAGCCGCTCAAATCGGTGGAGATGAAGTATCTTACATGGAAAGTAACCATGCTACTGGCCCTGGCTTCAGCCAGGAGAGTATCAGAATTGGCGGCTTTATCATATAAGAGCCCATATCTGATTTTCCATACGGACAGGGCAGAACTGCGGACGCGTCCTCATTTTCTGCCTAAGGTGGTGTCAGCGTTTCACCTGAACCAGCCTATTGTGGTGCCTGCGGCTACTAACGAGTTGGAGGATTCCAAGTTGTTGGACGTGGTCCGGGCATTGAAAATATATATTTCAAGAACGGCTGGAGTCAGAAAGTCTGACTCACTGCTTATATTGTATGCACCCAACAAGATGGGTGCTCCTGCTTCTAAGCAGACGATTGCTCGTTGGATTTGTAGCACAATTCAACTTGCACATTCTGTGGCAGGCTTGCCGCAACCTAAATCTGTCAAGGCCCATTCCACAAGGAAAGTGGGCTCATCCTGGGCGGCTGCCCGGGGAGTCTCGGCATTACAACTCTGCCGAGCTGCTACTTGGTCAGGGGCAAACACGTTTGCAAAATTCTACAAATTTGATACCCTGGCTGAGGAGGACCTTGAGTTCTCTCATTCGGTGCTGCAGAGTCATCCGCACTCTCCCGCCCGTTTGGGAGCTTTGGTATAATCCCCATGGTCCTGACGGAGTCCCCAGCATCCACTTAGGACGTTAGAGAAAATAAGAATTTACTTACCGATAATTCTATTTCTCGTAGTCCGTAGTGGATGCTGGGCGCCCATCCCAAGTGCGGATTGTCTGCAATACTTGTACATAGTTATTGTTACAAAAAAATCGGGTTGTTATTTGTTGTGAGCCGTCTGTTCAGAGGCTCCTACGTTTGTCATACTGTTAACTGGGTTCAGATCACAAGTTATACGGTGTGATTGGTGTGGCTGGTATGAGTCTTACCCGGGGTTCAATATCCTTCCTTATTGTGTACGCTCGTCCGGGCACAGTACCTAACTGAGGCTTGGAGGAGGGTCATAGGGGGAGGAGCCAGTACACACCATGTGATCCTAAAAGCTTACTTTTTGTGCCCTGTCTCCTGCGGAGCCGCTATTCCCCATGGTCCTGACGGAGTCCCCAGCATCCACTACGGACTACGAGAAATAGAATTATCGGTAAGTAAATTCTTATTTTAACCCACCTTTTCTCCTTTCGTTCATATCACCTGGACAGTCAGAGAAATCCCTGTTAGGTGGGGATTGTGCGGGGCAGCCATCTGTTCAGCCCTCAACGCAGCTACAGCACGCTCCTGTTTGAACAGCTCAGCATTACGCAGGTAAGGTCACTGTTAACCAGAGACTCTGTCCGTCATTTCCCCTCTCCAGGTTTTTAAAAGGAGGTTGCTAACCTTCCATGTTACACGACTGTGGATGAGAGGCCTCTCTTGGAGGAGGCGAGAGCTGTCCAGGATACTGATGATGTCTGTTTTCGGTGTAGTCTGAACCAGTATCTCAGGATATCGAGGCGCATTGTACAGCAGTTCGTCTGGTACTGCAGGTAAAGGAGTCGGACACTTCAGGTCCCCCGGGGTTTGACGCCAATGAAGAAATGACAGCGACTTGTTCAGTTTCGGATGAGCTGGACATGCTCCGGTAGGCGGCCTGGAGACATCCGAATGCACAATTTCAGGTATCAAACAATGTTTGTTTTCCTATCCTTTTCCCGCAGACAGCAGGAAACGATATTAGACCTCTCAAAGGGTATACCCCTCGCTGTATCGCCGGTCCAACAGGCTGCCGTTTTCCTGAGGCAACCTTGCTGAGGGATCCATCTGAGAGACATTTGCAGCAGCAGGGGTTCTACCTTGTCCGGAGCAGGTAGGTTGTGGAACAATTGTCCTCTAGGTTACAGGATGATTTGCATCAGGATCAACTGATTCTTTCGGACAGATCAGAGTCACGATTCTGCTTTAAATTCTTTTGAGGTCTCCAAGGACGTCTGTATACTCTGAGCCTGCATTTTCGCTTGGGCTGTCTTAACCCAACGACCTTTGGGGCTGCGACGGTGACAGGCGAACATGGAGCCCACGGGAAGGAACTTCCTGCATGAATTATCCCATTGGGGGTAAGTCCACTTTTCTTTCCCCTACTGCTACCCCAGCTCCAAGACGGACGTTTACCGGTCTTTCCTTTAGATCTTTCCGTGCCCTTCCCAGGTTTCAAGTCCATGACAGGGGCGGTATCTCCAGGGGATCTCAAGGTAAAAGGCTGAAGCAGAGGTTCAGCATCCTCTGACCAGTCTGACTGTAGGTCCTCCAACAACGGCCACACCACCCTGAACACACCCGATCTCGTCTGATCTCGGAAGATAAGCAGGGTCAGGCCTGGTTAGTACTTTGATGGGAGACCGCCTGGGAATACCAGATGCTGTAGGCTTTACACCGCAGGTCAGACCTTCCTACCACTTGGGAGGTCCCAGGGTGGGCGCATGTCTGTGGTCTTTCTGGGAGATCAAGGTATGCTTGGGCGGTTACAGACTCTATTTTGGAGTCCAACCGTCTCAGGGGTCCCACGCCATGGGTCGGCCGGTTTACGATGGCAATAGAGTCATACTGCAGGCGGCGCTTCAGATGCTTCTAACTGCAAGGGTGTTGATCCCTGTTTTCACGCATCATTTGAATCGGGGCATTTTCTCAGGCCTTTGTTTTCTTTTCCCGTGCCGAAGCCAGTTGGCTCAGCCAGGCCTATTCTGGCCTTAGAATCCTTTCAGTAGGAAAAAGGGGGTTTTACGCGTCCTTTGTTTTCAGGGATGCCGGTTTACTGATTTCCTATGGGTTTCCTCATCGGGCTTTTCTCCGATTCGTAGTACAGGATACTAATTTCCACTGTCAGACCTTTCCAATCGGTCTCTCTTCCGCTCCCACTGGGTTCATGAAGATCACAGGATGGCTCTTTTTCAAAGGCAGGGAGTGACGTTTGTTCCCTAATTGGGCAATCTACTGCTGGAAGCCCACTCTGCAGATTAGGTTGCTTCTGAATATCCGGAGAATCCAGGATCTTCTGATCGGAGGTCCCATTTATTCTCCTTGTAGACGGTTCTCAACTCGGTCCGTCGAGGATTTTTCCTTCCTCGGGACTAGTTCCTCCCACTCTTCAGTCAAGTTGCGGCGCTGAGAGAGGTCGCCTACATTCTCCTCTGAGCAGAGAACAACAGTCTTCATTCCAGGTCAAGCCGCCAGGTCAGGCACCCTGGTGAGTGGACATTCCCCGGAGTTTTGTCAGCTGGTCCGCTGTTGGCGGAGATTTCAGATCGACCGCATGGTGTTCCGACTGACTCTTCAACCCTTTACTACTCTCAGACGTGAGCTCTGGCGGCAGTAGCCAAGGATGCCCTCACGGTTCCTTGGAGTTTCTGGTTAGTCTATATTTCTCTGACGTCCTAGTGGATGCTGGGGACTCCGTCAGGACCATGGGGATATAGCGGCTCCGCAGGAGACAGGGCACAACAATAAAAGCTTTAGGATCAGGTGGTGTGCACTGGCTCCTCCCCCTATGACCCTCCTCCAAGCCTCAGTTAGATTTTTGTGCCCGACGAGAAGGGTGCAATCTAGGTGGCTCTCCTGAGCTGCTTAGAATAAAAGTTTAAGTTAGGTTTTTTATTTTCAGTGAGTCCTGCTGGCAACAGGCTCACTGCTACGAGGGACTTAGGGGAGAGAAGAAAACTCACCTGCGTGCAGGATGGATTTGCTTCTTAGGCTACTGGACACCATTAGCTCCAGAGGGAGTCGGAACACAGGTCTCACCCTGGGGTTCGTCCCGGAGCCGTGCCGCCGACCCCCCTTGCAGATGCCGAAGTTGAAGAGGTCCAGAAACCGGCGGCAGAAGACTTTCAGTCTTCATAAGGTAGAGCACAGCACTGCAGCTGTGCGCCATTGTTGTCAGCACACTTCACCAACAGTCACCAACTGTCACTGAGGGTGCAGGGCGCTGGGGGGGGCGCCCTGGGCAGCAATGTATAATACCTTTTTATGGCTAAAATACATCACATATAGCCCTTGAGGCTATATGGATGTATTTAACCCCTGCCAGATCTCACAAACTCCGGGAGAAGAGCCCGCCGAAAAGGGGGCGGGGCCTATTCTCCTCAGCACACGGCGCCATTTTCCTGCTCAGCTCTGCTGTGAGGAAGGCTCCCAGGCTCTCCCCTGCACTGCACTACAGAAACAGGGTTAAAACAGAGAGGGGGGGCACTTATTTGGCGATATGATTACATATATAAAAATGCTATAAGGGAAAACACTTGTATAAGGGGTTGTCCCTGTATAATTATAGCGTTTTTGGTGTGTGCTGGCAAACTCTCCCTTTGTCTCCCCAAAGGGCTAGTGGGGTCCTGTCCTCTGTCAGAGCATTCCCTGTGTGTGTGCTGTGTGTCGGTACGTGTGTGTCGACATGTAGGAGGACGATGTTGGTGAGGAGGCGGAGCAATTGCCTGTAATGGTGATGTCACTCTCTAGGGAGTCGACACTGGAATGGATGGCTTATTTAGGAATTACGTGATAATGTCAACACGCTGCAAGGTCGGTTGACGACATGAGACGGCCGGCAAACAAATTAGTACCTGTCCAGGCGTCTCAGACACCGTCAGGGGCTTGTAAAAACGCCCATTTACCTCAGTCGGTCGACACAGACACGGACACTGACTCCAGTGTCGACGGTGAAGAAACAAACGTATTTTCCTTTAGGGCCACACGTTTCATGTTAAGGGCAATGAAGGAGGTGTTACATATTTCTGATACTACAAGTACCACAAATAAGGGTATTATGTAGGGTGTGAATAAACTACTTGTAGTTTTTCCTGAATCAGATAAATTAAATGAAGTGTGTGATGATACGTGGGTTTCCTCCGATAGAAAATTATTGGAGGTATACCCTTTCCCGCCAGAAGTTAGGGCGAGTTGGGAAACACACCTTAGGGTGAATAAGGCGCTCACACGCTTATAAAAACAAGTGGCGGTACCGTCTCCAGATACGGCAGCCCTCAAGGAGCCAGCTGATAGGAAGCTGAAAAATATCCTAAAAGTATATACACATATACTGGTGTTATACTACGACCAGCAATCGCCTCAGCCTGGATGTGCAGCGCTGAGGGGGCTTGGTCGGATTTCCTGACTGAAAATATTGATACCCTTGACAGGGACAAGATTTTATTGACTATAGAGCATTTTAAGGATGCATTTCTATATATGCGAGATGCGCAGAGGGATATTTGCATTCTGGCATCAAGAGTAAATGTGATGTCCATATCTGCCAGACGACAGTGGTCAGGTGATGCAGATTCCAGACGGCACATGGAAGTATTGCCGTATAAAGGGGCGGTCCATCGGACCTGGTGGCCATGGCAACAGCTAAAAAATCCACCTTTTGTTACCCCAAGTCACATCTCAGCAGAAAAGGACACAGTCTTTTCAGTCTCAGTCCTTTCGTCCCCATAAGGGCAGGCGGGCAAAAGGGCCAGTCATATCTGCCCAGGGGTAGAGGAAAGGGAAGAAGACTGCAGCAGGCAGCCCATTCCCAGGAACAGAAGCCCTCCACAGCTTCTGCCAAGTCCGCAGCATGACGCTGGGGCCGTACAAGCGGACTCAGGTGCGGTAGGGGGTCATCTCAAGAGTTTCAGCACGCAGTGGGCTCACTCACAAGTGGACTCCTGGATCCTACACGTAGTATCCCAGGTGTACATTGGAAATTCGAGACGTCTCCCCCTCACAAGTTCCTGAAGTCTGCTTTACCAACGTCTCCCTCCGACAGGGAGGCAGTATTGGGAACAATTCACAGGCTGTATTCCCAGCAGGTGATAATCAAAGTACCCCTTCTACAACAAGGGAAGGGGTATTATTCCACACTATATTGTGGTACTGAAGCCAGACGGCTAGGTGAGATCTGAAATATTTGAACACTTACATACAAGCGTTCAAATCAAGATGGAGTCACTCAGAGCAGTGATAGCGAACCAGGAAGAAGGGGACGATATGGTGTCACTGGATATCAGGGACGCTTACCTACATGTCCAAATTTGCCCTTCTCAACAAGGGTACCTCAGGTTCGTGGTACAGAACTGTCACTATCAGTTCAGACGCTGCCGTTTGGATTGTCCACGGCACCCCGGGTCTTTACCAAGGTAATGGCCGAAATGATGATTCTTCTTAAAAGAAATATGGACGCTTTCCTGATAAGGGCAAGGTCCAGAGAACAGTTGGAGGTCGGAGTAGCACTATCTTAAGTAGTTCTACGACAGCACGAGTGGATTCTAAATATTCCAAAATCGCAGTTTTTTCCGACGACACGTCTACTGTTCCTAGAGATGATTCTGGACACAGTCCAGAAAAGGATGTTTTCTCCCGGAGAAGAAAGCCAGGGAGTTATCCGAGCTAGTCAGGAACCTCCTAAAACCAGGAAAAGTATCAGTGCATCATTGCACAAGGATCCTGTGAAAAATGGTGGTTTCTTACAAAGCGATCCCATTCGGTAGATTTCACGCAAGAACCTTTACGTGGGATCTGCTGGAAAAATGGTCCGGATCGCATCTTCAGATGCATCAGCGGATAACCCTGTCTCCAAGGACAAGGGTGTTTCTTCTGCGGTGGCTGCAGAGTGCTCATCTATGAAAGGGCCGCAGATTCGGCATTCAGGACTGGGTCCTGGTGACCACGGATGCCAGCCTGAGTGGCTGGGGAGCAGTCACACAAGGAAAAAATTTCCAGAGAGTGTGATCGAGTCTGGAGACTTCTCTCCACATAAATATACTGGAGCTAAGGGCAATTTACAATGCTCTAAGCTTAGCAAGACCTCTGCTTCAAGGTCAGCCGGTATTGATCCAGTGGGACAACATCACGGCAGTCGCCCACGTAAACAGACAGGGCGGCACAAGAAGCAGGAGGGAAATGGCAGAAACTGCAAGGATTCTTCGCTGGGCGAAAAATCATGTGATAACACTCTCAGCAGTGTTCATTCCGGGAGTGGAAAACTGGGAAGCAGACTTCCTCAGCAGGCATGACCTCCACCCGGGAGAGTGGGGACTTCATCGGGAAGTCTTCCACATGATTGTAAACCATTGTGAAAAACCAAAGGTGGACATGATGGCGTCCCGCCTGAACAAAAAACTAGATATTGCGCCAGGTCAAGGGACCCTCAGGCAATAGCGGTGGACGCTCTGGTAACACTGTGGATGTACCAGTCAGAGTATGTGTTCCCTCCTATGCCTCTCATACAAAAAGTACTGAGAATCATAAGAGGGAGATGAGTAAGAATGATACTCGTGGTTCCGGATTGGCCAAGAAGGACTTGGTACCCGAAACTTCAAGAGATGTTCACGGAAGACCCGTGGCCTCTACCTTTAAGAAAGGACCTGCTCCAGCAGGGGCCTTGTCTGTTCCAAGACTTACCGCGGCCGCGTTTGACGGCATGGCGGTTGAACGCCGGATCCTGAAAGGGCATTCCAGATGAAGTCATCCCTACCCTGGTCGAAGACAGGAAGGATGTAACCGCAAAACATTTTCACCGCATTTGGCGAAGATATGTTGCGTGGTGTGGGGCCAAGAAGGCCCCTACAGAGGAATTCCAACTGGGTCGTTTCCTACATTTCCTGAAAACAGGACTGTCTATGGGCCTAAAATTAGGGTCCATTAAGGTTCAAATTTCGGCCCTGTCGAATTTCTTCCAGAAAGAACTGGCTTTAGTGCCTGACGTTCAGATGTTTGTAAAAGGGGTACTGCATATACAGCCTCCTTTTGTGCCCCAGTGGCACCTTGGGATCTCAATGTGGTTTTGAGTTTCCTAAAGTCACATTGGTTTGAACCACTCACCACTGTGGACTTAAAATATCTCACATGGAAGGTGACGATGCTATTAGCCCTGGCTTCAGCCAGGCTTGTGTCAGAATTGGCGGCTTTATCATATATAAAGCCCTTACTTAATTTTTCATTCTGACAGGGCAGAATTGAGGACTCGTCCTCAATTTCTCCTTAAGGTGTTTTCTGTTTTTCACATGAACCAACCTATTGTGGTACCTGCGGGTACTAGAGACTTGGAGGACTCCAAGTTACTTGACGTTGTCAGGGCCCTGAAAAATATGTTTCCAGGAAGGCTGGAGTCAGAAAATCTGACTCGCTGTTTAGCCTGTATGCACCCAACAAGATGGGTGCTCCTGCTTCTAAGCAGACGATTGTTCGCTGGATTTGTAATACAATTCAGTTTACACATTCTGTGGCAGGCCTGCCACAGCCAAAATCGGTAAAAGCCCATTCCAAATGGAAGGGGGCTCATCTTGGGCGACTGCCCGAGGGGTCTCGGCTTTACAACTTTGCCGAGCAGTTACTTGGTCAGGGGAAAACACGTTTGTTAAATTCTACAAATTTGATACCCTGGCTGAGGAGGACATGGAGTTCTCTCATTCGGTGCTGCAGGGTCATCCGCACTCTCCCGCCCGTTTGGGAGCTTTGGTATAATCCCCATGGTCCTGACGGAGTCCCCAGCATCCACTAGGACGTCAGAGAAAATAAGATTTTACTTACCGATAAATCTATTTCTCGTAGTCCGTAGTGGATGCTGGGCGCCCATCCCAAGTGCGGATTGTCTGCAATACTTGTACATAGTTATTGTTACAAAAATCGGGTTATTCTTGTTGTGAGCCATCTTTTCAGAGGCTCCTTCGTTGTTATCATACTGTTAACTGGGTTCAGATCACAGGTTGTACGGTGTGATTGGTGTGGCTGGTATGAGTCTTACCCGGGATTCAATATCCTTCCTTATTATGCACGCTCGTCCGGGCACAGTATCCTAACTGAGGCTTGGAGGAGGGTCATAGGGGGAGGAGCCAGTGCACACCACCTGATCCTAAAGCTTTTATTGTTGTGCCCTGTCTCCTGCGGAGCCGCTATATCCCCATGGTCCTGACGGAGTCCCCAGCATCCACTACGGACTACGAGAAATAGATTTATCGGTAAGTAAAATCTTATTTTCCTCCTTTTCCATTTCTACCTCACTTTCTGTAACACGTGAGGGAAGAATGTGCGCTAGTCCTCCCGGTGACTCCAGTTTGGCTGCGTATGTCTTGAAGATCCACCCTGCACCTCTTGTCAGTAGAGGAGCCTTGACTCCTACCTTTGCGGGACTGTCTACTTCAACAGGGTCCTTTTTCCTTGTTCAGTCTTACACAGGTTTCGTTTAACGGCGTGACTGTTCACGAAACCTCAGACGTAAGGAGTTCCCTAGTTCGGTTATACCTCCTGGGCCCCGATTTCGGAAGTCGGTTCCCTCTTCTCGATTTTGCCACTTTTTGAAACTTTATGTGGCTTAGTGTGGATAACAAGGGTTTTCCCCTTTGGTTTTTCAATTAGCCGTCTTCTTTGGTTTTCTGCGGGTGGTTTTGCTCGGCTGCGCTTCGACTAGGTTGACCTGAATTTCAGGTCTCTGCTCTTTCAGTTTTCTTCCAAAGGAAATTAGCCTGGAGGCCGTAAGTTCGGGCTCTCTTTCAGGGAGTACTAAATTGGCAACCCCCTTTTCAAATAGGGTTACGGCTGAGTTTCATACTCAGCGGTCGATTCTTCCAGGGGTGATGTCTACTTTTCATATAACTCTGACACTTGTGTTTTCGGCCCTCTTTGAATGTTGTCAGGGCTCGCTGAATCTCTTTGCAGAGGTCTTCGGCTATTCGACAACTTGGTTTCTTCTTTGTTCTGTACGAGGCTCCCGTCCTGATTTGCCGGGGTCCCATCATAAGTGGGGCCATTGGATACATCTGACCATCAGACAGTCTTATTTGGCGGTTGTTCGAGAGCCTCCGTTTTCCATTTCTGCGCACTCCGCGTGCTCTGGGGGACTTTCGGGGGCGGCCGCCCACGGGGTTTCCATGATTGCTTTCTGTTGCGATGCCGCCTAGTCGGGTCATCATACGTTGATCACGTTTTCCGAACTTGATTTTTTTTTTTTTGGGCGGCCTCTGTGTCACAGGTTGGCCGAGCAGTTTTGCAGGACTCTCAGCGCTCTCCCTCCCGTCTTGGGAGCTCTGGGACGTCCCCATTGTATCTGCACTCCAGTGGCCCCTAGTGGATGAAGGAGAAATCAGGATTTTGGTACTTACTGATAAATCCCTTTCTCCGATTCCACAGGGGCCACTGGACGCCCACCCAGCGCTGTTTCCTCCTTCTACAATTATCGGGTTGCATGTCACTGTGTGACTACGCATTTTGTTCCTATTACCCTATCACTATGTTTCCAGGTTTCCTTGGTGTTATCTGGTTTTTAGTTGGCTTAGCGAACCTCCTCTACTTTGACGTTGGTCTTTTCCAGCTCTCCTCGGGCACAGTTTTGACTAGACTGACTTGGAGGGGGGACATAGTAGGGGAGGAGCTAGTCACATGGTTATAAATTTAAAGTGCCAGCTCCCAGTTACTACCTACTATATCCCCATTGTATCTGCACTCCAGTGGCCCCTGTGGAATCGGAGAAAGGGATTTATCGGTAAGTACCAAAATCCTGATTTCACAACCATAAAATGTACCCTGATGTCCCGCTAACATCCTCTTTCTCCCCTGGCACACTGTCCTGACATCTTCCCCTCCTGTCTTCTCTGGCATACTGTCCTGCTACCATTCTATGTCTCCTCTGACACACTGTCCCACTACCAGTCCCTGACACACTGTCCCACTACCAGTCCCTGACACACTGTCCCACTACCATCCCCTCTCTCTCCTTGCACACTGTCCCGCTACCATTCTATGTCTCCCCTGGCACACTGTCTCACTACCGCTCCCTGACACCCTTGTCACACTGTCCCACTACCATTCTCTCTCTTGGCTGGCATACTGTTCTGACATCATTCCCTCTCTCCCCTGTCACGCCGGCTTGCTACAATCCCTTCTCTCCCCTGGCACACTGTCCCACTACCATTCCCTGTCTCCCCTGGCATACTGAGGATGCTGCATGACCTCTGGGTTTGAGTGTATGGGCTTTGGAGTCTGGCACTAAAATAGCTAAAAGATAGCGCCTCCCCCTTCTAACCCCTTCCATCTCCAGCAACGCCTCAGTCTTGGTTTTAAGTGCCTTGAAGCAAGGCCGTGATCTATCTCTCTCTCTCTCTCTCTCTCTCTCTCTCTCAGCTTCTAGTTAAGTTTTCTATATTTAATTTTATTTTCTTGGGGTGCTTAGCCGCTGTGTTCATGTGGCAAGCAATGACTGTGTGGGGGTAGACAGTTAAAGGGTTTATGTAAGCCCATTGCCCCGCTCTTGATAGCCTCTGGAGAGTCACAAAACCGCGGCTTGTTCCCTGGTGCTCTACCTTCACCTGATACACATCCGAGGAGACGCTGGGTAAGGTAAGAGCAACCACAGGCTTCCTCTGGAGCACTGAGCTGCGATCCCCCCCTTCAGCTGCACCTGGCACACTGCATACTCCAGAGCCATGACGGGGTCTCTATCTGTGCGTCCTGGTGGCCACTGACTACGCATCTCTGCATCCCTTTGTGCTGGCGGGATAGAGTAGCCTAGTGCACTAAACCATTAGCCAACTAGTCTGACCGCCTCAAGCAGTGCTGTGAGGGGGAATTGGGGGCGGCAGCAGCAGTTTCCAGTCTCCGCCAGAGTGATCAGAGAGGCTGTGAGTTGGTGAAGTGACTGTACTATGTTTTTTGCTGCCCTCTCTGTGTAAATCACTCCCAGGCTTTCACTGCGCTCGACACCAATCAAACTCCGCTCCAATACCCCTTAATGGGCTCTGATGCTCCGGTGCCATTTTCCTCTGTACACAGCTCAGCAGACTGGGGAAACGCTGCAGAGACCTCTGATGGGCATAGATAAGCAGTTTTCTGTCTGCATATAACCTACTGTACTTGTCTATTTGCCTTATAGCTTTATACAGCGCGGTATCTACTTCAGTTCAGTTGCCAAAGGTAAGCTGGGATAAGCTTGTTTGCCTGTTCAAATTGTGGCTAAAAACTACCAAAAGGTTGCACGGATCCTCGGATGCTCTGCACAGCGTGCGCCGGGGTGTCAGGGGCCTCACGGCCAGGGGTTCTGCAGATAAGACGGTGATGCCTGTTTGGGCCAAATCTATGGTGGTAGCCATAGCTCAGCTGTGCCAATCTCAGGCTAGTGATTCACTACCCTGCACTCAGCCATAACTCTTATCTGATCCCACAGACGAACCATTATGGGCCTGCAATATGGGCAGGTGTCTCTTGGAGATGGCTACATCATTAATAAAATGGTGGCAACAGCAGGGACTGCAGCCTCAAAGCAACGTACTCTACAATCCCCTATTGATTTTCCTGGAGATTACAAGATCCGGCATTTCCTGAGACTTGGTCAGTTTTTTTCTTTAAACGTAAGAAGAAACAGGTCTCTGTTTTTCCAGCCTCGCATTTTGGTGAGGCGTTAAAGGAAGTCTGGCTTAAGCCTGATTCGAAGTTCCATGCTCTGAAAAAGTTTAAATATTTTGACTCTCTTGCTGAAGAAGATACAAAACCTTGGAAAATTCTGCCATTTATGTGCAGTCTCACATTTCGACCTTGGCAATTTCGGCCCTGTGGCTTAGGGCGTGGAATGCTGATATTGAGTCGAAGCACACTTTAGAAGCAGTCCCCTTTGAGGGCAACTTCCTGTTTGGATAAAAGATTACAAATATGATTTTCTGACAATCTGTGCCATCTACCTCTACAACCATACCTCCTTCATTATGGTCCTTGTCTGGACTCTTATTTGCCTTGGTTAGCTTTGAAGGTTTTGTTCTTGAAACCCAGATCCTTAGAGCAAATGGGTTTTCCCGGCCTGTTGTTGAAACCGTGGTTCAGGCCAGCAAACCAGATACTTCCCGAATTCACCATTGAGTATGGAAGACCTATATATCCTAGTGTGAACGCCGAAACTTACCGACAGTGGGTTTTCGCATATGTGCCTTTTGTCCTTTCTCCAGGAGGGATTGTCAAAAGACCTTTGTCTTTAGTCTCTTAAGGGGCAGGTGTTGGCCCAGTCTGTCCTTTTCCAACAGGGGTTGGCTACCATTCCGGAGGTTCAAACCTTCCTTCAAGGTGTCCTTCGTATCCAACCTCCTCAAATTCTGCCTGTCCCTCCTTGGGACTTGATTTTGATCTTGGAGGCTTTACAGACGGAACCTTTTGAGCCGCTGGAAGGTCGTCTTTCCTTTGGCCATTGCATCGGCCAGAAGGGTTTCTCCTGGGAGTCTCTGCTTCTCATTTCTCTTACGACCTAGAGGATGCTGGGGTCCACATTAGTACCATGGGGTATAGACTGGTCCACCAGGAGCCATTGGCACTTTAAGAGTTTGAGTGTGGGCTGGCTCCTCCCTCTATGCCCCTCCTACCAGACTCGGTTTAGAAAATGTGCCCAGAGGAGCCGGTCACTGCTAGGGGAGCTCTACAGAGCTTCTTTAGTAAAGGGTTTTTTTTTTTTACAGTATATTATTTTGCACGGAGGCTGTAGGCAACAGCCTCCCTGCTTCGTGGGTCTAAGGGGGGGAGTAGTGTCCGCCCTGCGGGGTCTGAGCCGCTATCGCCACTGACAGGGCACTGAGCTGCTGAGGGGATAGATCGTTCCCCGCCACAGAGGATCGCTCACCCTAGCAGCATGCCGCCACCCCATTACAGAGCTGAAGATCAGTGGCGAGTGAGTCACGGAACCCCCCTAGCAAGCGGAGGGCCAGTGTGAAGATGGCGGCAACAGGGTTGGAGCGCAGTACTAACTGCGCTCCGGAGGCTCAGCGGTACTTAGTGTGGCGCTGTGAGGGGCGCCCTGAGCCAGCGCCTGATCCCTGTCGGGGTCCGTGGATCTCAGCCAGCATTTTACCTCAGGCCAGTATAATCCTTGTGAAGAGCGGGAAGACAGCGCCATTTTTGGGGCGGAGCTTCTCAGAGCGGACCCAGCAGCGTTCAGTGCCATTTTCCTGCCTGCACAGCGCTGTCAAGGAAGAGTAAGTCCCTCCACAGCAACTCCAGCTATCTCTCACGGTACCATGGGGTTGTAGAAGGGGGGGAGGCGGCATTAAGACTGTGTAACCTATTAAGGTGCACAGTCAGCGCTAGTAGGGGTCTCCCTTTACATTTAAAGCGCTGTGTGTGGGTTGGCTTCAATCTCTGTCTCTCTTGCCATTCTTGGGGATGAAACTCTGTCTGTCCTCCCCTGTGTGTGTGTGGAGTGTCTATGGTCTCCATTAAGCAGTGTCCAGGGACTCTGTGTCATATGCTGCAGAGGATATGTCCTCTCAGGATGATCCCATTCCATGTAATCAGGATTGCACTGGTTTAGCACAGATACCAGCAAGCGAGCCTAAGTGGTTATCATCTATCAAATCTATGATTTCTCAGATTTCAAATAGGCTTGCACAAAATGAATCTGCAACTCAGGCTTTACAGAACTTTATGGCAGTCTGGCCCAGTTCTGGTACCTCAGGGCTCCCCGCTGTATATTCACATAAACGCGGTCTTGCGCAGATCATGCAGGATGATACGGATACCGATTCTGACACTGCAGACAGTGACGGGGATGTGTTGCGGGGGGCAGCATCTCTTGCTAAAGGGGTGCAGTTGATGATAGAAGCTATTAGAGATGTGTTGAATATTGCTGATACAACACCCGAGCAGGTTGAGGAGGCTTACTTCACTGAAAATAAGAAAGCCTTGCTAACCTTCCCTGCATCAAAGGAATTAAATGCTATTTTCTCTAACGTCCTAGTGGATGCTGGGGACTCCGTAAGGACCATGGGGAATAGACGGGCTCCGCAGGATACTGGGCACTCTAAAGAAAGATTCAGTACTATCTGGTGTGCACTGGCTCCTCCCTCTATGCCCCTCCTCCAGACCTCAGTTAGAATCTGTGCCCGGCCAGAGCTGGGTGCTCCTAGTGGGCTCTCCTGAGCTTGCTAGAAAAGAAAGTATTTTGTCAGGTTTTTTTATTTTCAGAGAGCTTCTGCTGGCAACAGACTCTCTGCTACGTGGGACTGAGGGGAGAGAAGCAAACCTACTCACTGCAGCTAAGTTGCGCTTCTTAGGCTACTGGACACCATTAGCTCCAGAGGGATCGAACACAGGTACCTAACCTTGATCGTCCGTTCCCGGAGCCGCGCCGCCGTCCCCCTCGCAGAGCCAGAAGTACAGAAGCAGCAGAAGCAAGAAGACATCGAAATCGGCGGCAGAAGACTCCTGTCTTCACTTAAGGTAGCGCACAGCACTGCAGCTGTGCGCCATTGCTCCCGCAGCACACCCGCACACTCCGGTCACTGTAGGGTGCAGGGCGCAGGGGGGGGCGCCCTGGGCAGCAATTAAGATACCTGATGGCAAAAGTATACATATATACAGTCCGGCACTGTATATATGTGCGAGCCCCCGCCATTTTTACACATGAGAAGCGGGACAGAAGCCTGCCGCTGAGGGGGCGGGGCCTTCTTCCTCAGCACACCAGCGCCATTTTCTCTTCACAGCTCCGCTGGAAGGACGCTCCCCAGGCTCTCCCCTGCAGTATACAGTTGCAATAGAGGGTAAAAAAGAGAGGGGGGGGCACATAAATTTAGGCGCAGAGATATATATATATATATAAAAACAGCAGCTACTGGGTAAACACTAAGGTACAGTGTAATCCCTGGGTTATATAGCGCTGGGGTGTGTGCTGGCATACTCTCTCTCTGTCTCCCCAAAAGCCTTTGTGGGGTCCTGTCCTCAGTCAGAGCGTTCCCTGTATGTGTGCGGTGTGTCGGTACGCCTGTGTCGACATGTTTGATGAGGAAGGATACGTAGAGGCAGAACAAGTGCAAACAGATGTGGTGTCGCCCCCGACGGGGCCGACACCTGATTGGATGGATATGTGGAAGGTGTTAAATAATCATGTAAGCTCCTTACATAACAGATTGGATAAAGCTGTAGCCTTGGGACAGTCGGGGTCTCAACCCATGCCTGCTCCCACAGCGCAGAGGCCGTCAGGGTCTCAAAAGCGCCCAATATCCCAGTTAGTTGACACAGATGTCGACACGGAATCTGATTCCAGTGTCGATGACGAGGATGCAAAGTTGCAGCCTAAAATGACTAAAGCCATCCGCTACATGATTGTGGCAATGAAGGATGTGTTACACATTTCTGAGGAAAATCCTGTCCCTGACAAGAGGATTTATATGTATGGGGAGAAAAAGCGAGAAGTGGCTTTTCCCCCGTCACATGAATTGAATGAATTATGTGAAAAAGCATGGGATTCCCCTGATAGGAAGGTGGTAATTTCCAAGAGATTGCTGATGGCGTATCCTTTCCCGCCAACGGACAGGTTACGCTGGGAATCCTCTCCCAGGGTAGACAAGGCGTTGACGCTTGTCTAAGAAGGTGGCCCTGCCGTCTCAGGATACGGACGCCCTAAAGGATCCTGCGGATAGAAAGCAGGAAGCTATCCTGAAGTCTGTTTACACACATTCTGGTACGCTGCTGAGGCCAGCAATTGCTTCGGCCTGGATGTGTAGTGCGGTAGCAGCATGGACGGATACTCTGTCTGAGGAGTTAGATACCATGGACAGGGACTCTGTTCTAATGACCCTGGCACATATCAAGGACGCGGTCCTATATATGCGGGATGCTCAGAGGGACATTTGCCTGCTGGGCTCTAGAGTAAACGCAATGTCCATTTCTGCCAGGAGGGTCTTATGGACTCGGCAATGGACAGGGGATACTGACTCTAAAAAAAAAACACATGGAGGTTTTACCTTATAAGGGTGAGGAATTGTTTGGGGACGGTCTCTCAGACCTAGTTTCTCTAACGTCCTAGTGGATGCTGGGGACTCCGTCAGGACCATGGGGAATAGCGGCTCCGCAGGAGACAGGGCACAAAAGCAAGCTTTTAGGATCACATGGTGTGTACTGGCTCCTCCCCCTATGACCCTCCTCCAAGCCTCAGTTAGGTTTTTGTGCCCGTCCGAGAAGGGTGCAATCTAGGTGGCTCTCTTAAAGAGTTGCTTAGAAAAAGTTTTTAGGTTCTTTATTTTCAGTGAGTCCTGCTGGCAACAGGCTCACTGCATCGAGGGACTTAGGGGAGAGAATTTCAACTCACCTGCGTGCAGGATGGATTGGATTCTTAGGCTACTGGACACCATTAGCTTCAGAGGGAGTCGGAACACAGGTCTCGCCCTGGGGTTCGTCCCGGAGCCGCGCCGCCGACCCCCTTGCAGATGCTGAAGATTGAAGAGGTCCGGAACCAGGCGGCAGAAGACTTTTCAGTCTTCCTCAGGTAGCGCACAGCACTGCAGCTGTGCGCCATTGTCTGTCAGCACACTTCCCACAGCGATCACGGAGGGTGCAGGGCGCGGGGGGGGGGGCGCCCTGGCAGCAATGTAGAATACCTGTATGGCGAAAAATACATCACATATAGCCCTTGAGGCTATATGGATGTATTTAACCCCTGCCAGACTTCACAATCTCCGGAGAAGAAGCCCGCCAAAAGGGGGCGGGGCCTATTCTCCTCAGCACACAGCGCCATTTTCCCTCACAGAAAGGCTGAGGGGAAGGCTCCCAGGCTCTCCCCTGCACTGCACTACAGAAACAGGGTTAAAACAGAGAGGGGGGGCACTGATTTGGCGATATACATATATATTAAATGCTATATGGGAGGAACACTTATATAAGGGTTGTCCCTGTATAATTATAGCATTTTGGTGTGTGCTGGCAAATTCTCCCTCTGTCTCCCCAAAGGGCTAGTGGGTCCTGTCCTCTATCAGAGCATTCCCTATGTGTGTGCTGTATGTCGGTACGTGTGTGTCGACATGTATGAGGAAAATGTTGGTGAGGAGGCGGAGCAAATTGCCTGTAATGGTGATGTCACTCTCTAGGGAGTCGACACCGGAATGGATGGCTTACTTATGGAATTACGTGATAATGTCAACACGCTGCAAGTGGGTTGACGACATGAGACGGCCGGCGAACAAATTAGTACCGGTCCAGGCGTCTCAGACACCGTCAGGGGCTTGTAAAAACGCCCATTTACCTCAGTCGGTCGACATAGACCCAGACACGGACACTGATTTCAGTGTCGACGGTGAAGAAACAAACGTATTTTCCTTTAGGGCCACACGTTAAGGGCAATGAAGGAGGTGTTACATATTTCTGATACTCCAAGTACCACAAAGAAGGGTATTATGTGTGAGGTGAAAAAACTACCTGTAGTTTTTCCTGAATCAGATAAATTAAATGAAGTGTGTGATGATGCGTGGGTTTCCCCCGATAGAAAATTATTGGCGGTATACCCTTTCCCGCCAGAAGTTAAGGCGCATTGGGAAACACCCCTCAGGGTGGATAAGGCGCTCACATGCTTATCAGAAAAATATCCTAAAAAGTATACACACACATGCTGGTGTTATACTGTGACCAGCGATCGCCTCAGCCTGGATGTGCAGAGCTGAGGTGGCTTGGTCGGATTCCCTGACTAAAAATATTGATACCCTTGACAGGGACAGTATTTTATTGACTATAGAGCATTTAAAGGATGCATTTCTATATATACGAGATGCGCAGAGGGATATTTGCACTCTGGCATCAAGAGTAAATGCGATGTCCATATCTGCAAGAAGATGTTTATGGACACGACAGTGGTCAGGGGATGCAGATTCCAAACGGCACAAAGATGTATTGCCGTATAAAAGGGGAGGAGTTATTTGGGGTCGGTCCATGGGACCTGGTGGCCACGGCAACTGCTGGAAGATCCACTGTTTTTTACCCTAAGTCACATCTCTGCAGAAAAAGACACCGTCTTTTCAGCCTCAGTCTTTTCGTCCCTATAAGATATCTGCCCAGGGATAGAGGAAAGGGAAGAAGACTGCAGCAGGCAGTCCATTCCCAGTAACAGAAGCCCTCCACCGCTTCTACTAAGTTCTCAGCATGACGCTGGGACCGTACAGGACCCCTGGATCCTACAAGTAGTATCAAAGGGGCACAGATTGGAATGTCGAGGCGTTTCCCCCCTCGCAGGTTCCTGTAGTCTGCTGTACCAATGTCCCCCTCCGACAGGGAGGCAGTATTGAAAACAATTCACAAGCTGTATTCCCAGCAGGTGATAATAAAATTACCCCTCCTACAAC
The DNA here is from genome assembly GCF_028390025.1 of Pseudophryne corroboree. Classification (NCBI taxonomy): domain Eukaryota; kingdom Metazoa; phylum Chordata; class Amphibia; order Anura; family Myobatrachidae; genus Pseudophryne; species Pseudophryne corroboree. The sequence continues at coordinate 94,409,093 of NC_086454.1, read as the reverse complement.
AAGGAAAGGGGTATTGTTCCACACTATAGGGTGGTACTGAAGCCAGAAGGCTAGGTGAGACCGATTCTAAATCTGAAAAATTTGAACACTTACAAGGGTTCAAATCCAGATGGAGTCACTCAGAGCAGTGATAGCGAACTGGGAACAAGGGGACTATATGGTGTCCCGGGACATCAGGGATGCTTACCTCCATGTCCCAAAAATTTGCTTTTCTCACCAAGGGTACCTCAGGTTCGTGGTACAGAACTGTCACTATCAGTTTCAGACGATGCCGTTGGAGTGTCCAAGGCACCCCGGGTCTTTACCAAGGTAATGACCGAAATGAGGATTCGTCTTCAAAGAAAATGGACGACCTCCTGATAAGAACAAGGTCCAGAGAACAGTTGGAGGTCGGAGTAGCACTATCTCAAGTAGTTCTACGACAGCACGGGTGGATTCTAAATATTCCAAAACCGCAGTTGTTCCGACGACACGTCTGCTGGTCCTAGGGATGATTCTGGACACAGTCCAGGAAAAGGGTGTTTCTCCCAGAGGAGAAAGCCAGGGAGTTATCCGAGCTAATCGGGATCCTCCTAAAACCAGGAAAAGTGTCAGTGCATCATTGCACAAGAGTCCTGGTAAAAAATGGTGGCTTATTACGAAGCGCTTCCATTCGGCAGATTTCACGCAAGAACTCTTCAGTGGGATCTGCTGGACAAATGGTCCGGATCGCATCTTCAGATGCATCAGCGGATAACCCTATATCCAAGGACAAGGGTGTCTCTCCTGTGGTGATTACAGAGTGCTCATCTTCTAGAGGGCCGCAGATTCGGCATTCAGGATTGGATGCTGGTAACCACGGAGGCCAGCCTGAGAGGCTGGGGAGCAGTCACACAGGGAAAAAATTTCCAGGGAATGTGATCAAGTCTGGAGAATTCTCTCCACATAAATATACTGGAGCTAAGAGCAAATTTGTAATGCTATAAGCTTAGCAAGGCCTCTGCTTCAAGGTCAGCCGGTATTGATCCAGTGGGATAACATCACGGCAGTCGCCCACGTAAACAGATAGGGCGGCACAAGAAGCAGGAGGGCAGTGGTCAAAACTGCAAGGATTTTTCGCTAGACGGAAAATCATGTGATAGCACTGTCAGCAGTGTTCATTCCGGGAGTGGACGACTGGGAAGCAGACTTCCTCAGCAGGCACGACCTCCACCCGGGAGAGTGGGAACTTCATCGGGAAGTTTTCCGCATGATTGTGAACCGTTGGGAAAGACCAAAGGTGAAAATGATGGCGTCCCGCCCGAACAAAAAACGGGACAGGTATTGCGCCAGGTCACGAGACCTTCAGGCGATAGCTGTGGACGTCCTGGTAACACCGTGGGTGTAACAGTCGGTGTATGTGTTCCCTCTTCTGCTTCTCATAACCAAGGTATTGAGAATTATAAGACGTAGAGGTGTAAAAGAACTATACTCGTGGCTCCGGATTGGCCAAGAGGGACTTGGTACCCGGAACTTCAAGAGATGCTCACAGAGGACTAATGGCCTCGGGAGCTAAGATGGGATTTGCTTTCAGCAAGAACCATGTCTGTTCCAAGAGGAACCGTGGCATCTGCCTCTAAGAAAGGACCTGCTCCAGCAGGGACCTTGTCTGTTCCAAGACTTACCGCGACTGCGTTTGACGGCATGGCGGTTGAACACCGGATCCTAAGGGAAAAGGCATTCCGGAAGAGGTCATACCTACCCTGGTCAAAGCCAGGAAGGAGGTGACCGCACAACGTTATCACCACATGTGGTGAAAATATGTTGCGTGGGTGAGGCCAGGAAGGCCCCACGAAAAAAATTTCAACTAGGTCGATTTCTGCACTTCCTGAAAACAGGAGTGTCTATGAGCCTCAAATTGGGGTCCATTAAGGTTCAAGTTTCGGCCCTGTAGATTTTCTTCCAGAAAAAATTGGCTTCAATTCCTGAAGTCCAGACGTTTGTCAAGGGAGTATTGCATATACAGCCCCTTGTGTGCCTCCAGTGGCACCGTGGGATCTCAACGTAGTGTTGGGATTCCTCAAATCATATTGGTTTGAACCGATCAAATCTGTGGATTTGAAATATCTCACATGGAAAGGGACCATGTTGTGGCCCTGGCCTCGGCCAGGCGATTGTCAGAATTGGGGGCTTTGTCTTAAAAAAAGCTCATATTTGTTTTTCCATTCGGACAGGGCAGAACTGCGGACTCGTCCCCGGTTTCTTCCTAAGGTGGTGTCAGCGTTTCGCCTGAAACAACATATTGTGGTGCCTGCGGCTACTAGGGACTTGGAGGACTCCAAGTTGCTAGACGCTGTCGGGGCCCTAAAAAAATATATATATATATATATATATTTCCAGGACGGCTGGAGTCAGAAAGTCTGACTTGCTGTTTATATTGTATGCACCCCAAAAGATGGGTGCTCCTGCTTCTAAGCAGACTATTGCTCGTTGGATTTGTAGTACAATTCAGCTTGCACAGTCTGTGGCAGGCCTGCCACAGCCAAAATCTGTCAATGCCCATTCCACAAGGAAGGTGGGGCTCATCTTGGGCGGATGCCCGAGGGGGTCTCGGCTTTAAAAATTTGCCGAGCAGCTACGTGGTCAGGGGGGAACACGTTTGTAAAATTCTACAAATTTGATACCCTGGCTGAGGAGGACCTGGAGTTCTCTCATTCGGTGCTGCAGAGTCACCCGCACTCTCCCGCCCGTTTGGGAGCTTTGGTATAATCCCCATGGTCCTGACGGAGTCCCCAGCATCCACTAGGACGTTAGAGAAAATAAGATTTTACTTACCGATAAATCTATTTCTCGTAGTCCGTAGTGGATGCTGGGCGCCCATCCCAAGTGCGGATTGTCTGCATTACTTGTACATAGTTATTGTTACAAAAATCGGGTTATTATTGTTGTGAGCCATCTTTTTTAGAGGCTACTTCATTGTTATCATACTGTTAACTGGGTTCAGATCACAAGTTGTACGGTGTGATTGGTGTGGCTGGTTTGGGTCTTACCCGGGATTCAAGATCCTTCCTTATTGTGTACGCTCGTCCGGGCACAGTACCTAACTGAGGCTTGGAGGAGGGTCATAGGGGGAGGAGCCAGTACACACCATGTGATCCTAAAAGCTTGCTTTTGTGCCCTGTCTCCTGCGGAGCCGCTATTCCCCATGGTCCTGACGGAGTCCCCAGCATCCACTACGGACTACGAGAAATAGATTTATCGGTAAGTAAAATCTTATTTTCCACAGCTACGGCTGGGAAGTCAAATTTCTTGCCTTATGTCCCTCCACAGCCTAAGAAAGCACCGTATTACCAAATGCAGTCCTTTCGTTCGCAAAAGAGCAAGAAAGTCAGAGGTGCATCTTTTCTTGCCAGAGGCAGGGGTAAAGGAAAGAGGCTGCACCACGCAGCTAGTTCCCAGGAACAAAAGTCCTCCCCGGCTTCCACAAAATCCACCGCATGACGCTGGGGCTCCACAGGCGGAGCCAGGAGCCGTGGGGGCGTGTCTCCGACGTTTCAGCCACCAGTGGGTTAGCTCACAGGTGGATCCTTGGACTATACAAGTTGTGTCTCAAGGATACAAACTGGAATTCGAGGTGACGCCCCCTCACCGTTACCTAAAATCGGCCTTGCCAGCTTCCCCCATGGAAAGGGAGGTAGTGCTGGCAGCAATTCACAAGTTATACCTCCAGCAGGTGGTTGTAAAGGTTCCTCTCCTTCAACAGGGAAGGGGTTACTATTCCACTATGTTTGTAGTACCGAAACCGGACGGTTCGGTCAGACCCATCTTGAATTTAAAATCCCTGAACATTTATCTGAGGAAATTCAAGTTCAAAATGGAATCGCTCAGAGCGGTCATTGCAAGCCTGGAGGAGGGTGATTTTATGGTGTCTCTGGACATCAAGGATGCTTACTTGCATGTCCCCATTTATCCACCTCGTCAGGAGTACCTCAGGTTTGTGGTACAGGACTGTCATTACCAATTCCAGACGTTGCCGTTTGGCCTGTCCACGGCGCCGAGAATATTTACCAAGGTGATGGCGGAAATGATGGTGCTCCTTCGGAAGCAGGGGGTTACCATTATCCCATACTTGGACGATCTCCTCATAAAGGCGAGGTCCAGGGAGCAGTTGCTGATCAGTGTAGCACACTCTCAGGAAGTGTTGCGCCAGCACGGCTGGATTCTGAATATTCCAAAGTCGCAGCTGATTCCTACGACGCGTCTGCCCTTCCTGGGCATGATTCTGGACACAGACCAGAAGAAGGTGTTTCTCCCGGAGGAGAAGGCTCAGGAGCTCGTGACTCGGGTCAGAGATCTCCTAAAACCGAAACAGGTGTCGGTGCATCACTGCACGCGAGTCCTGGGAAAGATGGCGGCGTCATACGAAGCCATTCCCTTCGGCAGGTTCCATGCGAGGATCTTTCAGTGGGATCTGCTGGACAAGTGGTCCGGATCGCATCTTCAGATGCATCGGACGATCACCCTGTCCCCCAGGGCCAGGGTGTCCCTTCTCTGGTGGCTGCAAAGTGCTCACCTCCTCGAGGACCGCAGATTCGGCATACAGGACTGGGTCCTGGTGACCACGGATGCAAGCCTCCGAGGGTGGGGAGCAGTCACTCAAGGAAAAAACTTCCAAGGGTTGTGGTCAAGTCAGGAGACTTGTCTGCACATATATATTCTGGAGCTACGGGCCATATACAACGCCCTGAGTCAAGCGGAGCCGCTGCTTCGAGACCAACCAGTTCTGATTCAGTCAGACAACATCACGGCGGTCGCCCATGTAAACCGCCAGGGCGGCACAAGAAGCAGGGTGGCAATGGCGGAAGCCACCAGGATTCTTCGTTGGGGGGGAGAATCACGTGCCAGCACTGTCGGCAGTGTTCATTCCGGGAGTGGACAACTGGGAAGCAGACTTCCTCAGCAGACACGACCTCCACCCGGGAGAGTGGGGACTTCATCAAGAAGTCTTCAAGCAGATTGCAAATCGGTGGGAACTGCCACAGGTGGACATGATGGCGTCCCGCCTCAACAAAAAGCTAAAAAGGTATTGCGCCAGGTCAAGGGACCCTCAGGCGATAGCTGTGGACGCACTAGTAACACCGTGGGTGTTCCAGTCGGTCTATGTGTTTCCTCCTCTTCCTCTCATACCCAAGGTACTGAGAATCGTAATAAAAAGAAGAGTGAAAACAATACTCATTGTTCCGGACTGGCCAAGAAGGACTTGGTACCCAGAACTACAAGAAATGCTCACAGAGGAACCATGGCCTCTGCCTCTCAGACAGGACCTGTTGCAACAGGGGCCCTGTCTGTTCCAAGACTTACAGCGGCTGCGTTTGACGGCATGGCGGTTAAACGCCGGATCCTAGCGGAAAAGGGCATTCCGGAAGAAGTTATTCCTAGGAAGGACGTGACAGCAAAGCATTATCACCGTATATGGCGAAAATATGTTGCTTGGTGTGAGGCCAGGAAGGCCCCTACAGAGGAATTCCAGCTGGGTCGATTCCTGCACTTCCTACAGTCAGGTGTGACTATGGGCCTAAAATTAGGGTCCATAAAGGTCCAGATTTCGTCCCTATCCATTTTCTTTCAAAAAGAACTGGCTTCACTGCCTGAGGTTCAGACGTTTGTTAAGGGAGTGCTGCATATTCAGCCCCCTTTTGTGCCACCAGTGGCACCTTGGGATCTTAACGTGGTGTTGGATTTCCTGAAATCCCACTGGTTTGAGCCACTTAAGACCGTGGAACTAAAGTATCTCACGTGGAAAGTGGTCATGCTGTTGGCTTTAGCTTCAGCTAGGCGTGTGTCAGAATTGGCGGCTTTGTCATGTAAAAGCCCCTATCTGGTTTTCCATATGGACAGGGCAGAATTGCGGACTCGTCCGCAGTTTCTGCCAAAGGTGGTGTCATCTTTTCATTTGAACCAACCTATTGTGGTGCCTGTGGCTACTCGTGACTTGGAGGACTCCAAGTTGCTGGACGTAGTCCGGGCTTTGAAGATTTATGTAACCAGAACGGCTGGAGTCAGGAAGACTGACTCGCTGTTTATCCTGTATGCATCCAACAAGCTGGGTGCTCCTGTTTCAAAGCAAACTATTGCTCGCTGGATCTGTAACACGATTCAGCAGGCTCATTCTGCGGCTGGATTGCCGCATCCAAAATCAGTGAAAGCCCATTCCACAAGGAAGGTGGGCTCTTCTTGGGCGGCTGCCCGAGGGGTCTCGGCATTACAGCTTTGCCGAGCTGCTACTTGGTCGGGTTCAAACACATTTGCAAAATTCTACAAGTTTGATACCCTGGCTGAGGAGGACCTTGTGTTTGCCCATTCGGTGCTGCAGAGTCATCCGCACTCTCCCGCCCGTTTGGGAGCTTTGGTATAATCCCCATGGTCCTTACGGAGTCCCCAGCATCCACTAGGACGTTAGAGAAAATAAGAATTTACTCACCGGTAATTCTATTTCTCGTAGTCCGTAGTGGATGCTGGGCGCCCGTCCCAAGTGCGGACTTTCTGCAATACGTGTATATAGTTATTGCTTAACAAAGGGTTATGGTTATGTGGCATCGGTTGCTCAGTTGTTGTTCATACTGTTAACTGGGTATGTTTATCACAAGTTGTACAGTGTGATTGGTGTGGCTGGAGTCTTACCCTGGATTCCAAAATCCTTTCCTTGTAATGTCAGCTCTTCCGGGCACAGTTTCCTTAACTGAGGTCTGGAGGAGGGGCATAGAGGGAGGAGCCAGTGCACACCAGATAGTACTGAATCTTTCTTTAGAGTGCCCAGTCTCCTGCGGAGCCCGTCTATTCCCCATGGTCCTTACGGAGTCCCCAGCATCCACTACGGACTACGAGAAATAGAATTACCGGTGAGTAAATTCTTATTTTTGCAAAGACAAAGATGTATAGCCAAGCGCTCTGTCACTCCAATCTATGTGCTGCCAGCAAAATAAGGCTACTCAACCTTAGCAAAATAAAAAATAAAATACAAAACAAAAGTATTGCAGCGCATATAGATTGGACATGATCTCCATCCAGGGGAGTGGGGTCTCCATCCGAAGGTATTCAAGGAGGTAACAGATCTTTGGGGCGTACCGCAGATCGACATGATGGCCTCTCGTCTAAACAAGAAGCTTTGGCGGTATTGTTCCAGGTCGAGGGACCCGCAAGCAGTGGCGGTGGGCGCCCTAGTGACTCCGTGGGTGTTCCAGTCGGTGTACATGTTTCCTCCACTTCCACTCATCCCAAGAGTTCTAAAGCTCATAAGGAGAACAAGGGTTCAAGCGATCCTCATTGCTCCAGACTGGCCAAGAAGGGCTTGGTACGCGGATATTCTGGAGCTACTGCAAGAAGAGCCGAGGCCTCTTCCTCTTCGGGAGGACCTGCTGCAGCAGGGGCCGTTCGCCTATCAAGACTTACCGTGGCTACGTTTGACGGCATGGAGTTTGAGCGCCTGATACTAGCTCGAAAGGGCATTCCGAACAAGGTCATTCCTACCCTGATACAGGCGAGGAAAGTAGTAACGTCTAAACATTACCATCACATTTGGAAAAAATATGTATCTTGGTGTGAGTCCAAGAAATTTTCTGCGGTGGAGTTTCAACTGGGACAGTTTCTCCTCTTCCTATAAGCCGGTGTGGATGTGGGCCTGCGGTTGGGATCTTGTAAGGTCCAGATTTCGGCCCTATCCATTTTCTTCCAGAAACAATTGGTTGCCCACCCTGAGGTTCAGACCGTTTTGAAGGGAGTTCGACACATCCAACCTCCCTGTGTACCGCCTACGCGTTGGGACCTTAACGTGGTGTTGCAGTTCCTCCAATCAGACTGGTTCGAGCCTCTACAGGAGGTTGAGGTCAAATTTCTAACATGGAAGGCTGTCACGTTGTTGGCCTTAGCTTCTGCTAGACGTGTGTCGGAGTTGGGGGCTTTGTCCTGTAAAAGCCCATACTTGATCTTCCACGAAGATAGAGCTGAGCTCCGGACATTTCAACAGTTTCTTACGAGGGTTGTGTCAGCGCTTCATATCAAGCAACCTATTGTGGTGCCAGTGGCTACTGACGCCTCAATTTCATCAAAGTCCTTGGATGTTGTAAGGGCTCTGAAAATCTATTGGCCTCTGATGATCTGAAGTTCAGTCAATCAGTTCCGCAGGAGCCTCCGCGCTCTCCCTCCCGTTCTGGGAGCTTTGGTACATCCCTATGGTACTAATGTTGACCCCAGCATCCTCTAGGACGTAAGAGAAAATAGGATTTTGGTTACCTACCGGTAAATCCTTTTCTCGTAGTCCGTAGAGGATGCTGGGCGCCCGCCCAGCGCTTCGTTTTCCTGCTATCGTTATTTCGTTCAGTACAACTTCGTTTTAGTTGAGTACTGCATTGTTACTTGGTAAGTAATGTTTCAGCGGTTGCTAAGAGTTCAAGCTAAGGTTGCTTGATGTGCCTTGTATGTGTGAACTGGTATGAATCTCGCCACTATCTGTGTTAAATCCTTCTCTCGAAGATGTCCGTCTCCTCGGGCACAGTTTCTAGACTGAGTCTGGTAGGAGGGGCATAGAGGGAGGAGCCAGTCCACACTCTCAAACTCTTAAAGTGCCAATGGCTCCTGGTGGACCCGTCTTTACCCCATGCTACTAATGTGGACTCCAGCATCCTCTACGGACTACGAGAAAAGGATTTACCGGTAGGTAACCAAAATCCTATTTTTACATTCTGTTAAGGTGGTCCTACAAACTAAACCTTCCTTTCTCTCGAAAGTTGTGTCCACGTTCCATCTAAACCAGGACATTGTTCTTCCTACGTTTCTACGAGACTCGACATCTGATAATGAATCATTTCTGTCTCTGTCTGATGTTGTACATGCTTTATGCATTTATCTCAACTGTACTTCATCTCTTAGTGTATGGATTCCTTATTGTTGTTGATTGATGCACTAAAGAGAGGCTGGCCAGCCTCTAAGGGTACCATTGCTCGGTGGGTTACCTCTGCCATTCGTCAAGATTATTTGTCTTCAAATGTGCCAGTTCCAGCATAGTGGGCTATGCGCCATGGCGCTACCGTGGAGCAACTGTGTAGGGAGGCATCATGGTCATCTGTGCACACGTTCACAAAATTCTGCCACTTCCATACTTCCTGACCCTATCTCCCCTCACACCTTCCCATCTCATCACTTGCACTCTTGTTTCCTGACAACGTCTCCTCTCTCCCCTCCTGCCTTCACCCTCCTGCGGCATCCCATCCAATACCACCATCACCTCTTCCCTTTAAGCACCTCTACAGCTAGAGCTTAAACTATATGGAGCTTTTGTTTTCATTTTATTTGTAGAATCAACCCTGAAAAAAATGATTTTGCATCTGCAAAGAACCCAGTAACAGTAAACACAGAACGTGTATCATAATGGAGCCCTATCGACTGTATCCACACCCAGCATTCTACCACATGTCCTCACACCACTTCTGCCTACAGTACAGTGACAGAAACCATTAGCAGGGTGGAAATTCCAATATCAAACATGGCGCCTGCAGTTGCTGCAGGTGCTGTATAATTTGTCTTACAGGAATCATGTCTCTGCAGTCGGTAACCACTCGCGTTTTATTTTACCCGACCTTGCTGTATAACGTACTGATGGAGAAGGTGTCTCGCCGGAAGTGGTATGACCGGATCGATGACACTGTGATCCTGGGAGCATTGCCCTTCCGAGGCATGAGTGAAATGGTGAGTGGTGGCGCATGCGCAGTTCTGTCTCTGTCACTTCAGGTGACACGAAAGCACAAGTAGAAATTCTGCCCATATTACTTTCATAATAAGTGTAATGGGGGGTCCTGCAGTTGAGAGTATTGCAGTGCCTTTATCTCTGCTAATGTGAAGATTTGTCATTATTCCTCTCTCCCAATTTACTATTTAGTTGTCACTTTTATAAAGCTACAGTATGTTTGCAGCTATTATAGAATTTATTTACTTTAGCCATTAAACTTAATATTGAAGATGGACAATGAAAAGACGGCGTTTTAGCATTTACAAACCAATAAAAGTTAATATTCCTTGTAGCAGGGGCGGCCAGACGTTTGGACTGATTTAGCCTGATTCTTATTGGCTATTGCTATCACAGTGACGGCAGAGACAGCCGCGGCCTCAGTTTGGTGCAGCAAGCCAGAAACAGTGGGGCAGATGTATTAAGCCTGGAGAAGTGACAAAGTGGAGGGAGAAAAAGTTCCAGCCAATCAGCTCCTAACTGCCATATTACAGACTGTGTTTGAAAAATGACAGAAGCTGATTGGCTGGTGCATTATCACCTTCCACTGTATCACTTCCCCAGGCTTAATACATCTTCCTTAGTGTTTTAGTTGTAGTATGCAATATCACCTTATCGAAAGAAGCGTTATGTCCACTCTCTGTTAATGTACCAAACTATCACTTCCATTCCCAGGCATTGGGTACGATTCAATTTGAAGACAGTTACATAGCGGCGGGAATTAGCTCGCGGGGCTATTCAAGACTGCCATGTGACACCCGACGACGGGATTTCTTCTTGCACCCCCGGAGGGATGTGAGCAGAAATCTGACAAAAGTGCCGGCACAATGCTGATTTCTGCCCATAGTGCGGCGGAAACACCCTGTTTAGTCTGGGAGAACGGGCATTCTCTGACTTACCACTGCGCTGTATTGAATAGCCCCGGGAGCTCATTCCTGGCGCTATTCAACTGTCTTCGAATTGAATCATGCCCATTGTTTCTGTATAGATAACCAGATGCATGTAGTAAGTTAGTCCTATATCTTCAGTGACCGTTCCCCTATATTCATAGTTACACATTTTCTCTTGTTTGCTGCAGTAGTCTTTCAAGGCTGAATGGTAAATATTGTCCTATATGAATTACATCTATTTCTCATTTTGTTTTCCGCAGCTAATTAAAGAGGAGAATGTTCGTGGGGTCATCACTATGAATGAAGAATATGAGACCAGACATTTGTGCCACAATTCTCAGGTTGGAAATCAACCACCAGAAAGCTGCTTATACCCAATACGCATCTGTTGGGATTCAGTATGCTTTACCGGCGGACAGGATGCTGGCTGCAGGGCGAACGCTAAGAGTCCCCTTGTGGGTTCGCTGCGGGATTGGTGGCTAGCTGTGCTCGCCACAGGATCTATTCCCACTCTATGTCTGACCGCTGGGATCCTGTCAGCCGGCAAATTGACTGCATCCCATTTGTTGTACATAAGTAATTGGGCCATAAATAAATATATATATATATATATATATATATATATATATATATAAAATGTGTGTGTGTGTAGTTATAGGCAGTTGTGCAAAAATTGCTGCAAAGTAAGAATGCTTTCAAAGACTGAAGTGTTAAGAGTTTATTTTTTATCAATTAACATGCAAAGTGAAAGAACAGAAGAGAAATGTAGATCAAATCAATATTTAGTGTGACCGCCCTTTGCCTTCAAAACCACATAAATTCTTCTAGGTACACTTGCACACAGTTTTTGAAGGAACTTGGCAGGGAGGTGGTTCCAAACATCTTGGAGAACTAACCACAGATCTTCTGTGGATGTAGGCTTGCTCAAATCCTTCTGTCTCCTCGTGTAATCCCAGACAGACTTGATGATGTTGAAATCAGGGCTCTGTGGGGGCCATATCATCACTTCCAGGACTCCTTGTTCTTCTTTATGCTGAAGCTAGTTCTTAATGACATTGGCTTTATGTTTGGGGTCGTTGTCCTGCTGCAGAATAAATTTGGAGCCAATCGGACACCTCCCTGATGGTATTACATGATGAATAACAACTACCTGTCTGTATTTCTCAGCATTAAAGCACAAAGAAACGGGCAATGTTGAGGACCGTAGATGTAGTGGTCGGCCAGGGACACTTAGGATCGACCCCTTAGTGCAGGGGTGGGCAACCAGTCAGAGACAAAGAGCCAAAAAATCTTGTTAGGTACATCTAAGAGCCGACATCGAACCAAACTTGCGTGTACAAAAATGGGGTGTGGCCTTGTGCCTGCGAGGCCACACCCCTAGTAAAAAAAATAAATTGAAAAAGCTAGATCCACATAAAAACCAGATCCACATAAAATATATTAAAAAAGACAGATTCACATAATACACTTCAGCTCCCCCCATGTGTCACTCCTGCCAGCACCCTCCTATGTCACTCTAGCCAGCTCCCCCCATGTGTCACTCGTGCCAGCACCCTCCTATGTCACTGTAGCCAGCTCCTCCCATGTGTCACTCCTGCCAGCACCCTCCTATGTCACTCTAGCCAGCTCCCCCCATGTGTCACTCGTGCCAGCACCCTCCTATGTCACTGTAGCCAGCTCCTCCCATGTGTCACTCCTGCCAGCACCCTCCTATGTCACTCTAGCCAGCTCCCCCCATGTGTCACTCGTGCCAGCACCCTCCTATGTCACTCTAGCCAGCTCCTCCCATGTGTCACTCCTGCCAGGATCCTCCTATGTCACTCCAGTCAGCTCACCCCTGTGTCACTCCAGCCAGCTCCCTCCTGTGTCACTCAAGCCAGGACCCTCCTGTGTCACTCTAGCCCACTCTCATGTGTCACTACAGCCCCCCAACTCTTGCCATTGCAGCAGCGCCTTATTTGTTCTCTCTTTGCCGTTGGGTGTCTCACTTCTAATATCTGGCCCCCTCAGTTGTCAGTCCCCATAGTGCTGATATCTGGCCCCCTCAGTTGTCAGTCCCCATAGTGCTGCTGTGTGTCTGGCTGGAGTGCAGTGGTTTCCGGAACTGTTGTGGACCTTGAGTGTCAAGAGCCACGGGTTGGCCACCGCTGTCTTAGTGCATCATGCACTAATAAGATGATTTATTCTCCACATGATCAGGCTGACATCAGCCCTCCTACTTCCCCCCTTATTGGTACACCCAAGCTTTTCCATCTGTTATATCTTCTTTATTAACTTTTATTTTATTGAAGTTGATCACTTTTCAGACACGCCTTTGCAGGGTTACATGATAAAATCAGATCCAAGCACAAATGACTGGGAGGCAGCTGTTCAAACGGTGCCATAGCTTTCAAAACTTTTATGAAGAAGAGGATGTCCCGTTTAAACTGTCGAGTATACAGTACCTGTGTATCGCTTCTGCGGCCCATCTTGTGTTACATGTGTCCCAGCTTGATGCATTCTCTCTGGTCTCTCCGCAGCAGTGGGAAGCTTTGGGTGTGGAACAGCTGAGGCTGAGCACGGTTGATTTCACCGGTGTCCCCACCCTGGAGCACTTACAGAAGGGGGTCGAGTTTGTTCACAAGCACCAAGAAAAGGGCAACAGCGTTTACATTCACTGCAAGGCTGGCCGCTCCCGCAGCGCTACCATGGTAGCTGCCTATGTAATTGAGGTGAGAACCATGAACCGTATTGCAGTGTGTGATTTATTAGCTTAGCTGTTACTAAATGCATTGCTTTAGTTTTCATCTCAGCTCCTCTGTGGCTGTATCCAGTGCTCCGAGCAGAGTTCACTATTGTTGTATCCAAGGGCCATGAAAATAAATAGCTGTGCTGTGTAAATATAAAAGCCTTTGTAATAATGACAGGAGAGAGATGAAGCAATTGATTAAGTAATAATTGCAGGAGGGCAGGTACAAGTCTGCACACATCTGTAATTACTGTTTAAAATTACATGCTGCGTTTCTATTTCTCAGAGTACGTGCCTATATTTGACAAAGTATGCAATGTCTTGGGGGCTTGTACAGGCAGGGTCAGACTGGCCCACAGGGGCACAGGGAAAAACCCCAGTGGGCCCCATCTCCTTCTCTAGGGATCAGGTCCCAGACTGTGCACTTGAATTGCAAATTATACATGTTACATTACACTGCACAGGACTGTGCATTTTCTACAGTACATTAATCTTGTAAATTATCATGCATGGATGGAATATATTTTTCTCTGACGTCCTAGTGGATGCTGGGGACTCCGTAAGGACCATGGGGGAATAGCGGCTCCGCAGGAGACTGGGCACAAAAGTAAAGCTTTAGAACTACCTGGTGTGCACTGGCTCCTCCCCCTATGACCCTCCTCCAAGCCTCAGTTAGATTTTTGTGCCCGAACGAGAAGGGTGCACACTAGGTGGCTCTCCTGAGCTGCTTAGTGAAAAGTTTAGTTTTAGGTTTTTTTATGTTCAGTGAGACCTGCTGGCAACAGGCTCACTGCATCGAGGGACTAAGGGGAGAAGAAGCGAACTCACCTGCGTGCAGAGTGGATTGGGCTTCTTAGGCTACTGGACATTAGCTCCAGAGGGACCGATCACAGGCCCAGCCATGGATAGGTCCCAGAGCCGCGCCGCCGGCCCCCTTACAGAGCCAGAAGACAGAAGTGGTCCGGAAAATCGGCGGCAGAAGACGTCCTGTCTTCAACAAGGTAGCGCACAGCACTGCAGCTGTGCGCCATTGCTCTCAGCACACTTCACACTCCGGTCACTGAGGGTGCAGGGCGCTGGGGGGGGGCGCCCTGAGACGCAATAAAAACACCTTGGATGGCAAAAAAATGCATCACATATAGCTCCTGGGCTATATGGATGAATTTAACCCCTGCCAGAATACACAGAAAAACGGGAGATAGGCTCCGCCCCCTTCTCGGCGGCCTTATCTCCTCAGCACACTGGTGCCATTTTCCCTCACAGCTCCGTTGGAGGGAAGCTCCCTGGCTCTCCCCTGCAGTCACTACACTACAGAAAGGGTTAAAAAAGAGAGGGGGGCACTAATTACGCGCAGTATTAAAAATACAGCAGCTATAAGGGGAAAAACACTTATATAAGGTTATCCCTGTATATATATATATAGCGCTCTGGTGTGTGCTGGCAAACTCTCCCTCTGTTTACCCAAAGGGCTAGTGGGGTCCTGTCCTCTATCAGAGCATTCCCTGTGTGTGTGCTGTGTGTCGGTACGTTTGTGTCGACATGTATGAGGAGAAAAATGATGTGGAGATGGAGCAGATTGCCTGTAATAGTGATGTCACCCCCTAGGGGGTCGACACCTGAGTGGATGAACTGTTGGAAGGAATTACGTGACAGTGCCAGCTCTGTATAAAAGACAGTGGTTGACATGAGACAGCCGGCTACTCAGCTTGTGCCTGTCCAGACGTCTCATAGGCCGTCAGGGGCTCTAAAGCGCCCGTTACCTCAGATGGCAGATATAGACGCCGACACGGATACTGACTCCAGTGTCGACGGTGAAGAGACAAATGTGACTTCCAGTAGGGCCACACGTTACATGATTGAGGCAATGAAAAATGTTTTACACATTTCTGATAATACGAGTACCACCAAAAAGGGGTATTATGTTCGGTGAGGAAAAACTACCTGTAGTTTTCCTGAATCTGAGAAATTAAATGAGATGTGTGATGATGCGTGGGTTTCCCCCGATAACAACTAAAATGTTATTGGCATTATATCCTTTCCCGCCAGAGGTTAGGGTGCGTTGGGAAACACCCCCTAGGGTGGATAAAGCGCTCACACGCTTGTAAGAACAAGGGCTCTACCCTCTCCTGAGATGGCCGCCCTTAAGGATCCTGCTGATAGAAAGCAGGAGGGTATCCTAAAATGTATTTACACACATACTGGTGTTATACTGCGACCAGCAATCGCCTCAGCCTGGATGTGCAGTGCTGGGTTGGCGTGTTCGGATTCCCTGACTGAAAATATTGATACCCTAGATAGGGACAGTATATTAGTGCCTATAGAGCATTTAAAAGATGCATTTCTATATATGCGTGATGCACAGCGGAATATTTGCCGACTGGCATCAAGTCTAAGTGCGTTGTCCATTTCTGCCAGTAGAGGGTTATGGACACGACAGTGGTCAGGTGATGCGGATTCCAAACGGCATTTGGAAGTACTGCCTTATTAAGGGGAGGAGTTATTTGGGGTCGGTCTTTCAGACCTGGTGGCCACGGCAACAGCTGGGAAATCCACGTTTGTACCCCAGGTCGCCTCTCAACATAAGAAGACGCCGTATTATCAGGCGCAGTCTTTTCGTGGGCAAGCGGGCAAAAAGGTCCTCATTTCTGCCCCGTGACAGAGGGAGAGGAAAAAGGCTGCAGAAATCAGCCAGTTCCCAGGAACAGAAGCCCTCTCCCGCCTCTGCCAAGCCCTCAGTATGACGCTGGGGCTTTACAAGCAGAATCAGGCACGGTGGGGGCCCGTCTCAATGAATTTCAGCGCGCAGTGGGCTCACTCGCAAGTAGACCCCTGGATCCTTCAGGTGATATCTCAGGGGTACAAATTGGAATTCGAGACGTCTCCCCCTCGCCGTTTCCTAAAGTCGGCTTTACCGATGTCTCCTTCTGACAGGGAGGCAGTTTTGGAAGCCATTCACAAGCTGTATTCCCAGCAGGTGATAATCAAGGTACCCCTCCTGCAGCAGGGAACGGGGTATTATTCCACACTGTTGTGGTACCGAAGCCGGACGGCTCGGTGAGACCGATTCTAAATCTAAAATCTTGAACACTTACATACGGAGGTTCAAATTCAAGATTGAGTCACTCAGAGCAGTGATTGCGAACCTGGAAGAAGGGGACTACATGATGTCTCGGGACATCAAGGATGCTTACCTTCATGTCCCAATTTACCCTTCTCACCAAGGGTACCTCAGGTTTATGGTACAGAACTGTCACTATCAGTTTCAGACGCTGCCGTATGGATGGTCCACGGCACCCCGGGTCTTTACCAAGGTAATGGCCGAAATGATGATACTCCTTCGAAGGAAGGGAATTTTAGTTATCCCTTACTTGGACGATTCCCTGATAAGGGTAAGATCCAGGGAACAGTTGGAGGTCGGTGTAGCACTATCTCAGGTAGTGTTGCGGCAGCACGATTGGATTCTCAATATTCCAAAATCGCAGCTGATTCCGACGACTTGTCGTCTTTTCCTAGGGATGATCCTGGACACAGTCCAGAAAAAGGTATTTCTCCCGGAGGAGAAAGTCAGGGAGTTATCCGAGCTAGTCGGGAACCTCCTATAACCGAGCCAAGTCTCAGTACATCAATGAAAGGGTTCTGGGAAAAATGGTGGCTTCCTACGAAGCAATCCCATTCGTCAGATTCCACGCAAGAACTTTCCAGTGGGACCTGCTGGACAAATGGTCCGGGTCGCATCTTCAGATGCATCAGCGGATAACCCTGTCACCAAGCACAAGGGTGTCTCTCCTGTGGTGGTTGCAGAGTGCTCATCTTCTAGAGGGCCGCAGATTCGACATTCAGGACTGGGTCCTGGTGACAACGGATGCCAGCCTGCGAGGCTGGGGAGCAGTCACACAGGGAAGGAATTTCCAGAGCTTATGGTCAAGCCTGGAGACATCACTTCACATAAATATCCTGAAGCTAAGGGCCATTTACAATGCTCTAAGCTCAGCAAGACCTCTGCTTCAAGGTCACCCGGAGTTAATCCATTCGGACAACATCACGGCAGTCACCCACGTAAACAGACAGGGTGACACAAGAAGCAGGAGGGCAATGGCAGAAGCTGCAAGGATTCTTCGCTGGGCGGAAAATCATGTGATAACACTGTCAGCAAGTGGGGACTTCACCCAGAAGTCTTCCACATGTTTATAAAACTCGACAAGTATTGCGCCGGGTCAAGGGACCCTCCGGCAATAGCTGTAGACGCTCTGGTAACACAGTGGGTGTACCAGTCAGTGTATGTGTTCCCTCCTCTGCCTCTCATACCCAAGGTACTGAGAATTATAAGATGGAGAGGAGTAAGCACTATATTCGGGCTCCGGATTGGCCAAGAAGGACTTGGTAACTGGAACTTCAAGAGATGCTCACGGAGGATCCGTGGCCTCTACCTCTAAGAAGGGACCTGCTCCAGCAAGGACCCTGTCTGTTCCAAGACTTACCGCGACTGCGTTTGACGGCATGGCGGTTGAACGCCGGATCCTGAAGGAGAAAGGCATTCCGGATGAAGTCATTCCTATCCTGATCAAAGCCAGGAAAGATATAACCGCAAAACATTATCACCGCATTTGGCGAAAATATGTGCGTGGTGCGAGGCCAGTAAGGCCCCGACGGAGGAATTTTCAACTAGGTCGATTCCTACATTTCCTGCAAACAGGAGTGTCTATGGGCCTGAAATTGGGGGTCCATTAAGGTTCAAATTTCGGCCCTGTCAATTTTCTTCCAAAAACAACTAGCTTCAGTCCCTGAAGTTCAGACGTTTGTGAAAGGGGTACTGTATATACAGCCTCCTTTTGTGCCTCCAGTGGCACCTTGGGATCTAAATGTAGTTTTTGGGTTCCAAAAGTCACATTGGTTTGAACCACTTAAATATGTGGAGTTAAAATATCTCACATGGAAAGTGGTCATGCTGTTGGCCCTGGCCTGGGCCAGGTGCGTGTCAGAATTGGCGGCTTTATCCTGTAAAAGCCCTCATCTGATTTTCCATTCGGACAGGGCGGAATTGAGGACTTGTCCTCAGTTTCTCCCTAAGGTGGTTTTCAGCGTTTCACCTGATTCAACCTATTGTGGTGCCTGCGGCTACTAGGGACTTGGAGGACTCCAAGTTGCTAGACGTTGTCAGGGCCCTGGAAATATAGGTTTCCAGGACGGCTGGAGTCAGAAAATCTGACTCGTTGTTTATTCTGTATGCACCCAACAAGCTAGGTGCTCCTGCTTCTAAGCAGACTATTGCTCGTTGGATTTGGAGTACAATTCAGCTTGCACATTCTGTGGCAGGCCTGCCACAGACAAAATCTGTAAAAGCCCATTCCACAAGGAAGGTGGGCTCATCTTGGGCGGCTGCCCGAGGGGTCTCGGCTTTACAACTTTGCAGAGCAGCTACTTGGTCAGGAGCAAATACGTTTGTAAAATTCTACAAATTTGATACCCTGGCTGAGGAGGACCTGGAGTTCTCTCATTTGGTGCTGCAGAGTCATCCGCACTCTCCCGCCCGTTTGGGAGCTTTGGTATAATCCCCATGGTCCTTACGGAGTCCCCAGCATCCACTAGGACGTCAGAGAAAATAAGAATTTACTTACCGGTAATTCTATTTCTCGTAGTCCGTAGTGGATGCTGGGCGCCCATCCCAAGTGCGGATTGTCTGCAATACTGGTACATAGTTATTGTTACCAAAAAAATTGGGTTATTGCTGTAGTGAGCCATCTTTTCTAGAGGCTCCTCTGTTATCATGCTGTTAACTGGGTTTAGATCACAAGTTATATGGTGTGATTGGTGTGGCTGGTATGAGTCTTACCCGGGATTCAAAATCCTTCCTTATTGTGTACGCTCGTCCGGGCACAGTATCCTAACTGAGGCTTGGAGGAGGGTCATAGGGGGAGGAGCCAGTGCACACCAGGTAGTTCTAAAGCTTTACTTTTGTGCCCAGTCTCCTGCGGAGCCGCTATTCCCCCATGGTCCTTACGGAGTCCCCAGCATCCACTACGGACTACGAGAAATAGAATTATCGGTAAGTAAATTCTTATTTTCTCTTTCATCCATCTGGGAGACGCTGCGCACTTACTGCTGGGTTAGAGGGTGTGGGTAAGTAGTGTTCACTCTAGGAGTGAAAAGGGGCAGTGCGCCCGAAATGGGGGCGCGGTCACGCAAATTAGGGGGTGTGGCCACGCCTCCGTCATTTTAGGGGGCGGTGCGGCCCACATACGCTACTATAGAGAGCGTCTGTGGCCGGCGACGTCACTGTTGGGGGCGTGCCCAGCACCTCCGTCGGTGCTGGGCTTCCCCCAGCCCTCTCCCAATGCGTGAATGGATGCCGCGCGCATGCGCACGGCATCTATACACGCCGGGAGGGCAGGGAGCGGGCGGCTGTTCTAGCAGGGCGCCGCAAAAGGGGCAGGGCGGGTTTTGCCTGTTAAAAAACGGGCAGGGCGCGGCGCCCTGCTAAAACAGCCTAGAGTGAACACTAGGTAAGGGAGTTTGGCACAGAACCTATAGAAAACGAACTCCTCCCCCCCTCTAACCCCTCCCATCTCCAGCCTGACTAACCAGTACCTCAGTTTTAGTTTTGTGCCTGTGGAGTACAGACACAGTTTTTCACCTATAGCGTTTAGTTAGGTTTTTTTGCAGTTTTATTTAGTTTTTCTGGGGTACCTAGTCCCTGTATACAGGTTGCAGGTACTGCTAGAGTGGGGTTAGCAAGTGTATGTTGCTTTTCCCACTCCAATCTGCCTCTGGAGGGTCACCATACTTCGGTCACTGGGGCTCTTTCTTTGGTCAGGATTCCGAATGAGCAACTGCCCTGGTGCCCTCCTTTGTGAAGATATAAAGAAAGCAATGTCCTTGTAGAGAGGGATGCAACCACTCCCAATGATAAAGGAACAGGCGGCACTCCAAGGGTCTTGTGAAAAAGATTTTTTTTCTATATATATATATATATATATATATATATATATATATATATATATATATATATATATATATATATATATTTCTCTGACGTCCTAAGTGGATGCTGGGGACTCCGTCAGGACCATGGGGAATAGCGGCTCCGCAGGAGACAGGGCACAAAAGTAAAAGCTTTAGGATCAGGTGGTGTGCACTGGCTCCTCCCCCTATGACCCTCCTCCAAGCCTCAGTTAGGTTTTTGTGCCCGGCCGAGAAGGGTGCAATCTAGGTGGCTCTCCTAAAGAGCTGCTTAGAGTAAAAGTTTTATTAGGTTTTTTATTTTCAGTGAGTCCTGCTGGCAACAGGCTCACTGCAACGAGGGACTTAGGGGAGAAGAAGTGAACTCACCTGCGTGCAGGATGGATTGGCTTTTTAGGCTACTGGACACTAGCTCCAGAGGGACGATCACAGGTACAGCCTGGATGGGTCACCGGAGCCGCGCCGCCGACCCCCTTGCAGATGCTGAAGAGAGAAGAGGTCCAGAAATCGGCGGCTGAAGACTTCTCAGTCTTCATGAGGTAGCGCACAGCACTGCAGCTGTGTGCCATTGCTCTCAGCACACTTCACACCAACGGTCACTGAGGGTGCAGGGCGCTGGGGGGGGCGCCCTGGGCAGCAATGAAAATACCTATACTGGCTAAAAATACATCACATATAGCCTCTGGGGCTATATGGATGTATTTAACCCCTGCCAGGTTGTCAGAAAAACGGGAGAAGAAGCCCGCCGAAAAGGGGGCGGGGCCTATTCTCCTCAGCACACAGCGCCATTTTCCCTCACAGAACTGCTGGTGGGAAGGCTCCCAGGCTCTCCCCTGCACTGCACTACAGAAACAGGGTTAAAACAGAGAGGGGGGGCACTTATTTGGCGATATGATTATATATTAAGATGCTATAAGGGGAAAACACTTATATAAAGGTTGTCCCTGTATAATTATAGCGTTTTGGTGTGTGCTGGCAAACTCTCCCTCTGTCTCCCCAAAGGGCTAGTGGGGTCCTGTCCTCTATCAGAGCATTCCCTGTGTGTGTGCTGGGTGTCGGTACGTGTGTGTCGACATGTATGAGGACGATGTTGGTGAGGAGGCGGAGCAATTGCCTGTAATGGTGATGTCACTCTCTAGGGAGTCGACACCGGAATGGATGGCGTATTTAGGGAATTACGTGATAATGTCAACACGCTGCAAGGTCGGTTGACGACATGAGACGGCCGGCAAACAAATTAGTACCTGTCCAGGCGTCTCAAACACCGTCAGGGGCGTTAAAACTCCCATTTACCTCAGTCGGTCGACACAGACACAGACAGGGACACTGACTCCAGTGTCGACGGTGAAGAAACAAACGTATTTTCCTTTAGGGCCACACGTTACATGTTAAGGGCAATGAAGGAGGTGTTACATATTTCTGATACTACAAGTACCACAAAAAAGGGTATTATGTGGGGCGTGAAAAAACTACCTGTAGTTTTTCCGGAATCAGATAAATTAAATGAAGTGTGTGATGATGCGTGGGTTTCCCCCGATAGAAAATTATTGGCGGTATACCCTTTCCCGCCAGAAGTTATGGCGCGTTGGGAAACATCCCTTAGGGTGGATAAGGCGCTCACACGCTTATCAAAACAAGTGGCGTTACCGTCTCCAGATACGGCCGCCCTCAAAGAGCCAACTGATAGGAGGCTGGAAAATATCCTAAACAGTATATACACACATACTGGTGTTATACTGCGACCAGCGATCACCTCAGCCTGGATGGGCAGCGCTGGGGTGGCTTGGTCGGATTCCCTGACTGAAAATATTGATACCCTTGACAGGGACAGTATTTTATTGACTATAGAGCATTTAAAGGATGCATTTCTATATATGCGAGATGCACAGAGGGATATTTGCACTCTGGCATCAAGAGTAAGTGCGATGTCCATATCTGCCAGAAGATGTTTATGGACACGACAGTGGTCAGGTGATGCAGATTCCAAACGGCACATGGAAGTATTGCCGTATAAAGGGGAGGAGTTATTTGGGGTCGGTCCATCGGACCTGGTGGCCACGGCAACAGCTGGAAAATCCACCTTTTTTACCCCAAGTCACATCTCAGCAGAAAAAGACATCGTCTTTTCAGCCTCAGTCCTTTCGTCCCCATAAGGGCAAGCGGGCAAAAGGCCAGTCATATACAGAACTGTCACTATCAGTTTCAGACGCTGCCGTTTGGATTGTCCACGGCACCCCGGGTCTTTACCAAGGTAATGGCCGAAATGATGATTCTTCTTCAAAGAAAATGGACGATCGCCTGATAAGGGCAAGGTCCAGAGAACAGTTGGAGGTCGGAGTAGCACTATCTCAAGTAGTTCTACGACAGCACGGGTGGATTCTAAATATTCCAAAATCGCAGCTGTTTCCGACGACACGTCTACTGTTCCTAGGGATGATTCTGGACACAGTCCAGAAAAGGGTGTTTCTCCCGGAGAAGAAAGCCAGGGAGTTATCCGAGCTAGTCAGGAACCTCCTAAAACCAGGAAAAGTGTCAGTGCATCATTGCACAAGGGTCCTGGGAAAAATGGTGGCTTCTTACGAAGCGATTCCATTCGGCAGATTTCACGCAAGAACTTTTCAGTGGGATCTGCTGGAAAAATGGTCCGGATCGCATCTTCAGATGCATCAGCGGATAACCCTGTCTCCAAGGACAAGGGTGTTTCTTCTGCGGTGGCTGCAGAGTGCTCATCTACTAAAGGGCCGCAGATTCGGCATTCAGGACTGGGTCCTGGTAACCACGGATGCCAGCCTGAAAGGCTGGGGAGCAGTCACACAGGGAAAAAATTTCCAGGGAGTGTGATCAAGTCTGGAGACTTCTCTCCACATAAATATACTGGAGCTAAGGACAATTTACAATGCTCTAAGCTTAGCAAGACCTCTGCTTCAAGGTCAGCCGGTATTGATCCAGTGGGACAACATCACGGCAGTCGCCCACGTAAACAGACGGGGCGGCACAAGAAGCAGGAGGGCAATGGCAGAAACTGCAAGGATTCTTCGCTGGGCGGAAAATCATGTGATAGCACTGTCAGCAGTGTTCATTCCGGGAGTGGACAACTGGGAAGCAAACTTCCTCAGCAGGCACGACCTCCACCCGGGAAAGTGGGGACTTCATCGGGAAGTCTTCCACATGATTGTGAACCGTTGGGAAAGACCAAAGGTGGACATGATGGCGTCCCGCCTGAACAAAAAACTGGACAGGTATTGCGCCAGGTCAAGAGACCCTCAGGCAATAGCTGTGGACGTTCTGGTAACACCGTGGGTGTACCAGTCGGTGTATGTGTTCCCTCCTCTGCTTCTCATACCCAAGGTACTGAGAATTATAAGACGTAGAGGAGTAAGAACTATACTCGTGGCTCCGGATTGGCCAAGAAGGCCTTGGTACCCGGAACTTCAAGAAATGCTCACAGAGGACTCATGGCCTCTGCCGCTAAGAAGGGACTTGCTTCAGCAAGTACCATGTCTGTTTCCAAGACTTACCGCGGCTGCGTTTGACGGCATGGCGGTGGAACGCCGGATCCTAAGGGAAAAAGGCATTCCGGAAGAGGTCATTCCTACCCTGGTCAAAGCCAGGAAGGAGGTGACCGCACAACATTATCACCACATGTGGCGAAGATATGTTGCATGGTGTGAGGCCAGGAAGGCCCCCACGGAGGAATTTCAACTCGGTCGATTCCTGCATTTCCTACAAACAGGAGTGTCTATGGGCCTCAAATTGGGGTCCATTAAGGTTCAAATTTCGGCCCTGTCGATTTTCTTCCAAAAAGAATTGGCTTCAGTTCCTGAAGTCCAGAAGTTTGTCAAGGGAGTACTGCATATACAACCCCCTTTTGTGCCTCCAGTGGCACTGTGGGATCTCAACGTAGTTCTGGGATTCCTCAAATCACATTGGTTTAAACCGCTCAAATCTGTGGATTTGAAATATCTCACATGGAAAGTGACCATGCTGTTGGCCCTGGCCTTGGCCAGGCGAGTGTCAGAATTGGCGGCTTTGTCTCACAAAAGCCCATATCTGATTGTCCATTCGGACAGGGCAGAGCTGCGGACTCGTCCCCAGTTTCTCCCTAAGGTGGTGTCAGCGTTTCACCTGAACCAGCTTATTGTGGTACCTGCGGCTACTAGGGACTTGGAGGACTCCAAGTTGCTAGATGTTGTCAGGGCCCTGAAAATATAGGTTTCCAGGACGGCTGGAGTCAGGAAAACTGACTTGCTGTTATCCTGTATGCACCCAACAAACTGGGTGCTCTTGCTTCTAAGCAGACGATTGCTAGTTGGATGTGTAGTACAATTCAGCTTGCACATTCTGTGGCAGGCCTGCCACAGCCAAAATATGTAAATGCCCATTCCACAAGGAAGGTGGGCTCATCTTGGGCGGCTGCCCGAGGGGTCTCGGCTTTACAACTTTGCCGAGCTGCTACTTGGTCAGGGGCAAACACGTTGAAAAATTCTACAAATTTGATACCCTGGCTGAGGAGGACCTGGAGTTCTCTCATTCGGTGCTGCAGAGTCATCCGCACTCTCCCGCCCGTTTGGGAGCTTTGGTATAATCCCCATGGTCCTGACGGAGTCCCCAGCATCCACTTAGGACGTCAGAGAAAATAAGAATTTACTTACCGATAATTCTATTTCTCGTAGTCCGTAGTGGATGCTGGGCGCCCATCCCAAGTGCGGATTGTCTGCAATACTTGTACATAGTTATTGTTACAAAAATCGGGTTATTATTGTTGTGAGCCATCTTTTCAGAGGCTCCGCTGTTATCATGCTGTTAACTGGGTTCAGATCACAGGTTGTACAGTGTGATTGGTGTGGCTGGTATGAGTCTTACCCGGGATTCAAAATCCTTCCTTATTGTGTACGCTCGTCCGGGCACAGTATCCTAACTGAGGCTTGGAGGAGGGTCAGGGGGAGGAGCCAGTGCACACCACCTGATCCTAAAGCTTTTACTTTTGTGCCCTGTCTCCTGCGGAGCCGCTATTCCCCATGGTCCTGACGGAGTCCCCAGCATCCACTACGGACTACGAGAAATAGAATTATCGGTAAGTAAATTCTTATTATATATATATATATATATATATATATATATACACTAGGTGCTTCATCGCGCCCTACGGGCGCTCTTCACACCGTCGCAAGGGGCTACGCCCCCTTAACCCTTGCATGCCTATATGGGGTTCAATATTTGTATTATATGGAGTATTACCTGCATTCCTTTGTTAGTGGTTAAATATTGCACAATGAAAGGGCGTGCGATGGTGAAGGAGGCGCAGCCCCTTGCGACGGCGTGAACAGCACCTGCAGGGCACGATGTACAGAATGAGCGGGTGCGGGGGGGATTGCGGATGGGGAAGGGTGTCTGTAGATGCTGCAGGTGGAGGGGGGGCAGATGCGGGGGGGGGGGGGGGGCTCGGATGGGGAAGGGTTGGGACGTGCTGCGGGTGGGGGAGAGACAGAAGAGTGGGGGCTGTAGATGGGGGAGGGGTCCGGAGGCACTGCAGGTGGGGGAGGGGCAGGGGTGCCACTGGGGAGGGGCAGGTGCAGGGATGTTGCGGATGGGTGAAGAGTTCCGGAGGTGCTGTGGGATGGGAAGGGGCGGGGGTGCCGTGGGTGGGGTAGGGGGTCCGGAGGTACCGCGGTGGGGGAGAGGCAGGTGCGGGTGGTGCGGCGGACGGGGAAGGGGGTCCGGAGGCGCTGCAGGTGGTGGAGGGGCAGGTGCGGAGGTGCCGTGGGATGGGAAGGGGCGGGGGTGCCGTGGGTGGGGTAGGGGGTCCGGAGGCACCACGGTGGGGGAGAGGCAGGTGCGGGTGGTGCGGCGGACGGGGAAGGGGGTCCGGAGGCGCTGCAGGTGGTGGAGGGGCAGGTGCGGAGGTGCCGTGGGTGGAGACTGGGAGTGACTGGTTAGCCCCCAGGAGACACTGCGGCTGGAGGGAGGAGGGGGTCGGAGCCTGCAAGCAGCGCGGACTTCTGCAGCGCTGCCCGCCGGCTAAAGTGTGTGAAGGAGCTGGGCGCACCTCACTGCGGGTGGCAGCGCTGCAGCTAGCGTTGGGGTTGCCGGGGCTGGAGATAACAGAGGCGGTACGGAACCTGCACAGCGGCAGGTGCCCCACAAAACTGCAGCTGAGAAGCGTGGAGTGTGCCAGAAAGTCACGCTCCTCCACGTCAGAGAGACCCTGCTGAGTATGCTGATGTGGGGGGGTCAAGTACACAGTGAGCCGGTGCCCGTCTGTCTGTATGGCATACTCCCTCACACACCCCCATACCTCACAACTGTCCCGATTTTAGCAGGACAGTCCCATTTTTTTGGGTCTGTCCCACTGTCCCACCCGTGGGCCGCAGTGTCCCGCGGGGGGGGCAGTTGGGAAGCTCCTGTACTCGCTGTTCTGCTTAGCATGCACACAGCGTCTATTTAGTGGAGACAGAGGTGAGGGGGCATCAGGGGGTATAGATTAAGGGTGGGCCCAGGGGGTACGTTCCCCGGGCCTCACAGTTTTAGGGGGCCCGCGGCTGGAGTAGCTCTGTCCCAGCTCTGAAGCTCCCCCGTCCTGCCAGTAACAGCGGCAGCATTGTGCTACTGCGTGTTGGCAGGTCTGTGGTGTTGCAGGGAGGCAGCAGCCTCCCTGCTTTCTTCTGCCTGTGCGGGTGTGTAGGGGGAGCGACCACCCCCTCTGGATTTACCCCTAGCTGAGGGGCCAAAATCCCATAAAAAAAAAAAATCCCGGAATTTGCATAAGGGGGCGTGGCCACGAGGGCGCAATTAGACCACACCCACAGCAGGCACAGCAATGAGATAGGGTTCCTGTCTCAAGTGCCCTTGGCCCCCCAGACTCATAATCGTGGCTCGCGATCGCGGGTCCACCCGCAAAGCCACGCCCCCTTTCCCGTTAGCCATGCCCCCTTTTTGCTGTGTGTGTGTCCCTCCTGCCTGAAGAAAGTTGGGAGGTATGCACCCCTGCCTGTGCCATGCCCATACCATCTGCTCCTGTTCCAAGTCTCCTATAGATTTGCCCAGATCTGTGATTCATTTGACTAACTCCGCCCACTGTTTTGACTCCGCCCAGCGTTAGCAAATGAAGCACAAAGTCACAGATCTGGGCTATTATATAGGAGATATATATATATATATATATATATGTGTGTGTAAAGGTGTGCATGTGCTATTGGAATTTTATTTTCCTGTGCTTTGCGTCCGTCCGTCCGTCCGTCCCCTCCGGAGGTTAGCTGTGGCGCTGGGTAGCAAGGATTACTTTCTCACTGTACCGCTTCCCTTGCTGACTGGTGTACAGGCGGAACCAGTGAGAAGGGAGATTGATGCTTCCCACTGCCCGCCAGATGCGCTGTGTGTAACTGCCGCGGTACTTCCCCTGAAGGGGAGCCGCAGCCCTCC
This sequence comes from Pseudophryne corroboree, assembly GCF_028390025.1. Taxonomy (NCBI): domain Eukaryota; kingdom Metazoa; phylum Chordata; class Amphibia; order Anura; family Myobatrachidae; genus Pseudophryne; species Pseudophryne corroboree. The sequence goes on along the minus strand of NC_086454.1, from coordinate 94,381,363 downwards.
GGATACAAAGGTCATCCTACTGAAGGGCATTTTGGCTAGCCGCGGCAGTGAGGCTAAGGGGAAGGAGAGACTCCCGCCTTGTTAAGCCAGTGCCCACATACGCCCAGCCTCTGTGGTGAGCTCTGGGCGCCATCTTCTACAGCTCCAGTACGGGGGATGCTGCGCAGCGCACACACACACACACACACACACACACACACACACACACACACACACACACACGAGAATAACACAAAACAAGCAGCTCTCACTCTGTTCATTCAGACGGGGACCCTGCAAAAGCAAGTAAATTAGTTACCATTGTGTTATTTCCCTTTATAGAGATATATATGGCAAAGCCTGTCCCTTAGTGTTACACTCATTGTCATAGTGGGTTCACTAATAGGATAACATTCACCCTGTTATTCAGAGGAATATATATATATATAAAAAAAAAAAAAAGTTATTTCTATTTAATTCTGATAAGGCTTTTTATTACTTCTTGTTCCACTATTTAGAAATAGAAATAAGGCCAATAAGCTGGACAAATCTGCAAAAGGGAAGACAGTCTCGGTTGTTTATTTTGCCTGTTCACGATGTTCCAAGCTTTCCAAGGGTAGCGCAGACGCGGGTACTCTCTGTACTACGTGCTCTGGAACACCGGTAGCAGACCAGCGGGGAGGTTCTACAGACCAGTCTATGCCTCTGTGGGCCAAACACATGGCAGATGCCATATCAGATTTACGTCAGTCCAAATCAGGTGCTGACTCCAGTCATACTTCCGAGGAGCCACCGTGGGCTAAAAATATAGGCAAGTGTCTCTCTGATTTAAATATTTGAACAAGTTTGTAAACTCTTCGAGCAGTTCTACTGCTACAAAACGTCCACAACCATTACCCGCTATAACTTTTCCGGGGGAGGAGTAGGATTCTATAACATCTCTAACATCTCCCTTAGAGGAGGGTGAAGTTGACCCAGAGTGGGACGATGGTTCGGCTTGGGAAGAAGACGAGCTATCTACGAGCTCAGGTGTCAGATTGCTGATAGAAGCCACCCGTCAGACTCAGTGGCGGAGACTTCTACTGCCTTTTTGCTGTTTTCCCTTCTTATTCACACTTTGCAGATATTTTGAAGGAGCCCTGGCTTAAGCCGGACTCTCGTTTCCAGGCTACTAAGGAATTAAGATTTCTGTATCCTTTTACAGAGGAGGACATCCCATTTTGGGAAATGGCCCCAAAGGTAGATGCCCCTGTTACACACTTGGCAAAGGCTACGGTTATTCCCTCCGTACAGTCTGCGACCATAAAAGATCCTACAGATATGAAAATAGAGGCAATCCTTAAATGTATGTTTACTCTATCAGGTATTTCTCTATGTCCAATTCTTGCTGGCGCTTGGGTTCTTAAGGCCGTGGATGACTGGCTAGCACAAGTTGTATCTGGAATGCGATCTGCCGGAAGCTATTCAATTAGCAAAACAGATTTCTGAGGCTCTTACATGTGTAGGAGAGGCCATGTTGGACTCTGCTGCGCTATAGTCACGTGTATCTGCCTTGGTTGTAACGGCAAGATCTCTCTGGCTTCGGGTTTGGAGCGCTAACTCTGATTCAAAACAGACTTTAACAGCTGTGCCCTTTGAAGAGGAGTTTCTTTTTGGGTTGGAACTAAAGAAGATTATTTCAGATACTACTGGAGGTAAGAGTCCTTTTCTTCCAGTTGTTCCTCAAAAACCGAAATTCACGAAGTTTCGATCCTTTCGTACTCAGGGCAGAGGAAGTTTCCAATCCTTTCGAGCCTTCTCCAGAATCCCACGACGAGGAGCATTCAGAGGTAGAGGAACACAGGCAACTCGTAGACCAGCCATTAAACCTACCGACAAGCCTACTGCATGACGCATTGAGATCTCCGGAGGGATCAATGGTGGTCAGGGCCTGGTTACTACAGTTAGGGGATGTGTGGCTTCTGTCAAAATCAGATCGGTGGGTGACGGGGGTCATCTCCAGAAGATATATTTTGGATCTCGAGGAACCAGTCCCGCATCGTTTGTTCGTCACCCCTCTCCCAAGCAATCCCTCCAGACGTCAAGCTCTTCTTCAAGCAATGGCCACCCTTTTCACCCCAAAAGGGGGTAATTTGTCCGGTTCCCAACCAGCAAAGAGGTCAGGGATTTTACTCAAGTCTTTTTCTTGTAAACAAACCGGACGGTTCGTTTCAATCCATTTTAAATCTCAAATACCTAAACCTGTATCTCTGTCCAGAAATTCAAAATGGAATCCATTCGTTCGATTATCGCCGCCATGGAGCCTGAGGAATATTTGGCTTCCATAGACACAAAGGATGCATACCTACATGGTCCCATTTGGCTGGGTCATCAGGATCTTATAAGATTTGCAGTCGGCCCTTGGCATTTTCAGTTTCAGGCTCTCCCCTTCGGTCTCTCCATGGCTCCTCGGGTGTTTACAAAGATCATGGGCCATATCGTGGCAGTTCTGAGGTGTCAGGGAGTCAACATTACTCCTTACTTGGACGATCTGTTAATCATGGTCCCATCAGAGTTGATTCTTCACCAACACTTACGACTCACAATAGACACCATGCAGTCCTTCGGATGGATAATAAATTTCCCGAAATCGTTGCTGCTTCTTTCCCAGAAGATGATATTTCTGGGACTCTTATTCGACACCAGCAGCCAGAGAGTCTTTCTTCCTAAGGACAAAATCCAGGACCTACTGTCCAGAATTCAAACACTGTTGCAATTACTGATAGTTTCAGTTCTCAGATGCATGCAGGTGTTAGGCAAGATGGTTGCAACCTTCGAGGCAGTCCCATATGCCAGATTTCATGCCCGACCCCTTCAAGCTCAGATTCTCAGCTGGTGGACTCGGATGGGACCACACCGCTTATCGGTACAGACTCGTCAATCGCTCCAATGGTGGCTTCACAGCCACAATCTTACCAAGGGAGCTTCGTTCACGATTTGGTCTTGAATGATGGTCACCACGGACGCCAGTCTCATGGGTTGGGGAGCGGTGATTCAAACCCATCACTTTCAGGGACTCTGGAGCAGTCAGGAGTCGAAGTTACAGATCAACATTTTGGAATTGAGAGCAATCCGGTATGTGCTCATTCAAATACAAACCATGGTACAGGGTCATCCAGTTTGTGTTCAGTCCGACAATGCCACGGCAGTGGCTTACATAAACAGACAAGGAGGAACTCAAAGCTGGAACGCCATGAAAGAGGTCACTCATATTCTCAGGTGGGCTGAGCGTTGGATTCCGGTCATCTCCGGGATTCGCATTCTGGGAGTCGAAAACTGGGAAGCAGATTTCCTAAGCCATCACACAGTTCACCCGGGAGAGTGGGACCTTCACCAGGAGGTATTTCTTACTCGAGTGTCTCGGTGGGGAGCGCCCGACATAGTTCTCATGGCGTCTCGTCTCAACAAAAAGCTCCCTCACTACGGGTCGCGCGCTCAGGATCCTCAAACGACTCTAATCGATGCCTTGACAGCTCCATGGCAGTTTCAACTGGGTTATGTGTTTCCACCGATTACGCTAAATCCACGTCTGCTTCAACGCATTCAGCGAGATGAGCTGCCAGTCATTCTGGTAGCTCCGGATTGGCCGCATCGCCAGTGGTGCACTCTTCTGCGTGGCATGGTTGTCGGGGAACCTTTCTGTCTCCCTCTGCGACCGGACCTTCTTCTTCAAGGACCGTGTCGTCACCCAGATTTAAGTCGTCTGGCTTTGACGGCATGGTTCTTGAATCCAGCATTTTAAGAGCTAAAGGATTATCTCGGCCAGTTGTACAAATGATGATTCAGGCTAGGAAGCCGATAACTTCTGGAATTTATCACATGGTGTGGCGTATTTACATTGCTTGGTGTGAAAAATGCAGATCGGCGCCGGACCTATTTAGGGTTCCTCGCCTGTTATCTTTCCTTCAGGGGGGTCTCAATAAAGGTCTGCGACTCTCTTCGCTTAAAGGACAGGTCTCTGCCTTATCGGTTCTTTTTCAAAAAAGACTGGCTCTCATTCCAGAAGTCCAGACATTTCTTCAGGGAGTACTTCGGATTTAACCACCTTTTGTTCCACCGGTTCCTCCCTGGGACTTGAATTTAGTTCTTACGGCTCTTCAGAAATCTCCGTTTGAACCATTGGAAATTGTGGAATTGTGATTCCTAACACTCAAGGTTGTTTTCCTTTTGGCCATTGCCTCAGCCAGACGTGTATCTGAGTTGGCGGCTCTTTCTTGCAGGCCACATTTGTTGGTTTTTCATGATGACCGAGTGGTTCTGCGTACAAAACCTTCCTTCCTTCCGAAGGTTGTGTCGGCTTTCCACCAAAATCAGGACATTGTCCTCCCAGCATTTACTCCTCCTTCCTCCCGGGGAGGAAAACCATTTGGCCTTATTGGATGTTGTTAGGGCCTTAAGCATTTATTTGTCTCGTACAGAATCTATCCGTCGTACGAATACATTGTTGTTGGTGTTAATTGACGCACCCAAACGGGGTTGGCCGGCTTCTAAAAACACAGTGCTTGTTGGGTAACTTCAGCCATTCGGCAGGCATACATATCTTCGAATGTTGCCGTTCCTGATCCAATTCGGGCTCATTCGACTAGGGCTGTTGTAGCCTCTTGGGCTGTTAGCGGTGGTGTATCTGTCGAGCAGCTGTGCAGAGCGGCGACCTGGTCATCCATGCATACCTTCACGAAGTTCTACCGTTTTCATACTTTTGGTTTGGAGACTGCCTCTGTTGGGTGTCAAATTTTGCAGACGGCTATGCCGTCTGTGTCAACCTCCTGTAATTAGCTTGCTTTGGGAAATCCCAGCAGTAAGTGTGCAGCGTCCCCCAGATGGATGAAAGAGAAATAGGATTTTTCTGCTGCGGGGTACACTGGGCTCCACAGGGAATAACATCGGGGTGTAGAGTAGGATCTTGATCCGAGGCACCAACAGGCTAAAAGCTTTGACTGTTCCCAGAATGCATAGCGCCACCTCCTCTATAACCCCGCCTCTGTGCACAGGAGCTCAGTTTTATAGTTGGTGCCATGCAGTGCAAGCATACAACAGGTAGGGCTGCTCAGAAGAGCTTTTTTAAGTGAAATCTGAAGACTTCAAGGGCTGCAGCAGAGACACTGGGTGTGTTAGATGTCAGTCAGACATCTCCTGCTGCAGCTCCATCACCTTCCTCAGCGGCTCTGTATACTCCTGCGCCCTGGTTGCCGGGTACTTACAGCGGAGGCTCCGGTTTGCGTCAGTCAGTCACACACCCCGCCGCAGCTCGCCAGGATCGCATGGCCGCACTTTGGGATGAGGTAAGAGGGTCCCCCAGACGGGACCCGCTGGTGGGAGGCGGGCCATGCGCGCTGGCGTGGACACTGTGGTAGTACAGGGACCCCACTAGACCACCAGGGCAAGGGCACAGGTCGGTTTTGCTAAAAAACGTTTGTTACATAGCCCACAGTACCCGGTGGTGAAGCCCAGCAAGGGGATAAGGCTTTGACCTGTAGCCCCTCCCCCAGCCCCAGGGCGCCATTTAGTGTAAATGTTCCCGCCCTGGAGCTGCATTTCTCTTTCTCCCTCACTCCCTGTCAGCGTTTGGATGCCATTACCTCAAGTTAAGCTTATCCTGGGACTGTTTGGGCATATCATCCTCTGTAAAGCCGCCTGCATGTCAGCGCTGTGCATTTTACAGGACACTTAAGTATTCTACATGTCTGCTGACCGTGTTAGTTAAGAAATAGTGCATTTAGTCAGGGTTATTTAGTACAAGTACCCTGTGATATACATCCAGTCTTTACTGTGCATTGTTATATCTATTGATTATATAGCTGTAATTAGTATTGCTTTGTATTGCTAGTCCAGTGCAGTTTTATTGCATGTCGTAATTTCTGCGTTGTGCTTATAGCTGCTGCATTACTTCCATTTCGTGTATCTCACTCAGATTGCTATCCCTATATTCTGTACCCTGAGGGGGCTAAGTGTGTCAGGGTTATTGTTTAATATAGGTGTTTCACAGGATATACTTACTGTGTATTTTTCTCTGTGATTTTCAATCACCATATACCTCTTGAATTCTCTGTTTGTGCTCATACACTGCACTGCACAGAGGGTTCTTGTTAAGGTATTAGGCTGCTGATATTGTACTGGGTTGCCTGTAAATTGAGCTTTCAGACATGTCAGCTACGACGGGTGACACTGCAGACATATTGGAGGAAAACATAGCAGCAGAGGGTTCAGGTTCTGGGGGTTCCCTACCTCCCAGTTGAACTGTAGCAACAGGGGTTCATAACGACCCGCCTTGGGCTACTTTCTCTACGTTATTAAGTACGCTGGTAACTAGATTTGTGCCCCCGATGGGATCTCCTGTGCCGGTACATCCGCTTATGGTCCCTGCGATTAATCCGCCTTGGGCAGATCAACTGTCCGCTCAGTTGCAGCAATTGAACCACTCACTCACTAAACAGACGTCTAACCCTCGCCCGCCGAAGACCAAGGGTTCCTCTAAGCGAGCCATTACTTCCTCACAATCCACCTTGTCTGATGAAGGCATATATACTGACCCCACAGACACTGATCCAGATAATTCTGATGGGGAATCGGTTTCTCAGGTTGATGTTCCTGACTTATTGGAGGCTATCAGGCTAATTCTTCAAATTACTGATGACCCAGAGCCTGATGCTACCTCTAAGAAACTGGACAGATTTAAACATCAGAAGGTTGTTAAACAAGTTTTACCTCATTCTGACCATTTGGTCTGGGAAAATCCAAGAAAGAAATTCACACCTCACAAGAAGATGCTGGCTCGCTATCCCCTCGCTGCGGAGCTAAGTAAAAATTGGGAAACACCCACGCCGGTGGATTCGCAAGTGGCGCGGCTGGTGGTGTCCTCAGCTCTGCCTGTAACTACCGTCACTTCCCTGAAAGAACCGACGGATAAGCGTGTGGAGGGTTGTTTAAAAGTGATTCACACCCTAGCAGGTGCTGTGCATCGGCCCACTATTGCAGCAACATGGGCTGCAGAGGCTATTGAAGTGTGGGCTCAGGAGCTGGAAGCAGAGCTGCCATCCAACTTTTCTGATAATGCTAGACAATGTCTCTCGTATATTGTCACAGCATCCCATTACATTAAAGAGGCAGCCTCTGATGCTGGTTTTCTGGCGGCCAAGGCCTCTATTGCGTCCATTTTGGCTCGCCGGATTCTCTGGTTACGGTCCTGGTCTGTGGGTCTGGACTCTAAGAAAACCCTGGAGACATTTTGTCTTTGAAGGGAGACACTCTTTTTGGAGATTACCTCAACAAGATAGTGGCTGACTTAGCTTCTGCTAAAACAGCGTGTCTACCTAGTACTGCTCCTTCTGTACCGAAGGCTAGGAGTACTTCCTTTCGCTCCTTTCATCCTTCGGGTAAAGCAAAAGGTCAGACGTACCCGAAACAGGCTTGCACTTCCAAAACCGCTAAGCCCAAACCTAAACGGGCCTGGGCTGCCCGTTAGCCTGCTTCCAAAACGGACAAGCCTGCTGCATGACGGGGCGAGCCTCCCTCTGGGGAATCCCAAGGTGGGGGGCCGATTTCTAGGGTTTACCCAGAAATGGTTGAAGACCACTTCCGATGCCTGGGTATGGGAAGTCGTCACTCGAGGTTACGCTGTATCCTTCAAGAATCGTCCCTCTCATCGATTTGCCTGACAGACGTCCCTTTGGATCAGGTGAAGGCAAAAACACTTAATTGGGTGGTACAGTCCCTCCGGGACACAGGCGTGATAGTACAGGTGCCTCTGGCTCAGTGAGCAAGGGGTACTATTCACCGCTATTCCTAGTCCCGAAACCGAATGGGTCCTCTCGGCCCATTTTCAACCTCAAGTCCTTGAACAAATATGTGAGAGTCTCAGAGTTTCGTATGGAAACTCTTCGCTCTATTGTTCTGGCTATGGAACCCGGGGATTATATGGTTTCCCTGGACATACAGGATGCTTACCTGCATATTCCTATTGCAATGTTGCATCAGCAGTATCTGAGGTTTGCTGTTGGCAACCTCCATTACCGATTTCAGGCGTTACCTTTTGGCTTGACCACGGCCCCGCGAGTCTTCACCAAGGTCATGGCGGTAATGACTGCTGTACTCCGCCGTCAAGGGGTCAGGATCCTCCCGTATCTGGACGACTTGTTGATCCTGGCGATTTCCCCAGAAATTCTTCTACGCCATCTGGATCTGACGCTCCAGTTTCTGCAAGCCCACGGGTGGCTCATCAACTGGAAGAAATCTTCCCTGGTCCCTGCGCAGAGCATGGTGCACCTGGGGGCGTTGTTAGACACTCACAACCAGCGGTGGTTGTTGTCTCAGGAGAAGGTCCTGAAACTTCAGGACAGGATTCGATGCTTCCTATATCGTCCGCAAGTGTCGATACATTTGGCGATGCAAGTGCTAGTTCTCATGGTGTCGGCTTTCGACATGGGGGAGTATGCTCAATTTCATTCCCGCCCTCTGCAGAGATTGATTCTTGCCATGTGGGACGGCCTGCCTCACCGGATCAGGTCTCACATGATCTACTTGTCTCCGGAGATCCATCTGTCACTGAGCTGGTGGCTTCAGGACCAACGACTGAGTAGGGGTCGTCCCTTCTGGATCTCCAACTGGGTCCTTCTGACAACGGATGCCAGTCTGAGAGGTTGGGGTGCAGTGTTGGAGCAACACTCTCTTCAGGGTCGGTGGACCAAGGAGGAGTCTCTCCTCCCGTTAAACATTCTGGAACTGCGGGCGGTGTTCAATGCACTGAACTTGGCCCAGCATTTAATACAGAACAGACCTGTTCAAGTACAGTCGGACAACGCCACCACGATGGCGTACATAAATCATCAAGACGGCACTCGAAGCCACATGGCAATGAGGGAAGTATCAAGAATTCTTCAGTGGGCAGAACGCCATCTGCCAGCCATATCGGCATCGTTCATCCCGGGTGTCCTAAACTGGGAAGCGGATTTCCTCAGTCGTCAGGACGTACACGCAGGAGAGTGGAGCCTCCATCCAGAAGTATTTCAACTCCTAGTGGACAAGTGGGGCTTCCCAGATGTGGACCTGATGGCGTCTCGACACAATCACAAGGGGCCGGTCTTCGGAGCAAGGACAAGGGATCCTCAAGCAGCGTTCGTGGACACTCTGGAAATTCCATGGAACTTTCGGCTGCTGTACATGTTCCCTCCGGTGTCACTCCTGCCCAGAGTAATAAGGAAGTTCAAGCAAGAAGGAGGAATCCTACTTCTGATCGCTCCAGCGTGGCCCAGACGGCATTGGTTCTCAGACCTCCAGGGTCTCTCGTTGGAGCATCCTCTTCTGCTTCCACAACGACCAGACCTCCTCGTTCAGGGCCCTTGTGTTTACCAGGATTTGGTCCGTCTGGCTTTGACGGCGTGGCTCTTGAAGCTTCCGTACTAAGGGCCAAGGGTTTTTCTGAAGCGGTTATTCAGACTATGTTGAAGGCCCGTAAGCCGGCTTCTGCTTGGATTTACCATAGCGTCTGGAATTCTTACTTTGCTTGGTGCGCATCTAATAATCATGACGCTTACAAGTTTAGTACGGCCAAACTTTTGGCCTTTCTGCAACAGGGCCTGGACTTAGGCCTTCGTCTGGCCTCCATCAAGGTTCATATTTCTGCCTTGTCGGTTTGGTTTCAGAGAAAAATTGCCACTCTGCCTGATGTTCATACGTTCACTCAGGGTGTGTTATGGATTCAACCTCCTTACGTCCCGCCTGTGGCTCCTTGGGATTTGTCGGTGGTTCTGGAGGCTTTACAAGAGTCTACGTTTGAGCCTCTTGAATCTGCGGACCTTAAGTGGTTTTCCCCTTAAGGTATTGTTTCTGCTAGCTATTGCCTCTGCTAGACGGGTGTCGGATTTTGGTGCCTTGTCTTGTAGGTCCCCCTATCTGATTTTTCACCGTGACCGGGCGGTTCTTAGCTCACGTCCCAGGTACCTACCTAAGGTGGTGTCTTCTTTCCACCTTAATCAGGAGATTGTGGTTCCGGCCTTTGTCTCTCCTGAATTGTCTTCCAGAGAGCGGTCTTTGGATGTGGTACGGGCTCTCCGTTTCTATGTGAAGAGGTCAGCTCTGATCAGGAAGTCTGATTCTCTCTTTGTACTGTTTGGTTTTCACAAACGTGGCTGGCCTGCTCACAAGCAGACCCTGGCCAAATGGATTAGAATGGTGATTGCACATGCTTATGTACAGGCTGGCCTTCCAGCTCCTACTACCATCAAGGCCCATTCTACTCGGTTGGTAGGACCTTCTTGGGCGGCCCGCCATGGTGCGACCCTTGAACAATTGTGCAAGGCGGCTATGTGGTCCTCCGTGAATACGTTCATAAGGTTCTATGCCTTTGATACATCCGCCTCCCAGAATGCTTCCTTTGGACACCGGGTTCTTGTGCCCGCTACAGTGCGTCCCCTCCCATAAGGAACTGCTTTAGGACATCCCCCGATGTTATTCCCTGTGGAGCCCAGTGTACCCCGCAGCAGAAAATGAGATTTATGGTAAGAACTTACCGTTGTTAAATCTCTTTCTGCGAGTTAGACTGGGCTCCACAGGGCGCCCACCCTGACGCACTTAGCTTCTTTGGGTTTGTATGGCATTAGCCGCTGACACCTTCTCCTGTCGTGAGAATGTGGTGTATGTGGCTACTAACGGTTGTCGTCTCTCTTTGCCTGCTACTGCATTGGGCTGGTTAACAAAACTGAGCTGTGCACGGAGGCAGGGCTATAGAAGAGGCGGCGCTATGCATTCTGGGAACAGTCAAAGCTTTTAGCCTGTTGGTGCCTCGGATCAAGATCCTACTCTACACCCCGATGTTATTCCCTGTGGAGCCCAGTGTACCTCGCAGAAAGAGATTTAACAACGGTAAGTTCTTACATAAATCTCGTTTTCGTTACTTACCATAAAATCTCTTTCTCTGATTCCATCTGGGGGACGCTGCGATCCCTTCCGTATATTTGTCTGGTTTATTGGTCGTATTCTGTTTTGTCTCTTTCGGCTTGGCTAAACTTTAACTGAGGTACTGGTTAGTCAGGCTGGAGATGGGAGGGGTTAGGGGGGGAGGAGTTAGGTTTCTATAGGTTCTGTGCCAAACTCCCTTACCCACACACTCTAACCCAGCAGTAAGTGCGCAGCGTCCCCCAGATGGAATCAAAGAAAAAGATTTTACGGTAAGTAACAAAAATCCCTATATAAAGGGGCCCAGACCATACACTCTCTCTAATGGTTAGCCAAGCCACTGTGTTGGCTGTCCACACCCCCTCTGGAGATTGGCCACACCCCTAAGCATGGGCTCCTACCACAGTATTCCCCCCGTTGGGCCCTTCATACCCCAGTCCGACACTGTATACAGGAGATCACTGGAAGCATATTGTAAAGCAGTGTGACCGGCTACCAAATCCGGTCACCTTGGTAACTTGGCAACATAATATTGTGTGTTGTCTGATGTGGACAGCCAAGTTTCAGGGATGGTGAGATACTGAAGGACACTTCGGACTGTTATTTCTATTACCGGCCCATTCATGAGATATCTCTTAGTGTGTACGCACCTTCCATCATGTTTTATTGGAAGAAAATTGGCTGCATCTGAAGATCAGATTTTATGCGCAGTTTAATATTCATCAACACTTCAGGCAAAAAGTGAGGTGTGTACGCATTTTTGACCATTTTGTCTGATGCTTCTGAAGATGCTCTTCCAGCAGAAGCGTCAACTTTGTATCTTTTCAGCAGATACAGATGTGTCCTCTTACATCTTTGCTCCGTGCACTACAAGTTGTGTTACACATAACGCGTGAGTGCAGAATATAGGCATGCTGCATAACTGTAAATTAAAAAAATGGAGTTTGATATTCCATTTTTTGCTAATCTATTTTTTTCTATTTGTTTGAAATCGAAAAATTGGAATATCAAACTCCAAATCTTTTGCCTACAGTGTAAAAACCATTATAGAATACTGTGTATGCTGTGAATTTGACATTTTTTATCAGGTCCCACACCAGAGATATAAGACATCAATATAGGTGAAAAACAAGCAATTGTAAAGTGCTCTACAAATATACGTTATGTTAAGAACTTACAGTTGATAATGGTATTTCTCCTAAGTCCACAGGTTCCACAGGGTAACAGTGGGATATGATGGAGTGACAGCGGATTGGCACCAAACGATCAAAAGCTTTCAGGCCTCCCAGGATGCAACGGGCCCATCCATATATCCACACCCACTGGCTCAGGCAAATCAGTTGTATTCCAAAGCACTAGGCAGGAGCATCATGTAGAGTCCTAATCAGGCGAGTAGAAGAACACACACACACACACACACACACACACACACCCTTCCATACAAGAAGGAAGAGGTTAGTGAGTAGAAAGATCCTCAAATCAGGTGGACTTAGGAGAAATACCGTTATCAATGGTAAGTTCTTACCATAACGTATATTTCTCCGGCAGGATCCACAGGATAACAATGGGATTTCCCAAAGCAATTTAGTGGTGGGGACGCTTCTGATTGGACAGGAGAACCTTACGCCCGAATTCAGCGTCATGACAGGCAAAAGTATCCAAGGCATAATGTCTAATGAATGTGTTGATGGAAGACCATGTGGCTGCCTTACATATCTGTTCTGCTGAAGCACCATGTTGTGCTGCCCATGAAGGACCTACCTTACGAGTAGAGTGAGCAGAGACATTAGCCGGAACAGGGAGATCAGCTTGAGAATATGCTTCTGAAATCGTCATTCGAAGACATCTTGCCAGCGTCTGTGTAGTAGCCGGCCATCCTCTCTTGTGAAATCCGTAGAGAATGAAGAGAGAATCTGTCTTTCTGATGGCACTGGTATGATCCACATAGATCCTTAATGCCCGGACCACATCCAGCGACGCATCTCCCGCAGAAAGTCACGATACCTGAAAAGCCGGGACTACAATTTCTTCATCAAGATGGAATTTAGACACTACCTTAGGGAGATACCCAGACCTAGTTCTAAGAACTGCTTTATCTGGATAAAAAATCAGAAAAGGAGAACGACATGACAGCGCTCCTAAATCTCTGACACTCTTCTAGCTGATGCCATAGTCAGTAGAAAGAGAACTTTAGCTGTCAACCATTTAAGATTCACTTTATTAAGTGGTTCAAACGGAGCAACTTGAAGAGCTTTCAGGACTAGCCTTCAGGCCCAAGATGCTGTAGGAGGAACAAAAGGAGGTTGAAGTACGTACATCCTGTAAATTTGCAATATTCTTTTGGAACCATACAGTCAATGCTGATACTTGAACTCTCAAGGAAGCCACCTTCAAACCTTTATCCATTTCTGCCCGAAGGAAAGCTAAGACCCTGGAAACTCTGAAAGATTTTGGGTCCATACTTCTTTCACTGCACCAATAAATATAGGCCTGCCATATTCGGTGATAAATAAGCTGAGGAGGGTTTCCTTGCTCTGAGCATTGTTTGAATTACCTGTTATGAGAATCCTCTTGACTTCAGGATAGAGATTTCAAGAGCCACGCCGTCAAAGACAGTCGATCCAGATGTCTGTGATAACAAGAACCCTGCATTAGTAGATCTGGACGTTGAGGGAGCAGAAGTGGAGCATCTATCGACATTCTCTGCAGATCTGTGTACCAATGCCTTCTGGGCCAAGCCGGAGCTATTAGAATCACGGCACCCTTTACTTGCTTTATTTTCCTCACCACCCTGGGTAACAGGATGATCGGAGGAAACAGATAAGCCAGATGAAAGTCCCATTTCACTGACAAGGCGTCAACAAAGATCGCTTTGGGATCCTTTGTCCTTGACCCGTATGCGGGCACTTTGTTGTTCAGATGGGACGCCATGAGATCTATTTCTGGCAATCCCCACTTGTCTACTAGGGTCTGAAAGACCTCCGGGTCTAGAGTCCATTCGCTTGCCTGAATGGCATGTCGACTGTAAAAGTCCACTTCCCAGTTTAGGACTCCCGGAACGAATACTGCGGACAAGGCTGGGAGATGGAGTTCTGCCCACTTTAGAATGTGACTTACCTCCTTCATTGCTGATTGGCTGCGGGTTCCTCCCTTTATGGTTGAGGTACGCTACTGCCGTTGCATTGTGGAGCGGATCTGGACTGGTTTTCCTTGAAGAGTGTCCTTTGCCTGAATCAGTGCCATGTATATGGCCCAAAGTTCTAACAGGTTTATTGGCAGGCAACATTCTTCTGTGGTCCATTGTCTCTGGAACCATAATTACGTCCTAGAGGATGCTGGGGACACTTCAAGAACCATGGGGGTATAGACGGTATCCGCAGGAGACATGGGCACTTTAAGACTTTAAAAGGGGTGTGAACTGGCTCCTCCCTCTATGCCCCTCCTCCAGACTCCAGTTTAGAATCTGTGCCCAGTGAGACTGGATGCACACTGAGGAGCTCTCCTGAGTTTCTCTGAAAAAAGACTTTTGTTACGTTTATTATTTTGAGGGAGACCTGCTGGCAACAGGCTCGCTGCATCGTGGGACTGAGGGGAGAGAAGCAGACCTACTTCTGTGAGTTTCAAGGCTCTGCTTCTTAGGCTACAGGACACCATTAGCTCCTGAGGGTCTGAACGCTAGGTGTACGCCTTGATGCTCGTTCCCGGATCCCGCCGTCACCCCCCTTTCAGAGCCAGAAGTCAGAAGACAGGTGAGTAGAAGAAGATCTGAAGACTTCAGTGATGGCTTTGACGTAACGCACAGCGGCCGCGCTGCGCGCCATGCTCCCACAGCGGCACTACAGGGTGCAGGGCGTGGGCGCCCTGGGCAGCATAAATCCTCATTTTTGAGACTGGCTATGTGATATTTAAGTGCCTAGGCACTAAATCCGGACCCCCGCCAGTATAAATAATTTTAAAAAATAGCGGAGCTGAAGCGCGCCATTAAGGGGGCGTGGCTTAGCCCTCACAGCTCTACTCAGCGCCATTTTTCTCTTCACAGAGCTGCAGAGGCGCTGGTCCTTTCTCAACACTGCTGTATCAAGTAACAGGGTGCAAAACGGGGGGGGGGGGACACAGTTAATTTGGTGCTGGATTATTGATATAAAAGCGCTAACAGGTCTGAGGCATTATATAAAAAGTTTCAGAACCGGGATAGGCGCTGGGTTGTGAGCTGGCACACTCCCTCTGTGTTTCTCTGACAGGCTTTACTGTGGTTCTGTCCCCTATATGCCCAGTGTGTTTGTGGTGTCGGTACACGTGTGTCGGCATGTCTGAGGCTGAGTGCTCTTCCCAGGAGGAGACTGGATTAGGGAAAGAAACGACTGTGGGAGTGACCCTGTCGGCACCACCGACGCCTGATTGGGTAAATGTTTTGAGTGCTTTGAATGCGAATGTGGCTCTATTAAATAAGAGATTGGATAAGTCTGAGTCTCAGACCCAGGCATGGAAGAAATCCGTGGAGGATGTATTGTCACAAGTTCAGACCCCCTCGGGGTCACAAAAGCGTTCTTTTACCCAGATAGATACAGATACCGACACGGACTCTGACTCCAGTGTCGACTATAGTGATGCCAGATTAAATCCAAAACTGGCTAAAAGCATTCAGTACATAATTGTGGCGATAAAAGACGTGTTACATATCACGGAGGACCCTGCTGTTCCTGATACAAGGGTCTGTATGTTTAAAGGAAAGAAACCTGAGGTAACGTTTCCTCCCTCTCATGAACTGAATGCTCTTTTTGAAAAGGTTTGGGAAAATCCTGACAAGAAGTTTCAGATTCCCAAGAGAATTCCGGTGGGATATCCGTTCCCCTCTGGGGATAGGGAAAAGTGGGAGTTACCCCCCACTGTGGACAAAGCTCTATCACGGCTGTCCAAAAAGGTGGCTCTTCCGTCCCGTGACACGGCAGCCCTAAAGGAACCTGCGGATCGTAAGTAGGAAAATACACTGAAATCCATTTATGTCACTACTGGTACGCTACTCAGACCTGCCGTTGCTTCGGCGTGGGTGAGTAGCGCTATTGAAAAGTGGGCAGATAACTTGTCATCTGAGTTAGATACCCTGGATAGGGATAGCATTCTTTTGACACTTGGTCATATCAGGGATGCTGCAGCCTACCTTAAGGAAGCTGCGAGGGACATTGGCCTTTTGGGATCAAGGGACAATGCTATGGCAGTCTTAGCTAGGAGAGCTTGTGGATTCATCAATGGAATGCTGATGCTGACTCTAAGAAGGCTATGGAGTCTCTGCCGTATAAAGGTGGTGTCTTGTTTGGTGACGGCCTCGCTGACCTGGTATCTACGGCTACCGCGGGTAAGTCATCATTTTTACCTTATGTTCCTGCTCAACAAAAGAAAACGCACCACTATCAGGTGCAGTCCTTTCGGCCCAATAAATACAAGAGAGGACGAGGGTCTTCCTTCCTTGCTTCAAGAGGAAGAGGAAAGGAAAAAAGGTCACCGACTGTGGCAGGTTCCCAAGAGCAGAAGTCCTCTCCGGCTTCTACCAAATCCACCGCATGACGCTGGGACTCCTCTGCGGGAGTCCGCACCAGTGGGGGCACGTCTCCGACAATCATTTCTGGGTTCGTTAGGCCCTAGACCCATGGGTATTAGAAATAGTGTCCCAAGGGTACAAGCTGGAATTTCAAGACGTGCCCCCTCGATGATTTTTCAAATCAGCCTTACCAGTTTCTCTTCCGGACAGGGAGGTGGTATGCAGTGCTATACAAAAGCTATGTCAAAATCAAGTCATTGTCACGGTGCCCCCGTCACAACAGGGAGAAGGCTTTTATTCGAGCCTGTTCGTGGTCCCAAAGCCGGACGGCTCAGTCCGACCTATTCTGAACTTAAAATCCCTCAATTTCTATCTAAAAAAATTCAAATTCAAGATGGAGTCTCTCAGAGCAGTGGGGATTTTATGGTGTTGGTCGACATAAAGGATGCCTACTTACACGTCCCCATATATCCTCCACATCAGGCTTACCTGAGGTTTGCCGTTCAGGATTGTCATTACCAATTTCAGACGTTACCGTTTGGTCTGTCCACGGCTCCGATAGTTTTCACCAAAGTTATGGCGGAAATGATGGTTCTCCTGTGCAAGCAAGGAGTCACAATTATCCCGTACTTGGACGATCTCCTGATAAAAGCGAGGTCCAAGGAACAATTACTGCGGAGCATGACGCTCTCCCTGACAATTCTGCAACAACATGGTTGGCTCCTAAACTTGCCAAAATCACAGTTGGTTCCGACAACAAGGCTGTCATTCTTGGGTATGATTCTGGACACGAAATTACAGAGAGTTTTTCTTCCAGTGGAAAAGGCTCTGGAAATTCAGAACCTGGTCAAACAGATTCTGAAGCCAGCAAGAGTGTCGATTCATCAATGCACTCGGTTGCTAGGGAAGATGGTGGCGGCCTACAAGGCCATTCAGTTTGGCAGATTTCATGCCAGAGTGTTTCTTTTTCATCCACTAGGGGTCACTGGAGTACTCTTGGGATATGGACGGCTTCCGCAGGGACAGGGCACTGAATATTTAAATTTAGAACTCTCCACCCCTCCATATCCCAGAGTACCTCAGTGTTTTTTCTGTGCTCGACGTAGCAACAAGGCTTGTGTGGAGCTCAACCACACTTCTTTTGAATATATTTTTATTATATTTTTGATTTTTCTTTTTCAAGACGGGATAAATTTCATATGTCTTATGATTTACCAGTTTCTGCTATGTTGCATTCTGACGATTCCATGCCAGACCTCACTGCGCAAGTTGAGGTTGAGGAGGGCGAAGTGGACTAGCAGTCAGATAGTGATGATTTTAACAGCCCAGGTATTGATAATCTCATCAGAGCGGTGCGTCAGTCTCTGAAGTTTACAGAAACTGAGGAGCCTCTGACAAATGATGAAGTCGTCTTTACTAAACGACAGAGATCTCCAATGTGTTTTCCTGTTTCGGAATCTCTTAATAAGATGTTAGTAGAAACACAAAAGAATCCAGATAAACGGTTTTCTATACCTCGCAGATTTAAGTCTAGTTACCCGTTTCCAGAGTCGGTAACATGTACATGGGAGAATCCGCCAATGGTGGATTCGTCTGTGTCAAAACTTACAAAGAAATTAACCATACCAGTACCAACTGCTACTACGCTTAAAGACCCTTCAGATAGAAACTATGCTAAAGTCCATGTATATAGCAGCAGGAGTGCTGCTTAGACCTGGGTTGGTTGGCATTTGGGTCACTAAGGCGCTAATAGTATGGATAACAGAACTCAAGTCTGCCCTACATGACGATCACCTTATACTTCTCGCTGATCAAATCTGTGAAGCTGCTTAGTATCTATGTACAGCTTCTACTGACGTCTGTCAGCTCACTTCTCGTATTTCTTCGTCGCTAGTTACAGTACGACGAGCACTCTGGCTGCGTTCTTAGCAAGCGGAGGCAGAGGTCAAAAGAGGTATAGAGGCGTTACCTTACGGTGGCGAGAAGTTGTTTGGTCCTGAATTGGACAAATGGATTTCTGAGGCCACGGGAGGAAAATCTGTTTTCCTACCATTGCCTCCAACGGTACCTAGACGGAAATACTCTGGCCCGGCGTTCAAATCCTTTAGACCTCAGCCCTTTCGAGGCCGTGGTAGAGGAACAGCCACGCCTGGTAGACGAGGTCGAGGACGTGGTTTCCACCAAACCAACACCAGTCGTCAGGACGCTAAGGTCACCGACAAGCCAGTGGCATGACGGGCTCCCAGCCCATCTCGGATCTCCAATTGTGGGAGCACGCCTTCAGACATTCCATTTGGCATGGTTCCAGACATCCACAGATGAGTGGATCCGCAATTTAGTGTTACAAGATTACAAAATAGAGTTCGACTGTCTCCCGCCACTGCGGTTTTTCAAGACAGGACTGCCTCTGTCGGACGACAAGAGGGCGGTTCTGCAAATTGCCATTCAGTCCCTGCTGGATTCAGCAGTTTTGATTCCGGTCCCTGCACAACAACAAGGTCAGGGTTATTGTTCCAGTCTGTTTGTGGTACCAAAGCCGGATGGCTCCATCAGGCCAATATTGAACCTAAAGGGTCTCAATCAGTATGTCGCTTACTACAGATTCAAGATGGAATCTCTGCGGTCAGTAATTGCAGGTTTAGAGCCACAGGAATTCATGATTGCGCTAGATCTCAAGGAAGCGTACTTACACATTCCGATTTGGCCACCTCATCAGAGGTTCTTGCGTTTTGCGATACGGCAGAACCATTACCAGTTTCAGGCTCTACCGTTTGGCCTCTCGTCAGCGCCTCGGGTATTCACCAAAGTGATGTCTGTGATGATAGCTCATCTCAGATCCCTGGGAGTGATAATAGTTCCGTACTTGGACGATATGCTCATCAAAGCTCCGTCTCAACAGATGCTCCTCCAACATGCGTTGCTAACGTACAATGTACTAGTTCAGCACGGTTGGATTGTCAACTTCAAGAAATCACATCTAATTCCGTCTCAACGACTTCAATTCCTAGGTATGATTCTCGATACGGTAAATCAAAGAATTTACCTACCAGAACAGAAAGTACAGATTATTCGTCATCTGGTACAATTAGTACTCAAGCCACGCACAGTCTCGGTACATTTGTGCATTCGCCTCTTAGGCACAATGGTGGCGGCTTTCGAAGCGCTTCAGTTCGGAAGATTTCACTCACGTCCTTTTCAACTGGATGTGCTCGCACAGTGGTCGGGCTCGCATCTGCAGATTCACCACAGGGTGAGGTTGTCGCCACGGGCCAGGGTATCTCTACTCTGGTGGCTCAAAGTACACAATCTAACCGCAGGGAAACGGTTCGGCGCCTGGAATTGGATAATTCTAACGACGGACGAGAGTCTCAGAGGTTGGGGAGCTGTAGTTCAAAATTGTCAGCTCCAGGGTCTCTGGGCGGATCACGAAAGATTGCTGTCTATAAATGTCCTGGAACTCCGGGCACTTTACAATGCGCTACGACAAGCAGTGCACATGCTTCGGTCTCAGACTGTCCAGGTGCAGTCAGACAACGCGACGGCGGTCTCGTACATCAACAAACAAGGAGGAACGAGAAGCCGCATGGCAATGTGGGAAGTAGCTCGAATCCTCAATTGGGCCGAGCATCACCAAGTGATATTGTCGGCAGTGTTCATTCTGGAAGTGGACAACTGGGAGGCGGATTATCTCAGCCGTCGGGATTTTCATCCAGGAGAATGGGCATTAAACCCCGAAGTGTTTCACATGTTGGTCCAGAGGTGGGGTTACCCTCAAGTGGACCTGATGGCATCTCGCCACAATTACCAAACGCCCCAGTATGTGTCCAGAACGCGAGATCCACAGGCAGTGGCGGTGGATGCTCGCACAATCGTGTGGCCGTACAGCTTCGTGTATCTTTCCACCGTTTCCGCTGCTCCTTCTGTTGCTAAAACTGATCAAAAGAGAGTCCGCACAGTCATACTAGTGGCGCCTCATTGGCCTCGGAGAGCTTGGTTCTCGGATCTCCGCGGACTACTCGCAGACGATCCTTGGCCCCTCCCACTACGTCCGGACCTGTTACAACAGGGTCCGTTCCTTTACCCCGATTTAGCGCGGCTGCGTTTGACGGGGTGGCTGTTGAGACCGCCCTCTTAAGAAGAGAGGGCATTCCAGAATCGGTTATACCAACCATGTTACGAGCTAGGAAGCCAGTTACGGCAGCTCATTATTACAGAATTTGGCGTGCCTATATAGGTTGGTGTGAAGCTCAGAAGTTTCCGACATCATCTTTCAAGTTATCCCGTCTTTTGTTATTTCTACAGACGGGGTTAGATGGAGGACTGCGTTTATCTACACTAAAGGTGCAGGTATCTGCTTTGTCAATTTACGTTCAAAGACGATTGGCTCTATTACCGTCTGTACACACCTTTCTGCAAGGTGTCCTCAGAGTACAGCCTCCATTCATTCCACCTACAGCGCCATGGGACTTGAATCTGGTTTTAGATTTCTTACAGTCTTCATATTTTGAACCCTTACAACAAGTGGATATTAAGTTTCTCACTTGGAAAAAAAATTTCTCCTAGCCTTAGCTTCAGCAAGGCGTGTTTCAGATTTGGGTGCCTTGTCATGAAAGCCACCGTATTTGGTGTTTCATGATGACAGAGCGGAACTTCGGACGAATCCCGCTTTCTTACCAAAGGTAGTGTCATCTTTTCACATCAATCAACCAATAGTAGTTCCTGTGTTAACAGAAGATTCTGGAACTTTGGATGTGGTACGCGCATTACGCGTTTATGTATCCCGAACGTCTACAGTTCGTAAGACGGATACGTTGTTTGTTCTCTATGATGCTGCCAAGATGGGTTGGCCAGCTTCTAAGCAGACCTTATCCAGATGGATAAAACTGACCATACGTCAGGCTTACCTTCATGCTAGATTACAGCCGCCTACATCAGTAACAGCTCATTCCACACGTTCTGTGGGAACTTCATGGGCAGCTGGTCGTGGGGCTTCTACGACTCAGCTTTGCCGTGCGGCTACATGGTCATCAGTGCGCTTTTACAAATTTGATACGTTTGCGGCATCAGCATCTAGCTTTGGCCGCCTAGTGTTACAGGTGCCAAACAGCTCTCCCGCCCACGGAGGAAGCTTTGGTACGTCCCAAGAGTACTCCAGTGACCCCTTGTGGATGAAAAAGAAAATAGGATTTTGGTACTTACCAGGTAAATCCTTTTCTTTGAATCCATAGGGGGCACTGGACGCCAACCCAGAGCAGTTTTACCTGGTTTGTGGTAAGTTCAGGGGATCTTATGGTAACACACTCTCACCTACCTGTTCAAGTTATCAAGTTCTATCGGTTATGGTGTCAACTGTTTAGTTGTCAGTAACGTTATGTGTCAACTTTATTGTTGTCCGTTATGTTATATGTAATTCTCCATTGTCAACCTCTCTATAGCTCCTGTTCGGCTCAGTAAAAAACACTGAGGTACTCTGGGATATGGAGGGGTGGAGAGTTCTAAATTTAAATATTCAGTGCCCTGTTCCTGCGGAAGCCGTCCATATCCCAAGAGTACTCCAGTGCCCCCTATGGATTCAAAGAAAAGGATTTACCTGGTAAGTACCAAAATCCTATTTTCAGTGGGACCTGTTGGACAAATGGTCCGGATCCCATCTGCACATGCACCAACAGATAATCCTGTCTTCCAAGACCAGAATCTCACTCCTGTGGTGGCTGCACAGCTCTCACCTCCTAGAGAGACGCAGATTCGGGATCCAGAACTGGATTCTGGTAACCACGGATGCGAGTCTCCAAGGCTGGGGTGCAGTCACACAGGGGGAAAATTTCCAGGGAAAATGGTCAAGCCAGGAAGCTTGTCTACACATAAACATTCTGGAATTAAGGGCCATTTACAATGGCCTTCTACAAGCGGAACATCTTCTTCGCGATCTGCCCGTCTTGATTCAGTCGGACAACATAACAGCAATGGCGTACGTAAACCGCCAGGGCGGAACGAAGAGCAGAGCAGCAATGGCAGAAGCCACAAAAGTTTTCCGCTGGGCGGAAAGGCATGTAAGCGCTCTGTCAGCGGTCTTCATTCCGGGTGTGGACAACTGGGAAGCAGACTTCCTCAGCAGACACGATCTCCATCCAGGAGAGTGGGGTCTTCATCAAGAGGTCTTTGCAGAAGTGACAAGGCATTGGAAAATTCCTCAAATAGACATGATGGCGTCTCACCTCAACAAGAAACTTCCGAGATATTGTTCCAGGTCGAGGGACCCTCAAGCAATAGCAGTGGACGCCCTAGTGACACCGTGGGTGTTTCAGTCGGTATATGTGTTCCCTCCAATTCCACTCATTCCAAAAGTGTTAAAGATCATAAGAAGAACAAGGGTTCATGCAATCCTCATTGTTCCAGACTGGCCAAGGAGGGCCTGGTATCCAGATCTTTAGGAATTGCTCATAGAAGATCCATGGCCTCTTCCTCTACGAGAGGATCTGTTACAGCAGGGGCCGTGCGTGTGCCAAGACTTACCGTGGCTTCGTTTGACGGCTTGGAGGTTGAGCGTAGGATCCTAGCTCGAAAGAGTATTCCCGGTGAAGTAATTCCCACTCTGCTTCAGGCTAGAAAAGAGGTAACGGCGAAACATCATCACCGTATTTGGAGAAAATATGTGTCTTGGTGTGAATCCGGCTCCTACGGAAGAATTTCAGCTGGGCCGTTTTCTCCATTTTCTGCAAGCAGGGGTGGATGCGGGCCTAAAGTTAGGCTCAATTAAAGTACAAATTTCGGCCTTGTCAATTTTCTTTCAAAAAGAATTGGCTTCCCTTCCGGAAGTTCAGACTTTCGTGAAAGGCGTGCTGCACATCCAACCTCCCTTTGTGCCCCCGGTGGCCCATGGGATCTTAACGTGGTGTTGCAGTTCCTGCAATCTCATTGGTTTGAGCCTTTACGTAAGGTAGAGTTGAAATTCGTCACTTGGAAAGTGATCATGCTGTTGGCCTTGGCAAGACGGGTGTCTGAATTGGCGGCTTTGTCTCACAAGAGCCCCTATTTGATCTTCCATGAAGATAGAGCGGAGTTGAGAACTCGTCAGCAATTTCTGCCTAAAGTGGTGTCATCGTTTCACATGAACCAACGTATTGTGGTGCCAGTGGCTACTGACGCCTTTGAGGAATCGAAGTCTCTAGATGTGGTCAGAGCTTTGAAAATTTATGTAGCCAGAACGGCTCAGATTAGGAAAACGGAGGTTCTGTTTGTCCTTTATGATCCCAATAAGATTGGGGCGCCTGCTTCCAAGCAGACTATTGCACGCTGGATCTGTAATACGATTCGGCAAGCTCATTCTACGGCTGGATTGCCGTTACCGAAATTGGTGAAGGCCCATACTACCAGAAAGGTGGGCTCATCCTGGGCGGCTGCTCGGGGGGTCTCGGCATTACAGCTTTGCCGAGCAGCTACTTGGTTGGGTTCAAACACTTTTGCAAAGTTTTACAAGTTTGATACCCTGGCTAAGGAAGACCTCTTGTTTGGTCAATCGGTGCTGCAGAGTCATCGCACTCTCCCGCCCGTTCTTGAGCTTTGGTATAAACCCCATGGTTCTTGAAGTGTCCCCAGCATCCTCTAGGACGTAAGGAGAAAATAGGATTGTAATACCTATTGGTAAATCCTTTTCTCTTAGTCCATAGAGGATGCTGGGCGCCCGTCCCAGTGCGTACTGTATCTGCAGTGATTGGTTATGGTTACACACGTGTTGTGTTGCGGTTATAGTCAGCCTGTTGCTGTCATTGTTCATGCCGTTGCATGCGTTGGATTGAATGCCATGTTGTACGGCATGTTTGAGGTGTGAGCTGGTATGTATCTCACCTTAGTTTAAATCAAAATAAATCCTTTTTCCTTGAAATGTCCGTCTCCCTGGGCACAGTTCCTATAACTGGAGTCTGCAGGAGGGGCATAGAGGAAGGAGCCAGTTCACACCCCTTTTAAAGTCTTAAAGTGCCCATGTCTCCTGCGGATCCCGTCTATACCCCATGGTTCTTGAAGTGTCCCCAGCATCCCCTACGGACTAAGAGAAAAGGATTTACCGGTAGGTATTAAAATCCTATTTTTCCAGACACTGCTCCCCAGCCCTGAAGACTGGCATCTGTTGTCAGGATCTCCCAATCTGATAGCCAAAAGGGTCTCCCCTTGTCTAGATGGGATGTCTGTAGCCACCAGGCTAATGACTTTCTTACCTTTACTGGAAGTACCATTGTCTGTTTCTTTATTGTCTGATGTACTCCATTCCATCTGGCCAGAATCAGACGCTGCAGAAGCCTCGAGTGGAATTGTGCATACTCCACCATGTCGAATGTTGACACCATCAAACCCATCACTCGCATTGCCTCGTGAATTGATACTGTTTGACTGTGTAACAAATCCTGAGTCCTTGATTGTACCTTGGATATCTTGTTCCGAGGTAAAAATACTTTCTGCAGACTAGAATCCAGTACAGCCCCCAAGTGAGTCATACGTTGTGACGGAACCAGAGACGACTTTGCCCAATTTATGAGCCACCCGTGCCTCTGCAGACATGTTATTGTCTGTTGGAGATGGCACAGGAGCAATTCCTGTGATTGTGCCAGGATTAAAAGGTTGTCGAGGTATGGAAAAATTCTTATTCCCTGCTTGCGGAGGTAAGCTGCCATAACCACCATGATCTTGGTAAATACTCTGGGGGCTGTGGCTAACCCAAAGGGTAAGGCCTGGAACTGAAAATGCTGCTGGAGGATAGCGAACCTGAGATAACACTGATGGGACAGTGCTATAGGAACATGTAGGTATGCATCCTGAATATCCAGAGATACCATATAATCCCCCGGTTCCATGGCCAAAATGATGGAACGTAACGTCTCCATGTGGAACCTCGGTACCCAAATGTATTTGTTTAGCATTTTGATAATCATTCGAAAGGACCCATTTGGCTTCTGAACCAAAAACAGGTTGGAGTAAAAACCCTGTCCCCGTTGTGCAGGAGGAACTGGAATGACTGACTAAAGCAATTTCTGAACTGCTTCTTGCAAGGCCCTTGCCTTCGCCTCCACCCGAGACGGGCTGGTGCAGAAGAACCTTCGAGGAGGATGCTTCTTAGAGGGAAAAACATAACCTAGAGATACCACTTCTTGCACCCAGGCATCTGTTGTAGACTGCTGCCAGATCTGTGCAAACTGAAGAAGCAGGCCGCCTACCCTGGGGTCCCCCAGGAGGAGGGCCGCACCATCAGGCTGATGGCTTATCTTCTGGGTTGGAAGCTCGCCTTCTGGTAGCCCAATGCTTCTTTGACTTACCCAACTTATTGTATTGGGGCTGCTTACGATCACCTTTTTCCTTCGCTTTTCCTTGCGACTGAAAAGGCCGAAAAACTGGACCCCTAGGTTTGGGGTTATATGTGGAAGGAAACTTGACCTTCTTGGAGTCTGCTTCTGACTCCAGAATATCTGTCAATTCTTTACCAAAAAGAATATTTCCAGCAAAAGACAAAGATTTCAAAACCTTCTTAGATTCTGAATCAGCTTTCCACGTATGTAACCAAAGTGCTCTGCGAGCAGCTATTGTTGAGGCTGATGCCCTAGAAGCAATAGTACCCATATCTAATGCCGCTTCTTCCAAGAATACTGCAGCCTGCTTAATATGAGCTATATAGGATTTTTGTTATCTAGAAGCTGAGAAAACATTCTCTTCCAGTGCATCAGTCCAGGCAGCCACTGCCTTTGCCATTCAAGCTGAAGCCATGGCTGGCCTTATGACTGCCCCAGACAGAGAAAATATGGTTTTCAGAAAACCATCCACTCTCCTATCTGTGACATTTAATGATGTTGACGGTAAAGGCAATATAGATTTTTGCACTAATCGAATCACGTGCGTATCTACTTTAGGAGCCACCTCCCTTTTTATACATTCCCCTGACTGGAAAAGGATAATTGGAATCCCATTTCTTGGGAATTCTATATTTTTTATTGGGTGTAGCCCAAGCCTCTTCCATAATTTCCGTCAGCTGGTCTGACCCTGGAAACTCAGTCTTAACTGTTTTCGGGACATTTAAATACAGGTGCCTGGGTTTTTAACACAGGCTCTGCTGAATCCTCTAAGGATAGAATGGCCTTCATTGCTCTAATCAATTCATCTATATCCAATGAGCTGAGACCTTCCTCCTCTTCGTATGCCGAAGTAGAGTAAATTGAGTTTTCATCTTACAATGAATCATCTTGTGTAGCCTGTGAAGGTTTACTTACCGTTGGTTTATCAGCTTGTTTCATATGAGAAGCTGCTGGGGGAATTGATATACCGTAGGTAGGGAGCTGCATGTATGGGTTAATAGTGTACCCCATTCCTGGTAAAGAAGCTGTAGGAATTACCTTTTCAGCTATACTGGACAAGGTCTGTGAAAACATAGCCCAAGGTAGATTCATCTGTACCTGACGTTGTACAGGGCTCTACCTTGTATTTTGCTGAAAAGCAAAACAATTTGCACATAAACCATCCTGAACGGATAATACAGTTTTGCAAGACAAACATGATATGAGTGTTGGTGTTACTGTAAGTGTACTTACGAAACTTTTGCCGCTCTTAGACATGATAAATAATCAGCACTTTCACCGTGTACTACACAATTTGTGACTAATCACTTTAACCTTCTAAAGTGATATCAATCTGATCCTACCCATGCACCAGCATTGAGGATCAGAAGAACAACTGACAAACATATATTAAAGTCAGCAATCACACTAGCAGTCAGTCACATGTTATATATTAGTCATATGAGCACATTATCAACTACAAACACATTTAAAAGTATGTAGGAGCACATATTACTGAGTCCTATTTTACACAGATCTAACGTATTCAGACGCAATGCGAAGAAAACCACAGTAAATGTACACACTCATATGCATAGGCACTTAACTATTCATACTGAAAAAAGTAAATAGAAATTTAGTGCTGTATAGCCCGTACGCAGCAGAGTGGGATACAGGGAGACTCACCTCGCTTCCAGTATCGATTAATACATTAGCGACGCTACTAGTGTACACTGTCGCTCTGGGAACCTATAGTGAACACAGACGCACAGTGAACACAGACGCACCGGTCACACAGCCGCCAAAGCTGCGACCGGGTCTCCTCGCGGAAACGCTTAGTGAACACAGACGCAGCGGCCTATGCTGCGACCGAGTCCCCTCATGGTAGCGTCTGGGACGGAAGCGAGGAAACAGTTCATGGCGGGAGACCGGCGGAAACTGGTCATGAACCGGGGAGGAGGTGCAACCAGGAGAGCGTCTAACTCCCCCTGCTGACATCAACCCTAGGGATCGCGGCCTCATACTATTCCCGGTGCCTAAGGCCTAGCGCTGGTGCACCCGCGGTGGCAGCCGCGTCAGCTACTGTTTGGTAGTTTCTTCCCAATACAGTGCGGCTGTGCCCGTATTCCATCTACTAAGCGGAATCGATGCCTTACCTTCTCTCCGTGCTCCGGCCACAGCCTGGTAACGTCTGCTGGACCTGCTAGTATATCCGACACAGACGCCCGCCGAAACAGCACTGTACTCGTGGGTAAGCGTTGTCACGGCCCGGTGGAGAGTTGTTGGAGCGACTTTCTAAGCGTATAAGACGCTGTTTAGAAAAGATCACTCAGAAAACTAGTAAGACTAAAAAATAACATAAGAAAGGAACAGCAGCCCTCTGACCATGGTCCGGCTCCTGCCGCACCAAACAAAAAACTGATTTGCCTGAGCCAGTGGGCGGGGAAATATGGATGGGCCCGTTGCATCCTGGGAGGCCTGAAAGCTTTTGATCGTTTGGTGCCAATCCGCTGTTGCTCCATCATATCCCATTGTTATCCTGTGGATAACCTGTGGACCCTGCTGGAGAAAAAAAAAAGTAGATAAGATAGATAACTAAAAATGTATTAGGGAATAGTTATATACTCAAAGATTTGCCAAACAAAATTACAGCTCTGAAATTGTATTCCTTCCCACTGAAATACAATCCAAAAAAATACATGTTTAAAATCTGACAATTAAACTTCATAAGGAAGTGAGGTAGGGAAATAGTTATAGGAGGAAACTGTAGCTTGATATGAGCTGATTTCTATGACTTTTCTGAGGTGAGATATTGCATTTACTCCAAATGTCCGAAACAGTTAAAATGTCATGTTATTATACAAAAATGGCCGCCATCTTCATATGAAGGTATATAAAAATAAAATAATAGTGGTTTCTGACTACTAACTTGCAACAAAAAATATATTTTTTTTAAATGATCAAGGACATCTGACATCACAGCCATGTGACCTGGGATGGCAGGTGGGATGCGGAAGGTAGGTGCTAGTTGTACACTCACTACAGGTTACTATTCACAATAGATGCCCACCTGCATATTAAAAGTGCTAGCCCACCAACCTTGTCCAACCCCCTGCCGTCGCTTGTCACATGTTGTGATGCCAGAGGTTCTTTATCCCACTTTGATCTAGCATCTACCGTGGGAATAATGACCACAAATACTCAATACTTTCCCCGGATCGTCATGTTCTTCCTAAGAAAGCGGGTGGTATTCAGTTTGCCGGCTGTTGGGATCTTGGCACACTGTATACCGGCACCGAAATCCCGACACTGCATACTGACACCTTTTCTCCTTCTTGGGGGTCCACAACCCCCCTGGAGGGAGAATATATAGCGTGGCGCATGTAGCGCGCCACCATGCCCGCAGCGTGGCGAGCTCAGCGAGCCCGCAAGGGGCTCATTTGCGCTCGCCCAGCTGTCTATATGCCGGCGGTCGGGATCCCGGCACTGGTGTGCTGGCCGCCGACATACCATACTAGACCCTAAGGAAGCAACTGGTATTATAAGTTTTGTGGCCCTTCAGGCTCTGCAACATGATCAACAATTATCTAGAATCATCTGAGAAGTTGTCCATTGATGGACTGATTATCTGTAGGTATGCTTAGCCCCTGATAGATGTCATGATTTAATGGTCTCAGAACCTTGTCTCAAAGAACTTACTTGAGGTTTTTCTTTGTGCAGAGACATAAATGGAAGCCTGACGTTGCCATGAGTTTTATAGCAGAAATCCGGCCACATATCCTGATCCGCAACAGTCAGCAACAAATGCTGGAGAAGTTCTATCTATTGGTCACGAATCAGGAGGCGCCAGGATATGGAGGATGAAATGAAGGGGAATTATATGTATTTTTGTTGTCTTGAGCGTCTAACAAGAATCTTTCACCATCAGATACCTCTTGTACCATTAGGACAGACTCTATTTGACAGCTCAGGCCTCAAGACTGTCTATTACTGCTGTGTGTACATTCTGTCCTCATTTATTGAAGGAAAGAATGTTTCTCTAGACCGTTGTGTGGTAATTTTGTCCTTATTGTAGAGGACATTTTATAAATATAAATTGTCTCTATAAATATATTACATGTACACATTTGCAATGCACACACACACACACACACACACACACACACACACACACACACACACACACACACTATACATTATATATGTTAGTTATTTGGACATCTATTAAAGACGGTTTTAGAAAAATAGAAATTCAATATATATATATATATATATATATAGACTTATTCGTGTGTATGTATGTGTGGGGTAAATTTGGCATCGACTGAACCAATTTTTATGGCGTTTTCACAGAACTTTTTCTTGAGATCCTCCGAGTTAGGGAAGCCAATCTTGGCTCGGGATCGCGGGATTTAGGGCCAAAAACATCCGGGATTCAGTCCTGGCATTGGAAGCTCCACACGGTATCCTGATGATAGATTGACAACCAATAGGTTGACCCCAGATAGTCGACAGTACAAAAGGTCAACACAAGTTTTGTTTTTTCATACTATACCATACACGCAGGCACCTTCTGTGTCAGATGTGTCCATGCGATCTTTAGGAACTTTCATATTACGATATCTTTGCACTTTAGTTAAGGTATCGGTTTTTATTTTTCAACAGTATTTCCTTGCTAAAATAAAAAACACTTAACCATTTGCCTGGCATGGTCGCATCAGTGTGTGACCATGCCTGCAAGTGCTTTATCTGACCTGGTCACACAGGATGCGACCAGTCAGATAAACTGTGTTAGCAACGGCAGGGAAGAGAAACTTCTCTCCGCTGCTGCTCTCAGAGGGACCTTCTAGCACCCAGCCCCCAGTGTTGCCGCGCTGCCGATCATTGCTGAGCGGTCAGCACGGCAGGATCCCCCAGTGGCTGCAGACAATAGTAGCTGCTGGTAAGTGTAAATCATCGACCCCTTTGTGTACCTGACAGCTGTCCGGGCTCTAAAAACTAAAGTTGCAATGTTACCGATGGTCACGATGTTACCGTTCGATGTTTGACTTTTTTTTTTTTTTTACCAAAATCATTTTGGATAGGGTTAAATTCATGTTCTTCACCTAATTCACTCATAACATTTTTTCGAATTTCTGAGCTGTTTTTGGGGGAAAAATCGTCAGTTAAGTGGTTAAATAACTAGAAGATATTAAGACAGACAAGTGAAATAAAAAAAATGTGAAAGAAAACAATGTATCACTAAATAAAATTAATAATCACTCGGCAATTGCTAGTAAGAATTACAATTGTAATTTGAACACTCATGAAAGACAGGCTGTTAAGATGACTCACTCATTGTGAAAACCACTGATAAAGAGGTGTGCTGGTAGTACAAGACAAACGAGCATATTTAGATGAAGCCTTTAAGATCCTAAATGATTCTACTACGTATGTTAAACTCCCTAAAATCCAACTGAACTTTATCGGGAAGGACTGTTTAGTCTTTTGAATGGTGCTAAACAAGATCATTTAATTTGCAGTGTGGGATTTTGCTATTTGTATGTGAAACATCTGACCGTTTCTGTCTTTTATCATATCGCAAAAGTGCATAAGGATAAAAAAAATTCCCCCAGGGAGGCCCTTCATAGCTGGGGTGAACTCCCTTATTGCCAATTTATCACATTATATTGATCTTAAATTACAACTGTATGTAACTAAGCAGAGATCTCATTTAAAAGGTTCCACCAGTTTACTTCAGAATATAAAGGATTACGGGCCTAATTCGGCATACGATGCATCAGCTGTGCGATCGTATATTGCCGTTTTCAGGCCCAGTGTGCATGTGCAGGTCCCATTCTGTGCATGCGCGGACTGGCTAATACGATCGCATTGTAGCAAACGACTCTGTCTGATTGCCAGGCAGAGGAGATCGGGGGCGGCAACACAGCGTTGCAGGGGTGGCGACGGAAATGGGCGGGTTAGGGTGGCGGCCGTGTGATATCACATGCGGCCGCTGCGGCAGGAAACATGACTGCGGCCTGACTGCCTTCACAGACTGCGGAGGCAGGAGGGCTTACCTTATTTAGCAATGTAATTGCAATGGACTTGTGATCGCATCGCTGGCCACCATTCGCATGCGATCGCAAGCAGTTTTGCAAAACTGAAGCTGAATAGGGTCCTATGTGTGATCCCCTTCTGACAAAGAGCTGACTATAGATATCCAACCACTCTATTCTACAATCCCACATCTAAAACATTTAGAAGCTGTCCAAAACATGCCCACTTAATCACCAGCTGAGATTGCTTTCATCATCAAAAGGATCAAATTAATTTTGGAACACAATTTTTTTTGAGTTTAATGATACTTTCTTCCTCCAAAAGCAGGGTAGTGTGATGGGGACTAAGTTTGCCCCATCGTATGCTAACCTGCTGATGGGTGAATGGAAAGAATGCTTTATTTTCAGTACTGAGTTTGAATTTAATCACATAAAATTTTACATTAGCTATATTGATGATTTACTGTTTCTTTGGCTATGAGATGATTCTACTATTGAATGTTTTATAAATCATATACACACTAATGGTTTCAATTTTCGGTTTACTTATAAAAGTCAGACATTAATGTAATGGAGTATCTTGATTTGAGTTTGGAAGGACAACTCAATGAAATAATTAAAACGACTGGCAACATCTCCACTTCTAAAAACCCGTAAATATGCCCCCTAGTCACATGTGCCACAAAATGCTTGGTTTGTTAATCCATTGGGTGAGTGTTAGCAGAAGAAGTGGATGCTTTTGCGAGGAGAAATTGAGGAGGACGAATGTAATTTCTTCTCATATACTTTTATTCAAGTAGAGACATGTAAGAGAAAAAAATAACTGACGTACAAGAGGGAGAACTCCGGAAAACTTGAACGGAGAATGTCTATGGACTAAGGTTACTGAAAGAGTTTGTATTATGAATGATTATTGACGTGGCTGAAGAACACAGAACACTGAAGGAATTTGTATAATGGGTAATTGATTGTCGTAGCTGAAGAACACGATGAGTTTGTATAATGGATGATTATTGGCGTGGCTGAAGAACAATGAAGGAATTTGTGTAATGGATGATTATTGACGTGGCTGACGAACACTAAAGGAGTTTGTATAATGCATGATTGCTTGTCGTGGCTGAAGAACATTGAAGGAGTTCGTATAATGGATGATTAATGACGTGGCTGAAGAACAGGGATTGACTAGAGTTTTCCTCTACGGATAGGACTCCAGGAGGCGTGGTACTAAGCGCAAGCTGTGGCTCGCGGGGCTGAGGTAACCACTGGTGGTTGTGCAACAGAAGGCAGGTAAGGTGACGATTCTGTCGAGCTGAAGATACTTGTGACACTGGAAAGGCTCACAGGTAAACCTGTGGGGGAGCACAGAGCTAAGACACCTGTACTGAGACAGAAACATAAAGCCCTGACAAGGTTTGAAATGGGACTGCCCCCTTTTACCAGGGAGCTCAGCCTGTGATTGGCTGGAAGAGACCAGAAATCATATCCCATTGGCATACTATGAATTGGTCTCCAACATGGCAGCCCCCAGTACTGCAGATATGCCAGAGAATGGGATCTTAATCAGGTAACCTCCCTGCACAGTGCTCCAGCGGCTGCAAACTGCACAGTCACCCGCTCCCCCTCAGCTGCAGCACACCAGAGGCCCCAGCAGACCTCCGCCGCCACACCACTAGCCATTGGATAGGGAGGCTGAAGGTCACAATTGCCTGTAGCTGGCTGTTTCAAACAGTATTCACTAAGACCCAGGGAACGGAGGTTTAAACTGGTTGCTCCTGCTGTAATGGCTCCTTACTGTCTCTCAAGATGGCCGTGGCGTTTACGCCTTTCACCAGGCCTGGCTCCGTACAGTCCACCGGCTGCAGCGTATCCACACCCGCTCTCCGGCAACACCACACTGCTCTTCATCAGCAGCGCTGCTCTCACTACCCAGCATCCTGTGGGTGTCTCCAAAGTACATCTCCCACTCTGCTCCGCGTTCATCAGTATGCCAGAACACACCACGCTCTCTATCTTCTTCTTCCCCACAGGCTCTCCTCCCAGCAGTCTCTGTCCAATCAACTCTCTCTCCAGAGGCCACGTGATCGGACCAAGGACTGCAGTTACAGTAACTCCTCCTGCTCCAGCATTTCTCCTACTACTGCGGAGCTGCAGTAAACATTCTTAAAGAGGCACACACACACCAAATTCCGGGGTGCTACACATGCATCCATGATTCAAGCCTACAGTACACATGCATAGTAAGCACTGCCTGGCAGTCAAGCTTTTCGCAACAGTTATCCTGCAACCAGAGCAATACAGAATTACTGTGGTGGATCTGCTGTTACAAATCTCAGCGACTTGATGCATCGTTTGGGGCAGCATTGCATGTTAACATAGAATAGGCCACTTAATACCTTGTGTTATCTCGCACTGCTCTGCCGACCATCTAATGCTCAGAATTACAGTATCCTAAACTACAAATTTATATACACAATTTCTCTAACGTCCTAGTGGATGCTGGGGACTCCGTAAGGACCATGGGGAATAGACGGGCTCTGCAGGAGACTGGGCACTCTAAGAAAGAATTAGTACTACTGGTGTGTACTGGCTCCTCCCTCTATGCCCCTCCTCCAGACCTCAGTTAGAATCTGTGCCCGGACGGAGCTGGGTGCATTTTAGTGAGCTCTCCTGAGCTTGCTAATAAGAAAGTATTTTAGTTAGAGAGAAGCAAACCTACTAACTGCGGCTAGGTTGCGCTTCTTAGGCTACTGGACACCATTAGCTCCAGAGGGTTCGAACACAGGATCTTAACCTTGGTCGTCCATTCCCGGAGCAGCGCCGCCGTCCCCCTCGCAGAGCCAGAAGTCAGAAGCCGGCGGGTGAAGCAAGAAGACGTCAAAATCGGCAACAGAAGACTCCTGTCTTCATATGAGGTAGCGCACAGCACTGCAGCTGTGCGCCATTGCTCCCACACTAACCCACACACTCCGGTTACTGTTGGGTGCAGCGCGCAGGGGGGGGTGCCCTGGGCAGCAATTAAGGTACCTCTTGGTAAAAGCAGCTTATATACAGCTGGGCACTGTATATATGCATGAGCCCCCGCCATTAATTTTACACAAAACGCGGGACAGAAGCCCGCAGCTGAGGGGGTGGGGCTTCTTCCTCAGCACTCATCAGCGCCATTTTCTCTCCACAGCTCCGCTGAGAGGAAGCTCCCCAGGCTCTCCCCTGCAGACTCACGGTAGAAAGAGGGTAAAAAGATACAGCAGCTACTGGGTAAACACTAAGTTACTGTGTTATATAGCGCTGGGGTGTGTGCTGGCATACTCTCTCTGTCTCTCCAAAAGGCCTTGTGGGGGTTCTGTCCTCAAATAGAGCATCCCCTGTGTGTGTGGTGTGTCGGTACGCTTGTGTCGACATGTTTGACGAGGAAGGCTATGTGGAAGCAGAGAAGGTGCAGATGAATGTAGTGTCTCCGCCGACGGTGCCGACGCCTGATTGGATGGATATGCAGAAGGTTTTAAATGATAATGTTAATTCCTTGCATAAATGGTTGGATAAAGCTGAAGCTTTGGGACAGTCAGGGTCTCAACCCATGCCTGATCCTACAGCGCAGAGGCCGTCAGGGTCTCAGAAGCGCCCACTATCCCAAATTGTTGACACAGATATCGACACGGATTCTGACTCCAGTGTCGATGGCGATGATGCAAAGTTGCAGCCTAAAATGGCTAAAGCCATCCGCTACATGATTATAGCAATGAAAGAGGTGTTACACATCACAGAGGAAACCCCGGTCCCTGACAAGAGGGTTTATATGTATGGGGAGAAAAGGCAAGAGGTGACCTTTCCACCTTCACATGAGTTAAATGAGTTGTGTGAAAAAGCATGGGATTCTCCTGATAGGAAAGTGCTGATTTCCAAAAGGTTACTTATGGCGTACCCTTTCCCGCCAACGGACAGGGTGCGCTGGGAATCCTCCCCTAGGATAGACAAAGCTTTGACACGCTTATCTAAGAAGGTGGCCCTGCCGTCATAGGATACGGCCTCCCTAAAGGATCCTGCGGATAGGAAGCAGGAAGGTATCCTGAAGTATGTTTATACACATTCCGGTACTCTACTGAGGCCGGCAATTGCGTCAGCCTGGATGTGTAGTGCTGTAGCAGCATGGACAGATACTCTGTCTGAGGAACTGGATACCTTGGACAAGGATACTATTTTACTGACCCTGGGG
Source organism: Pseudophryne corroboree (assembly GCF_028390025.1). NCBI lineage: Eukaryota > Metazoa > Chordata > Amphibia > Anura > Myobatrachidae > Pseudophryne > Pseudophryne corroboree. The sequence goes on along the minus strand of NC_086454.1, from coordinate 94,345,357 downwards.
CATATAAAAGACGCTGTCCTATATATGAGGGATGCCCAGAGGGACATTTGCCTACTGGGCTCTAGAATAAATGCAATGTCGATTTCTGCCAGAAGGGTCCTGTGGACTCGGCAATGGACAGGTGATGCCGGCTCAAAAAAGCACATGGAGGTTTTACCTTATAAGGGTGAGGAATTGTTTGGGGACGGTCTCTCGGACCTAGTTTCCACGGCTACGGCTGGGAAGTCAAATTTTTTGCCATATATTCCCTCACAGCCTAAGAAAGCACCGTATTACCAAATGCAGTCCTTTCGATCATAAAAAGCCAAGAAAGTCAGAGGTGCTTCCTTTCTTTCCAGAGGCAGAGGTAGAGGAAAGAAGCTGCACCATACAGCTAGTTCCCAGGAACAAAAGTCTTCCCCGGCCTCCACTAAATCCACCGCATGACGCTGGGGCTCCACAGGTGGAGCCTGGAGCGGTGGTGGCGCGTCTCCGACATTTCAGCCACCAGTGGGTTCGCTCACAGGTGAATCCCTGGGCTATACAGATTGTGTCTCAGGGATACAAACTGGAATTCGAAGTGATGCCCCCTCACCGTTACCTAAAATCAGCCCTGCCAGCTTCCCCCATAGAAAGGGAAGTAGTGTTAGCGGCAATTCACAAATTATATCTCCAACAGGTGGTGGTAAAGGTCCCTCTCCCTCAACAGGGAAAGGCTTACTATTCCACAATGTTTGTGGTACCGAAACCGGACGGTTCGGTCAGACCCATATTGAATTTAAAGTCCCTGAACATTTACCTGAAAAGGTTCAAGTTCAAAATGGAATCGCTCAGAGCGGTCATTGCAAGCCTGGAAGAGGGGGACTTTATGGTGTCTCTGGACATCAAGGATGCTTACCTGCATGTCCCCATTTATCCACCTCATCAGGAGTAACTCAGATTTGTGGTACAGGACTGTCACTACCAATTCCAGACGTTGCCGTTTGGTCTGTCCACGGCACCGAGGATATTTACCAAGGTAATGGTGGAAATGATGGTGCTCGTTCGAAAGCAAGGGATCACAGTTATCCCATACTTGGACGATCTCCTCATAAAGGCGAGGTCCAGAGAGCAGTTGCTGATCAGCGTAGCACACTCTCAGAAAGTGTTGCAACAGCACGGCTGGATTCTGAATATTCCAAAGTCGCAGCTGATTCCTACGACGCGTCTGCCCTTCCTGGGCATGATTCTGGACACGGACCATAAGAAGGTGTTTCTCCCGGCGCAGAAGGCTCGGGAACTCGTGACTCTGGTCAGAGACCTCTTAAAACCAAAACAGGTGTCGGTGCATCACTGCACGCGAGTCCTGGGAAAGATGGTGGCATCATACGAGGACATTCCCTTCGGCAGGTTCCATGCGAGGATCTTTCAGTGGGATCTGTTGGACAAGTGGTCCGGATCGCATCTTCAGATGCATCGGCTGATCACCCTGTCTGCCAGGGCCAGGGTGTCTCTTCTGTGGTGGCTGCAGAGTGCTCACCTTCTCGAGGGCCGCAGGTTTGGCATACAGGACTGGGTCCTGGTGACCACGGATGCAAGCCTCCGAGGATGGGGGGCAGTCACTCAGGGAAGAAACTTTCAAGGGCTGTGGTCAAGTCAGGAGGCTTGTCTGCACATAAATATCCTGGAACTAAGGGCCATATACAACGCCCTGAGTCAAGCGGAGCCCCTGCTTCGCAACCAACCGGTGCTGATTCAGTCAGACAACATCACCGCAGTAGCTCATGTAAACCGCCAGGGCGGCACAAGAAGCATGGTGGCGATGGCGGAAGCCACCAGGATTCTTCGTTGGGCGGAGAATCACGTGCAAGCACTGTCAGCAGTGTTCATTCCGGGAGTGGACAACTGGGAAGCAGACTTCCTCAGCAGGCACAACCTCCACCCGGGAGAGTGGGGACTTCATCAAGAAGTCTTCTCACAGATTGCAAATAGTTGGGAACTGCCACAGGTGGACATGATGGCATCCCGCCTCAACAAAAAGCTAAAACGGTATTGCGCCAGGTCAAGAGACCCTCAGGCGATAGCTGTGGACGCACTAGTAACACCGTGGGTGTTCCAGTCGGTATATGTGTTTCCTCTTCTTCCTCTCATACCCAAGGTGCTGAGAATCGTAAGAAAAGGAGGAGTGAGAACAATACTAATTTTTCCGGATTGGCCAAGAAGGACTTGGTACCCGGATCTGCAAGAGATGCTCACAGAGGATCCATGGCCTCTGCCTCTCAGACAGGACCTGTTGCAACAGGGGCCCTGTCTGTTCCAAGACTTACCACGGCTGCATTTGACGGCATGGCGGTTAAACGCCGGATACTAGCAGAAAAAGGCATTCCGGCTGAAGTTATTCCTACGCTAATAAAGGCTAGGAAGGACGTAACAGCAAAACATTATCACCGTATATGGCGAAAATATGTTGCTTGGTGTGAGGCCAGAAAGGCCCCTACAGAGGAATTCCAGCTGGGCCGGTTCCTGCACTTCCTACAGTCAGGGGTGACTATGGGCCTAAAATTGGGTTCCATTAAGGTCCAGATTTCGGCTCTGTCGATTTTCTTCCAAAAAGAACTGGCTTCACTGCCTGAAGTTCAGACATTTGTTAAGGGAGTGCTGCATATTCAGCCCCCTTTTGTGCCTCCAGTGGCACCTTGGGATCTTAACGTGGTGTTGAGTTTCCTGAAGTCACACTGGTTTGAGCCACTTAAAACCGTGGAGTTAAAGTATCTCACGTGGAAAGTGGCCATGCTATTTGCCTTAGCTTCGGCTAGGCGTGTGTCAGAATTGGCGGCTTTGTCATGTAAAAGCCCATATCTGGTTTTCCATATGGACAGGGCAGAATTACGGACTCGTCCGCAATTTCTGCCGAAGGTGGTGTCCTCTTTTCATTTGAACCAACCTACTGTGGTGCCTGTGGCTACTCGTGACTTGGAGGATTCCAAGTTGCTTGATGTAATCAGGGCTTTGAAGATTTATGTAGCCAGAACGGCTGGAGTCAGGAAAACTGACTCGCTGTTTATCCTGTATGCATCCAACAAGCTGGGTGCTCCTGCTTCAAAGCAAACTATTGCTCGCTGGATCTGTAACACGATTCAGCAGGCTCATTCTGCGGCTGGATTGCCGCATCCAAAATCAGTAAAAGCCCATTCCACAAGGAAAGTGGGCTCTTCTTGGGCGGCTGCCCGAGGGGTCTCGGCATTACAGCTTTGCCGAGCAGCTACTTGGTCGGGTTCAAACACCTTTGCAAAATTCTACAAGTTTGATACCCTGGCTGAGGAGGACCTTGTGTTTGCCCATTCGGTGCTGCAGAGTCATCCGCACTCTCCCGCCCGTTTGGGAGCTTTGGTATAATCCCCATGGTCCTTACGGAGTCCCCAGCATCCACTAGGACGTTAGAGAAAATAAGATTTTACTCACCGGTAAATCTATTTCTCGTAGTCCGTAGTGGATGCTGGGCGCCCGTCCCAAGTGCGGACTTTCTGCAATACGTGTATATAGTTAATGCTTAATAAAGGGTTATGTTATGTTGGCATCCGTTGGTAGATGCGCTGTTGTTGTTCATACTGTTAACTGGGTATGTTATCACAAGTTATACGGTGTGATTGGTGTGGCTGGTATGAGTCTTACCCTGGATTCCCAAAATCCTTTCCTTGTAATGTCAGCTTTTCCTGGCACAGTTTCCTTAACTGAGGTCTGGAGGAGGGGCATAGAGGGAGGAGCCAGTGCACACCAGTAGTAATAATTCTTTATTAGAGTGCACAATCTCCTGCGGAGCCCGTCTATTCCCCATGGTCCTTACGGAGTCCCCAGCATCCATTACGGACTACGAGAAAGAGATTTACCGGTGAGTAAAATCTTATTATAATCTATAAATACCGCATTGCATAAGGAGATTCTTCTGGAAGCCATTATAACTGCTATGTCAGAGCTACTGTACAAACCTAAGATTTACAGTAGGTGCAGACTTTGCAGTAAAAATCAGCCACCAATAACGCACTTGCTTCCTTGTCATAGCTGCGCTAAGGAGATAGCTAATTACTGATTGGTTGCACCCAAATACACTGTTAATTAAGGAATCCCAATGTGTAATATACATACACCTGCCAGCTATCCCTATTTACGCCAGACAGTCCCCATTTAAGGGGCCGGTTCCTCTGTCCCAACAAACAGGACTTTTGTCCCAAATGCTGAGAGTTTTGGGAGGCAGTGCAGGTGCCTGTTTCAGTGAAGGGTTCTGTTAGGAGAGGGTAGTTGGGGGTAGGCTTGCCTCCATATAACGCAAGCACTCCCCCAATGTACTATTACTCCTCTGTGTGCACGTTCTTCACCTGGGCCCCATCAATGAGAGAGTGACGCTGACTAACCATAGTTGGAGAGAGTATTGACTGCATAGGAGAGGAAAGAGTTAAACATCTGGGGAGGGGTGGACCTAGCTGTGAGGAAAGTACAGCCTTCTTTAGGGGGAGGGTTTGCTATATATAGGGAAGGAGAGGCCATCTTAAGTCTCTTGGTGATTTGCTTTCCCACCCTCCCGCCCTGGTATTAAGAATTTGTGGCACGTGGGCTTTGGCTTTAAGTTGTTGGCTGTTTTCGTTGGCTATTTATTGGCGGAAAAGAACGGCAGTTTTGTATTGTAGGGAAAACTGTAGTGTTTTTTACAGTTTGTTGTGGTTTAGGTGCACTCACCTCCATCGACTTATGGCCGCTTGACCACCCGTCCGGGAAGGCAGCGGCAGGGCACCCAGGAGCGGTGGGTAGTCACTGTGGGGGTTGAGTTGTCACCTATTACCGGTTTATAGTAAGTTTTAGTAAATTTATAGGGTTAGTTATTTAAAGTTAATTCAGATTAATTGAGCCGTTCTTTTGGGCCGCCACCATATGCCAGCTGGAGCGGCATATTAAATTAATTTCTTTATTACAGGTTTCCTAATGGATAGGGACAAATAAATAGCTGGCAATTTTCTGCCAAAATTCAAGTCTCAGTGTCGTTATTTCTGGTTCTAGGTTATGAATGCTTTACTTTCAAAGAAAGGGGTCCACCAAATATCACTAAGATGTTTAACAGCGCAGAGTAACAGCTGATGGTCATATTTATATTATATTTCCATTTGTATAAAGGCTTTTTGGTATTCAGAGCATAGATTCCGACTTCGACTTTATCAGCGAAAACTTACATGGAACATTCTGACGTGCGTCCATCATTTGGCTCATGTACTATAAGACAGATCCCTAACACCAATGAGGTTAGTCTCTGTCCCGCCACCACCCACAGCTGCTGCGCAGAAAGGTCTGTAAATTATTTACAGCCTAAAATTGTTAAAGCAATGCAGACCCTGATACTTACTGGAATCCATACATTACTGTATGTCTTAATTGCCAGTGATTTCAGTGGAGGTACATTGGATAGAACTGTACAAAACGCTTCTGCAAATTTCTCCATTTTATCCCAACAGCTTATAAATAAGACGTTCTGTTGTTTTAATTTGTCAAGAGTGGAACTGGAATGCTACACGTCAAGTTGCTGCACCCTAGTGAAGATGGAGTTACTAACACTTTACCCTAATCATAACAGTGTCAGTCGTAGTTGTATAAATATATAACGATAGGTTATTAGGGCATCACAATCACAACTGTGCATCATTTAGATTAATGCTGGATGCTAAGCAGCAGCAGCTGCAACTTCTGTAACAGCCGCTTCTGTGAGATCAGGCTGATGCTGCAGCCGATTGGCTGTTTATTGACACGCCCACCAGCTGCAGCTCTAATCCGCTATTGGCTGCCATGTTATAAATGAATAAAAAGGGTCTACATTTTAGCTGGTTCTGCAACTCCTGCTGCTACCAGCCTCAGTGATGCAATGCACAGTAGATTAGTAACACTCTGAGCTGTGCACATGACCCTGACAATACTGGCACGAGATCAGGCGCGATAATGAACAGAATTCCGCCATATGACTCTGGATTACCTGTGCGGTTACTCTACTCTAAACCTCAGGGTGGGGATGTGGGCAGATCACATCACAACAGAATAATTTGTCATCTATATGAAGTTACCAGCGTCTGCTACCACTAAAACTGAGCCGTACAAAGGAATACAAGTGCAAATTACAGAATGGATTTCTGATGAATGAATCATCTGTGATGCAAAGAGAACTACAGTACATTACGTTGGTGGGAGTGCAGGGCTGGATCTAGGCCTTGTGGTGCCCAGGGCGGGAAAAATAGGGGCGTGGCTTCAAGGGGGCGTGGTCAGTTATGCCCCCTGTAGCTGTGCCCTCAGCAGTTGTGCCCCCTGTACTGTGCACCCAGTAGCGCCGATCACCCCCCCCCCCCCCCAAAAAAAAAAAATACCATCTCCGCTCCTGTTTCCCGACTGCTGCTGTCCTCCGTCTCCGGCCGCCGGCGCTGTTCCTCAGATCTATGGGAGAGACATCATGACGTCTCTCCCATAGCACAGCATAGACACTAGAGGTCAATTATGACCCCTAGCGTCTATGTGCCGGTCCCACAATGACGTCCGGTGTGCGATCACAGCACCAGGGGGGCACCACCAGTAGCGGATCTTGCCACGGCGGCTGTGCCCTCCGGAAGGCGGCGCCCCAGGCAAAAATCCTGTGTGCACGTATCAAGATCCGTTAATGTGGGAGTGCCTCGTTATTACTTTCAGAAGCTCAAGCAGAGAAAGATCAGTGTGAGGTTCCAGTGAAGGAAAATAAGCACAGGAGGTCCCTTTTACTTTTGGGAGGCCTTGGACAAGAAGGTTCTGGTATAAATGGTCGACCATGTTAAGGCCGACAGTCATTAGGTTGTTCAATATTGGTCGACATTGACATGGACAAATAGTCAACACATGAAATGGTCTACATGGATTTTTTAACTGTTTTTAGGGTAATTTTTTCCGTAACATGACCAGGAACCCCAATTAGTGTACCGCGTCCCCTGGCGAGCGAAGGGCAAGGTGCCTCACTCCACTACCGCTGCGCTCGGCACAGGTTACTATTCCCAATCGTAGTCCACGTGGATGGTGAAGTATGAAAAAGTAAAAAAATCTATTTTTTTAAAAAGCCATGTTGACCTTTTCATATGTCGACCTGTCCTGGTTGTCCATGTCAATGTCAACCAATAGTGGTCGACCTAGTGACTGTGGACCTAAGTAGGGTCGACCTGCTAAATGGATACTGGACAAGAAGCCCTTAGAAGCCATAATGTCCGTGATAAGAGGAGTACTCCCAACACTGACCCATGGCCCCTCTAGCTATATATGCTCAGCTCCAGGCAGTTTACTGCATTATCTGCAGAGAGAGGAGACAATAAAATTAAGACTTCTAGAAATTCAGCTGCTGGGGCGGAAAGCCTTCCTTGGTGCTCCCTAAATGGTATGTGCGCCCTGTGGCCCTGCCATCACCGTGCTATGTGGCCCTCTAGAGATTGAACATGTATTGACATGTGGCAGTACGACATCCATAGGATTATTTTCACTGCTTTTATAATGGTGTAAAATAAATATCCCCCAATGCATATGCAACTGCCCCCTCTTCCAGGCCAATGAAGATGTTCGTTTCCGTTCTGGCTATAGCAACTTGCAGTGTATTACATAATAGTTTTTACTAGTTTTGTACATCAGTATTTCTTGAGTTGGACATACTGACATATATAACACATTGTTACTGGCAGCACTGCGCACATGATATTGGAGGGAGCAGAACTAATGTAGTGTTTACGCTAGGCTGTTTAAGCAGGACGTCACGCCCTGCCTGATTTTTAATGGGCAAAGTGCATCTTGCCCCTTCTGCAGCGCCCTGCTAAAGCAGCCTGCCATGCCACCACCGCTTGAATAGATGCCATGCGCACATGCACAGCATCTATTCACAGGAAAGGGAGTATTTGGGGGAATCCCAATCACTGATGCTGACTACTCTTGCATAAGTGACGTGGAGGGGCAGGCCCACCCCCGATTGCGACTCCAGCGGGGCCACGTCCCCGGCCGGCCACGCCCCCATTATGCGTGCACCAGCCGTCCCGGAATCCTGCAGGGAACACTAAAATGTGTTGTTTAACCCTTAATATACCAAGCCTACCTCGTCAACGTACTTTAGCAAGCTCTGGTCTTCAGAGGACCCCACAGTTTTTTATCTAAATTCTCAACTGTTTGATGCAGTAAATTACAAAAAATTATGCTTTTTGGGTTTCTGAAAGGATACGTTCTAGTAAGGGTACGACAGTTAGCATAAAATATTTTGTTTATTTTAAGAGTAGTTAGCCAATAGAAGCCATATATTCTTCTTCATTAGTGTGTATATTTTTACATCCGGATACTGTATATTCTTGTAAAAAGGTTCTATCATTTTACTACGTTAACAATACATCACTATTCATGTGTTGCCATCGCTACAGTCCTTAGCACATGTCACAGTGGTGGTTGTTTTCCTGTGTTTCTCACATATAAAACGTTCTGCATTTGTAACGTAGTATAGTGTTTTTTATTATTTCCGTTTTTTTGGAAAGAACATTTTATAAGTCTAATTACACAGGATTTATCTTAATCCGATGCGAGACACATAGAAAAGTCAGGAGTAAAATAGTTGTTACAGATACGGCAGGATCACAAAAAATAATATTCTGGGGTCCTCAGAAGAACCCCCTTGGTATAATAAGGGTTAATCTCATGTAGTGCCTTGGTTGCTTTGTCTTGTTAGCTGCTGCCATCTTGTGGATAGTTGCTATGCCAACATTATACACCACATAAATTCTTTCTTTTGAGGCTTAAGGTGTGTACACACGGTACGATTTTTTCTTACGATTCTGACTATATAGTCAGAATCGGAAGAAAAGATAGTGCAGATCGCAAGGTGAAAGTCACCTTGCGATCCCGATCCTATCCCGATGCGCGTCCCCGCCAGGTCGGCATCGCAAGAAAAGATAGACCGTGCTGGCAAGTCAATCCTTGCTAGATCGGTGTCCTATCTAGTTCATATCGCAAGTGTTTCTAGTACCTTGCGATATGAGCTTGCGATGCCGATCAGCGTCATCCAGCCACTCCCCGCCGGGTCCATTTTCAACGCGCGGAGGAAGAAGCAGCAGCAGCAGCGGCAGCACGTGGAGGAGAAGACAATCGAAGGAAACGTAAGTATATCAGCAGCGGGGTTGGGGGGCAGCACTGGGGGGCACCGTATCTGCACTGGGGGGCACCGTAGGGGGACATATCTGGAACCGTGGAGGGAAATATCTGGCACCGTGGGGGGAAATATCTGGCACCGTAGGGGGACATATCTGGCACCTCTGGGGCAATGTATACAGGCACTGGGGGGGCATATCTGGCACCGTGGGGCAATGTATACTGGCACTGGGGGGGCATATCTGGCACTGTGGGGCAATGTAACCTGGGACTGGGGGGGCATATCTGGCACTGTGGGGCAATGTATACTGGCACTGGGGGGCCATATCTGGCACTGTGGGGCAATGTATACTGGCACTGGGGGGGCATATCTGGCACTGTGGGGCAATGTATACTGGCACTGGGGGGCATATCTTGCACTGTGGGGCAATGTATACTGGCACTGGGGGGCCATATCTGGCACTGTGGGGCAATGTTTACTGGCACTGGTGGGGCATATCTGGCACTGTGGGGCAATGTAACCTGGCACTGGGGGGGGGGGGTCATATCTGACACTGTGGGGCAATGTATACTGGCACTGGGGGGGCATATCTGGCACTGTGGGGCAATGTAACCTGGCACTGGGGGGGGGGGCATATCTGGCACTGTGGGGCACCATATGTGGCACTGTGGGGCACCGTATATGGCACTGTGGGGCAATGTATCTGGCACTAGGGGGGGCACCGTATCTGGCACTGTGGGGCAATTTATCTGGCACTGTGGGGCACTGTATATGGCACTGGGGGGCACCGTATATGGCACTGGGGGGCACCGTATATGGCACTGGGGGGCAATGTATCTGACACTAGGGGGGGCACCGTATCTGGCACTGTGGGGCAATTTATCTGGCACTGTGGGGCACTGTATATGGCACTGGGGGGCACCGTATATGGCACTGGGGGGCACCGTATCTGGCACTGTGGGGCAATTTATCTGGCACTGTGGGGCACTGTATATGGCACTGGGGGGCACTGTATATGGCACTGGGGGGCAATGTATCTGACACTAGGGGGGGCACCGTATCTGGCACTGTGGGGCAATTTATCTGGCACTGTATATGGCACTGGGGGGCACCGTATATGGCACTGGGGGGCAATGTATCTGACACTAGGGGGGGCACCGTATCTGGCACTGTGGGGCAATTTATCTGGCACTGTGGGGCACTGTATATGGCACTGGGGGGCACCGTATATGGCAATGGGGGGCAATGTATCTGACACTAGGGGGGGCACCGTATCTGGCACTGGGGGGCAATGTATCTGACACTAGGGGGGGCACCGTATCTGGCACTGTGGGGCAATTTATCTGGCACTGTGGGGCACTGTATATGGCACTGGGGGGCACCGTATATGGCACTGGGGGGCAATGTATCTGACATTAGGGGGGGCACCGTATCTGGCACTGTGGGGCAATTTGTATCTGGCACTGTGGGGCAATGTATCTGGCACTGGGGGGCTCTCCCACATGCGGCTCTCCCCCCTCCTCCGCCGGCTCTGTCCTCCCACTGACAGGAGCAGCGGCATGGGCCTGCAGTGTATGCGGCTCTCCCCAGCAGCAGCAGGTTAGTCTCTCTCTCTCTCTCTCTCTCTCTCTCCTGTGGATGTGTTAAGTTTAATTTTCATTTTTACAGGTACCCCTACCCTATTGGATTCTACTGGACAAGTGGACGTGATCGGCGTGGGATGTAGGTAAGTAATCTCTCTCTCATTTTTACAGGTACCCCTATTGGATTCTACTGGACAAGTGGACGTGACCAGCATGGGATGTAGGTAAGTATGTGTGAGTGTGCAAGTGTGTTTTAATAAATTTTTACTGTCACGGTGTGCGAGTTGTGTTTTTATTTGGGTATTTTCTCTGACGTCCTAGTGGATGCTGGGACTCCGTCAGGACCATGGGGAATAGCGGCTCCGCAGGAGACAGGGCACAAAATTTAAAAGTTTGACCACTAGGTGGTGTGTACTGGCTCCTCCCCCTATGACCCTCCTCCAAGCCTCAGTTAGGTTTTTGTGCCCGTCCGAGCAGGGTGCAATCTAGGTGGCTCTCCTAAAGAGCTGCTTAGAAAAAGTTTGTTAGGTTTTTTATTTTCAGTGAGTCCTGCTGGCAACAGGCTCACTGCAACGAGGGACTTAGGGGAGAAGAAGTGAACTCACCTGCGTGCAGGATGGATTTGCTTCTTAGGCTACTGGACACTAGCTCCAGAGGGACGATCACAGGTACAGCCTGGATGGGTCACCGGAGCCGCGCCGCCGACCCCCTTGCAGATGCCGAATAGAGAAGAGGTCCAGAAACCGGCGGCAGAAGACGTCTCAGTCTTCATGAGGTAGCGCACAGCACTGCAGCTGTGCGCCATTGCTCTCCGCACACTTCACACCAGTGGTCACTGAGGGTGCAGGGCGCTGGGGGGGGCGCCCTGGGCAGCAATGTAATATACCTATTCTGGCTAAAATATATCACATATAGCCCCTGGGGCTATATGGATGTATTTAACCCCTGCCAGGGGGGCGGGGCCTATTCTCCTCAGCACACAGCGCCATTTTCCTGCCCAGCTCCGCTGCGAGGAAGGCTCCCAGGACTCTCCCCTGCACTGCACTACAGAAACAGGGTAAAAACAGAGAGGGGGGGCACTTATTGGCGATATTTATAATATTTGAGCTGCTATAAAGGGAACACACTTATTAAGGTTGTCCCTATATATATTTATAGCGCTTGGGTGTGTGCTGGCAAACTCTCCCTCTGTCTCCCCAAAGGGCTAGTGGGGTCCTGTCTTCTATCAGAGCATTCCCTGTGTGTCTGCTGTGTGTCGGTACGTGTGTGTCGACATGTATGAGGACGATGTATGAGGACGATGTTGGCGTGGAGGCGGAGCAATTGCCTGTAATGGTGATGTCACCCCCTAGGGAGTCGACACCAGAATGGATGGCTTTGTTTATGGAATTACGGGATAGTGTCAACTCGCTACAAAAGTCGGTTGACGACATGAGACAGCCGGCAAACCAGTTAGTACCTGTCCAGGCGTCTCAGACACCGTCAGGGGCTGTAAAACGCCCTTTACCTCAGTCGGTCAACACAGACCCAGACACTGACACTGAATCCAGTGTCGACGGTGAAGAAACAAACGTATATTCCAGTAGGGCCACACGTTATATGATCACGGCAATGAAGGAGGCTTTGCATATCTCTGATACTGCAAGTACCACAAAAAGGGGTATTATGTGGGGTGTGAAAAAACTACCGATAGTTTTTCCTGAATCAGAGGAACTGAATGAAGTGTGTGATGAAGCGTGGGTTACCCCAGATAGAAAACTGCTAATTTCAAAGAAGTTATTGGCATTATACCCTTTCCCGCCAGAGGTTAGGGCGCGCTGGGAAACACCTCCTAGGGTGGATAAGGCGCTCACACGCTTATCAAAGCAAGTGGCGTTACTGTCTCCTGATACGGCCGCCCTCAAGGATCCAGCTGATAGGAGGCTGGAGAATACATTAAAAAGTATATACACACATACGGGTGTTATACTGAGACCAGCAATCGCCTCAGCCTGGATGTGCAGTGCTGGCGTGGCTTGGTCGGAGTCACTGTCTGAAAATATTGATACCCTGGATAGGGACAGTATTTTACTGACTATAGAGCAGTTAAAGGATGCATTTCTTTATATGCGAGATGCACAGAGAGATATTTGCACTCTGGCATCAAGAGTAAGTGCGATGTCCATATCTGCCAGAAGAAGTTTATGGACGCGCCAGTGGTCAGGTGATGCGGATTCCAAACGACATATGGAAGTATTGCCGTATAAGGGGGAGGAATTATTTGGGGTCGGTCTATCGGATCTGGTGGCCACGGCAACGGCCGGAAAATCCACCTTTTACCCCAGGTCACCTCCCAGCAGAAAAAGCCGCAGGCTTTTCAGCCGCAGTCCTTTCGTTCCTATAAGAACAAACGAGCAAAAGGACATTCCTATTTGCCCCGAGGCAAAGGAAAGGGTAAGAGACTGCAACAAGCAGCTCCTTCCCAGGAGCAGAAGCCCTCCCCGGCTTCTACAAAGGCGTCAGCATGACGCTGGGACCTTACAAGCAGACTCAGGGGCGGTGGGGGGTCGCCTCAAACATTTCAGCGCACAGTGGGCTCACTCGCAGGTGGACCCCTGGATCCTGCAGGTAGTATCTCAGGGTTACAGGTTGGAATTCGAGAAGTCCCCTCCTCGCCGTTTCCTAAAGTCTGCTTTGCCAACGTCTCCCTCCGACAGGGCGACGGTATTGGAGGCCATTCACAAGCTGTATTCTCAGCAGGTGATAGTCAAGGTACCCCTCCTACAACAGGGACAGGGGTATTACTCCACGCTAATTGTGGTACCGAAGCCGGACGGCTCGGTAAGACCGATTCTAAATCTAAAATCTCTGAACCTGTACATACAAAAATTCAAGTTCAAGATGGAGTCACTCAGAGCAGTGATAGCGAATCTGGAAGAAGGGGATTTTATGGTGTCCTTGGACATCAAGGATGCTTACCTTCATGTTCCAATTTGTCCTTCACACCAAGGGTACCTCAGGTTCGTGGTCCAAAACTGTCATTATCAGTTTCAGACGCTGCCGTTTGGATTGTCCACGGCACCCCGGGTCTTTACCAAGGTAATGGCCGAAATGATGATCCTTCTTCGAAGAGAAGGCGTCTTAATTATCCCTTACTTGGACGATCTCCTGATAAGGGCAAGATCCAGAGAACAGCTGGAGGTCGGAGTAGCACTAACCCAAGTAGTGCTCCAACAACACGGGTGGATTCTGAATTTTCCAAAATCCCAACGACACGTCTGTTGTTCCTAGGGATGATTCTGGACACTGTTCAGAAAAAGGTATTTCTTCCGGAGGAGAAGGCCAAGGAGTTATCCGATCTAGTCAGGAACCTCCTAAAACCAGGAAAAGTATCTGTGCATCAATGCACAAGAGTCCTGGGAAAAATGGTAGCTTCTTACGAAGCGATTCCATTCGGCAGATTCCATGCACGAACTTTTCAGTGGGATCTGCTGGACAAATGGTCCGGATCGCATCTGCAGATGCATCAGCGGATAAAATTGTCCACAAGGACAAGAGTGTCTCTGCTATGGTGGTTGCAGAGTGCTCATCTGTTAGAGGGCCGCAGATTCGGCATACAGAACTGGGTCCTAGTGACCACGGATGCCAGCCTGAGAGGCTGGGGAGCGGTCACACAGGGAAGAAACTTCCAGGGCGTGTGGTCAAGCCTGGAGACGTCTCTTCACATAAATATACTGGAGCTAAGAGCAATCTACAATGCTCTAAGCCTGGCAAAACCTCTGCTTCAGGGTCAGCCGGTGTTGATTCAGTCGGACAACATCACGGCAGTCGCCCACGTAAACATCCCGGGAGTGGACAACTGGGAAGCAGACTTCCTCAGCAGGCACGATCTGCACCCGGGAGAGTGGGGACTTCATCCAGAAGTCTTCCACATGATTGTGGTCCATTGGGAAAGACCAATGGTGGACATGATGGCGTCCCGCCTCAACAAAAAACTGGACAGGTATTGCGCCAGGTCAAGAGACCCTCAGGCAATAGCTGTTGACGATCTGGTAACACCATGGGTGTACCAGTCAGTGTATGTGTTTCCTCCTCTGCCTCTCATACCAAAAGTACTGAGAATTATACGGCAAAGGGGAGTAAGAACGATACTCGTGGCTCCGGATTGGCCAAGAAGAACTTGGTACCCGGAACTTCAGGAGATGCTCACGGAAGATCCATGGCCTCTACCTCTAAGACGGGACCTGCTTCAGCAGGGACCGTGTCTATTCCAAGACTTACCGCGGCTGCGTTTGACGGCATGGCGGTTGAACGCCGAATCCTAAGGGAAAAAGGCATTCCGGAAGAGGTCATCCCTACCCTGGTAAAAGCCAGGAAGGAGGTGACTGCACAACATTATCACCGCATTTGGAGAAAATATGTTGCGTGGTGTGAGGCCAGGAAGGCCCCGACGGAGGAATTTCAACTGGGTCGATTCCTACATTTCCTGCAAACAGGATTGTCTATGGGCCTCAAATTAGGGTCCATTAAGGTTCAAATTTCGGCCCTGTTGATTTTCTTCCAGAAAGAATTGGCTTCAGTTCCTGAAGTCCAGACTTTTGTAAAAGGAGTACTACATATACAGCCCCCTGGTTGTGCCCCCAGTGGCACCATGGGATCTTAATGTAGTTTTGGATTTTCTCAAATCCCATTGGTTTGAGCCACTCAAATCGGTGGATTTGAAATATCTTACATGGAAAGTAACCATGCTACTGGCCCTGGCTTCAGCCAGGAGAGTGTCAGTATTGGCGGCTTTATCGTATAAAAGCCCATATCTGATTTTCCATTCGGACAGGGCAGAACTGCGGACGCGTCCTCACTTTCTGCCTAAGGTGGTTTCAGCGTTTCACCTGAACCAGCCTATTGTGGTGCCTGCGGCTACTAGCGATTTGGAGGATTCCAAGTTGCTGGACGTTGTCAGAGCATTGAAAATATATATTTCAAGGACGGCTGGAGTCAGAAAATCTGACTCGCTGTTTATACTGTATGCACCCAACAAGCTGGGTGCTCCTGCTTCTAAGCAGACGATTGCTCGTTGGATTTGTAGCACAATTCAACTTGCACATTCTGTGGCAGGCCTGCCACAGCCTAAATCTGTCAAGGCCCATTCCACAAGGAAGGTGGGCTCATCTTGGGCGGCTGCCCGAGGGGTCTCGGCATTACAACTCTGCCGAGCAGCTACGTGGTCAGGGGAGAACACGTTTGTAAAATTCTACAAATTTGATACCCTGGCTAAGGAGGACCTGGAGTTCTCTCATTCGGTGCTGCAGAGTCATCCGCACTCTCCCGCCCGTTTGGGAGCTTTGGTATAATCCCCATGGTCCTGACGGAGTCCCCAGCATCCACTAGGACGTCAGAGAAAATAAGATTTTACTTACCGATAAATCTATTTCTCGTAGTCCGTAGTGGATGCTGGGCGCCCATCCCAAGTGCGGATTGTCTGCAATACTTGTACATAGTTATTGTTACAAAAAAATCGGGTTGTTATTGTTGTGAGCCGTCTGTTCAGAGGCTCCTACGTTTGTCATACTGTTAACTGGGTTCAGATCACAAGTTGTACGGTGTGATTGGTGTGGCTGGTATGAGTCTTACCCGGGATTCAAAATCCTTCCTTATTGTGTACGCTCGTCCGGGCACAGTATCCTAACTGAGGCTTGGAGGAGGGTCATAGGGGGAGGAGCCAGTACACACCACCTAGTGGTCAAACTTTTAAATTTTGTGCCCTGTCTCCTGCGGAGCCGCTATTCCCCATGGTCCTGACGGAGTCCCAGCATCCACTACGGACTACGAGAAATAGATTTATCGGTAAGTAAAATCTTATTTTTTGTTGTTGTAGAACTACAGGTACCAGCGACCCCGTTATTTCCCTGCATGCTGGTACATGAGGTTCTCCAAGTACCAGCAAGCGGGGGAGGCTTGCTGGGCCAAGTAGTTCCACAACAAAAGACAATATTCTCTTCTTTACACACATGACTATCAGCCTCCCATCCACCGCCCACGGATGGGGGGGGACAGCCTCGGGCTTCACCCCTGGTCCTTGGGTGCCTGGAGGGGGGGTGACCCCTTGATTTAAGGGGTCCCCACTCCTCCAGGGAACCCCGGCCAGGGGTGACTAGTTGGGGGGGTAATGCCACGGCCGCAGGGACCTCCATAAATGTGTCCCCCGGCTGTGGCATTATGTCCCTGGCTAGTGGAGCCCGGTGCTGGTTTTAAAAATACGGGGGACCCCTACATCTTTTGTCCCCCATATTTTTGGAACCAGGACCGGACTAAGAGCCCCGTGCTGGTTGTCGAAATACGGGGAACCTCTGTCCAATTTTTTCCCAGTATTTAAACAACCAGGACTGGCTCAAAGAGCCCGAGGCTGGTTATACTTAGGAGGGGGGACCCCACGCATTTTTTTTTTACTTTTTTAACACATTCAGACCCTTCTCCATTAAGTTAATGGAAGCCCTGGACAACAACATTGCATTCATTTCCTCCTCCCACTCCCTTCCCAATCAGTAATTATTATTTTTTCTATAAAAATGTACAATATATTACTAGTATGATGAGCAGGCAGGCCTGGAGATGCAAATTAGTGGCGGAGGGCTGGGTGAGTTGATAGTGGGCGCACATCGGCTCATAGGCAGTAGTGGGCATTGGCTCGGTAGCGGTAGGGGTTATCGGCAGGATTCGGTGAACATTATGGCTGTAGTGCCTCACTAGCCACTGACCTCACCGCACGCCACTGGTAAAAAGTGGACTCTTGCCTGCCGTGATGTATAAAATGGGGACAATTGCCTGCAGTAATGTATAAAATGGGCATTCTGCCCTGATGTATAAAATGGGGACACGTGCCTGCCATAATGTGTAAAAAGGGGGACACTTGCCTGCAGTAATGTATAAAATGTGGACTCTTGCCTGCCATAATGTGTAAAATGCGGACTCTTGCCTGCCATAATGTGGGGATTTAATGTATCAAGGGCATTGCGGAGTGTGGCATAATATGGTGCAGGGGGCATTACTGTGTGGGGCTTAAGATGGTTGAATTTTTATTTCCCTATGGTGGGCGTGATCTGTTGGTACACGGTCAAATACTGGGGTTTGAGGTAGTCTTTTCAGATGAGGCACGCCCATTAAAATGAGGCCAGCACATTTAAATAATGAGGACACGCCCCCTTGCCGGGGGGGATGCTGGCGACACACTAAGAGATGCATTTTTGGGGTAGATAGATATATATAGAGATAGATATATATAGAGATAGATAGATATAGATATATATATATATATATATATATATATATATAGATATATATATATGTATATATATATATATATATATAAATAGTATTTTTAGGCTTTTTGTATGTGACGGTTGTATTTTGTCGGCTAATTGTGTTATTTTATTTTCAACCAGCAATGTCATCTGAGGAGTACCGCCAATTCTGGTCAGGATTCATTGATCTGTACCATCAGAACGAGTGCCTGTGGCATGTCAGAAGCCCGGACTATGCCAACAGAATCAAGCGGAATCGGGCATATCAGCAGCTTATTGAGTACAGTAGAGGCAAAAACTCTGATGTTGATGTGAATTGGGTGAAGAAAAAAATTTCAAATTTCCGAACAGTGTTCGTGAAGGAACGCAAGAAGGTGCAAGATTCACAGCGATCCGGAGCCGGGACTGATGAGGTTTATAAACCGACGCTCTGGTACTATGACCAAATTCAGTTCATTACAGAGCAAGAGGCGCGGGTAAGGTCACGGGACGCTCTAGATCCAGAGTCTCCAGTTCTTGTCGAAGAGGAGGCCCAGGAGAGTCTGGATCTGGTAAGTACACACACATTTGTTTCATATGCCACCCACCAATTTTGACATATACCTAATTTTTGTTTTTCTTATATTGCAGGATGCTACCCTGGAGCTGGAGGTGGAGCCTACCACAGGCCAAGGGGCAGAAGTGGAGGAGCCGGTAGCGGAGCCGGTGGCACCCCCACAGGCGCGCCCAGGAAGACCGAGGCGCACGGCAAGGAGGACCACTTCTGCACCCTATAGCACCCCCTCTGGCTCCCAGCAGTTTTTTCAACGCGCTGAGGAGGTTTTGCATAGGCCCCCGGATGCCGAACAACAATTTGGCAATTTTATTGCATCGGAAATGCGCCTGATGACGGATGAACAAAAATTCATCCTCCAACGGTTAGTCAACGAGGCTGTCTCACGCGGCAGGCGCCAAACACTGGTGTCGGCGTGTGAGATAGTGCCAACTGACCCTTGGTATCACCCAAATTTGGCCCGTCCCCCCTTCCCAAACAACCCCCCCATGGAGCATGCGCCGGTAAACCCCCCTCAGCAACCGTATTTTTTTCCGTCGGGAGCCACACAGCCCAGCCCCTCCCCCCAATCTAGCACCTCGTCCAGTGGAATGTACTCTGACATGCAGAGTACACAGTCCTCTGTGCTGGGCGACCCACGCTTTTTTCTTTTATAATTAGTTTTTTGGACCCGGTTTTTTAGTTTTGTTTGAAAAATCTGCTGGTGACCTTATCCTACGCTCTTGCTCAAAGTGAACTGTATTGAGGTCATTAGTACTGCAGCGTCGGTTTTGTGACCTTACTGTCCTGGACTACGGATCGTTGTGAAGACTGCACTTCTTGTGTTCCTTCAAGACTGTTTGGAAATTTGATGATGTTCTTCAACCAAGGCAAAATTGCACTGTTTACCTCTACTGTACTCGGATATGCCCGTTTCCTGTTCTGTTGGCATAGTCCCTGTCCAAAGGCACTCGTTCTCATGGTACAGCTTATGAATCCTGGCCAGAGTTGGCATTTAATATTTTTATAAAGTTTTGGAAAAAACAAACTGTGTGGTGTATTTTTTAAAAAATGTAAAGGGGCTTATATTGTGTTATCGGCAGGTAGTAAAAACGCCCTACAGCATTTTTAGGTGGGGGGGGTGGTGGGTTTTTTTTTTGGGGGGGGGGGGGGGGGTGGATGGGAGTTGAGTGTTGCTGAGGTGGGGGGGGGGGGGAATACTGCCGAAAACCACATATTTTTTATGTTTTTTTGGGGTCATGTTTTATTAGAGGCTAATTCAGACCTGATCGTAGCCCTGCATAATTTTGCAGGTCTACGATCAGGCACACTGACATGCAGGGGGACGCCCAGCACAGGGCTAGTCTGCCCCGCATGTCAGGCCCATATAAGTGCAAAAGCATCATACAGCTGCAATGCTTTTGCACTTCAGTAGTAACTCCCAGCCAGCACAACTTTTGCGTGCTAGGCGGGAGCTACTCGTCGTTGGCCGGGTCACAGCGGCTCCGTGTGACGCCACGCTGCTGCGGCCTGCCCCCCCGCACAGTCTGGCCACGCCTGCGTTGGCCGGACCGCGCCCACAAAAAGGCAGCTAAACGCCGCCGTGCCGCCCCCTACCGCCTCAGCCTGTCAATCAGGCAGAGGTGATCTCAAGGCCACGACAGCTGTCGGCCATTCTGCGTACTTCTGACCTGATCGCTGAGATGAACTGCAGCAAGCAATCAGGTCAGAATGACCCCCTTACTCAGAAGCATACACAGACCAGTAAGATCCGTGCATGCTTCTGTGTAAAAATGTTAAGTGTTAAAAATAAAAAAAAAATTATGTGCAGGTCCCCCCAAAAAACATAACCAGCCTCGGGCTCTTTGAGCTGGTCCTGGTTTCAAAAATATGAGGGAAAAATGGAGTAGGGGTCCCCCATATTTAAGCAACCAGCAGCGGGCTCTTGGTCCGGTCCTGGTTCCAAAAATACGGGGGACAAAAAGAGTAGGGGTCCCCCATATTTTTGAAACCAGCACCGGGCTCCACTAGCCAGGGAGGTGATGCCGCAGCCGGGGGACACTTTTATACAGGTCCCTGCAGCCGCAGCATCACACACCCCAACTAGTCACCCCTGGCCGGGGTTCCCTGGGGGGTTGGGGACCTATTAAATAAAGGGCCCCCCCACCTCCAGGCACCCAAGGGCCAGAGGTGAAGCCCGAGGCTGTCCCCAGCACCCCTGGGCGGTGGGTGCCAGGCTGATAGTCAAAATTGTGTCAAAAAAGAATATTGTCTTTTGCTGTGGAACTACAAGTCCCAGCAAGCCTCCCCACATGCTGGTACTTGGAGAACCACAAGTACCAGCATGCAGAGAATTAAAAGGCCTGCTGTTACCTATAGTTCCACAACAAAAGAAATACCCCAAGAAAGACAAAACACACACACACCGTGAAGGTAAAAGTTTATTGACACACACACACCAACACACTCGCACATATTTACCTAGTGTCCCACGCAGCCCCTCGGTCCTCTTGTCCATGTAGAATCCATAGGTTAACTGGAAAAAAATGTAAACAAAAATCAGCCACAGAGCAGAAATGCACTGTTTTAAAAATGGCTGACAGTCGAAAAAGACACTCCCCCCAACCCTGTAATGCCATCCCACTATTACAGTGGTTCTCAAACTCGGTCCTCAGGACCCCACATGGTTCACGTTTTCCATGTTACCCAGCAGCTGCACTGTGTATCACCAACTGTCACATTTTAAAAATCTACAGGTGACCTGCAAAACATGTACCGTGTGGGGTCCTGAGGACTAAGTTTGAGAACCTGTGCACTATTATAATGAGATAGTCAAAATCTCACATAAGCCGAAATCTCACATAAGCCAAAATCTCACATAAGCCAAAATCTTAAGCACACAAACACAGATCTCAAGAAAAGTTAGTCAAAATCTGTCCTATCTGGCCTCCGGGGAGTTCAAGGGAAATCTCAAGAAAAAATAGGACATAGCAAGGATCTCACCGTGTGTACACACCTTTAGGCTGATCGGTTTCCGTTTGGATGGTCGACCATGTTAAGGTCGACAGTCATTAGGTCGACCATTATTGGTCGACATTAACATGGACACATGGTCGACACATGAAAAGGTTGACATGGCTTTTAAAAAAAAAAAAAGATTTTTAACTTTTTCATACTTTACCATCCACGTGGACTACGATTGGGAACGGTAACCTGTGCCGAGCGCAGCGGAGCGAGGCACCTTGCCCGTATGCAAGGGGACGTGGTACACTAATTAGGGTTCCTGGTCATGTTATGGAAAAAATGACACAAAAACAGTTAAAAATTCCATGTCAACCATTTCATGTGTCGACCTGTCGTGCATCGACCATTTTCATGTGTCGACCTGTCACGCATCGACCATTTTCACGTGTCGACTATTAGTCCATGTCGACCGTGTCTATGTCAACCAATAGTGGTCAACCTAATGTCGACCTGAACATGGTTGACCATTCATACCGGAACCGGCTGATCAACATATTTGCTGTATAATGATCCTGGAAATCAGGAGGGATTGTTGCTATAGTGGTGCGTTAGTTGTTTTTTTTTTTAAATGCCTGACTGAATTTATATCTATTAGTGCCAAGCATGTACGTTTTATGTGTGTGGAAAGAGGAGGCCTGAAATGATTTATCTATGTTTGTATTATTTACATAGTGCATAAAAAGTATTAACTACTTTTGCCATTTTGACATGTCATTTTTATAAATTATATAATTAAGATGCATTTATTCACAAATTGTCACCTCTGATGAGCTGTTCTGTAATATGAAAGACAGGAATAATAACGCTTTGTACATCCGGCCACTGCTATTGCTCTTTGCACTATTCTTTTTTCATGAACTTCTGAAATAGGGAGCATTGATCAATCGATTTACACAATTTCCAGATTCTCAATGTAACGGAGGATTGTGCTTTTGGCTGGGCCACTCCTGAACGTTAATGTTTATTTCTGACTGTCTAATGTATGTAGCTTTCCCTGTATGTTTTGGGGTTTAGCAGGGCTGAAACTAGGATTTTCGTCACCCGGGCCAATGCAGTTATTTGGTGTAAACCCCCCCCCCCCAAAAAAAAAAAAAAAAAATAACAACAACCCACAAATAATAAAACAAACCATGTCAGACTAAAATAATCAAATTATCAAAAAAAATTTAAAGAAGGGAATACTACTGGACAATATTCCCCTATGTGCCTATATGCGTCACATGCCCCCCGGCAGCGTGTTCCACTACATGCCCCCGTGTGTCCCCATACATTGCACTATATCACTGCACTATGGGGGTAATTCAGACCTGATCGCTAGGGTGCGTTTTTTGCATCCCTGCGATCAGGTAGTCGCTGCCTACAGGGGGAGGGGGAATTCGCTGTGTAAGTGTGCGTTCGGATGTGCTGGAGAGCTGCACAAACTAATTTTGTGCAGTCTCTGCGCAGCCCAGGACTCACTCTTCCAGTGCGATGAACGGGGCCGGAGCTGATGTCAGAAACCCTCCCTCCAAACGCCTGGTACCTCCAGCGTTTTTTCGGACACTCCTTAAAAATGGTCAGTTGCCCCCCACAAACAATCTTCTTGCGATCGCCGGTGCGTTCGGATTTTTCACACCACCCATCGCTGTCCGGCGCTTCCCGTTGCTGTGGTCCGTCGTGCCTGCGCATTGCGGTGCATACGCATGCGCAGCTCAGACCTGATCGCCCGCTCTGTGGTAACCTACAGCATCGATCAGGCCTGAATTAGCCCCTATATCATAACACTTCATCACTGCACTACATCACTACACTACATCCCCCTATACTCTGCACTACCTGCCCCTATATACTGCAATACATTACTACACTACATACCCTATATGGTACACTACATCACTACACTATATCCCCCTATACTCTGCACTACCTGCCCCTATATACTGCAATACATTACTACACTACATACCCTATATGGTACACTACATCACTACACTACATCCCCCCTATACTCTGCACTACCTGCCCCTATATACTGCAATACATTAATACACTACATACCCTATATGGTACACTACATCACTACACTACATCCCCCTATACTCTGCACTACCTGCCCCTATATACTGCAATACATTACTACACTACATACCCTATATGGTACACTACATCACTACACTATATCCCCCTATAAGCTACACCAAATCCCCCCATTTGGGAGGCAAAGCGGAGGTTGATACTGCTAACTGGGACCACAGTGCCGATAATAAAGTCTGTCTTTAAACTCACCACAAAGCTGCTGTAGTGATACTCGGTGAGAGATGGAGGCTGTCCAGGCTCTTTGTTTACACTGACAAGTGGATAGCTAGCAAAGTGAGCCTTTGATTTCTGTAACATCAGTGACTGCACCTGTTAACAAGCATAAGCCTAGGGCAGTGTGTCCTCTCAATGTGGTGCAGCCTGCAGCTTGTTATTGGTTGGTGCTGGGCAGGCAGCCGGGATCATAGCCTGCTGAATAACACAGCACCAACAGCTCGCTTCTATAGCTTGCATGGTGCACCGCACGCTAGTCGCAGCGCTGCATGGCAAAGAAGAGAGTTTAAGACAGATCCCAGGTACTGGAGATCGCCTGATAAGCGCCGGAGCAAGCTGTGGGCAGACAGGTGGGTCAGAGACACTGCCCCTGAAGCCGTCTGCTGACTCACTGGAGCAGCACAGCACTGACGGGAAAAAAAACAAGAACAAAACAACCGTGCTCTCCTGTAACTCCTCGGTGCCCCCTAAAATCCTGCACATGCCCCACTTAGCCCCCCCTAGTTACGGCCCTGGTTTTAGTCCTGCAGGAATATACATTTCCTAAGTCTATTGCAGGTTTTCTTCTAAGAGTGATATAAATTGCCATAAGCTTCCGTACCGAGAGTGAACGAGGAAAATTCAAGTCTCTGTGAATACGTGCAGCTATATTCCGCTTTACTTTCATTGATGTTTGTTGATAACTTTTTCTTTTATTTCAGTTGAATGTTCTTTGATAATGGAGTTTTTCAGTGGAAATTCTTATAGGTCTGTTCCTACATAACAGTTCCTAAAGACAGTGGGGCTAATTCAGACCTGATCACTAGCAAGCAATTTTTGCACTGCTGCATTCAGATAGTCACCGCCTACAGTGTATTTTAGCTGTGCAAGTGTGCGATCACATGTGTTGCTGAGCTGTACAAACAGATTATGTGCAGTCTCTGCGCAGCCCAGGACTTACTCAGCCGCTGCGATCACATCAGCCTGTCCGGGAAAGGATTTGACGTCAGGAACCCTCCCTGCAAACGCATGGACACGCCAGCGTTTTTAAAGACACTCCATGAAAACGGTCAGTTGCCACCCACAAACGCCTTCTTCCTGTCAATCTCCTTGAGATCGCCCATGCGAACGGATACGCCGCACAAACCCATCGCTGAGCGGCAATCCACTTTCTACCCATGCAACACGCCTGCGCATTGCGGTGCCTCTGACAGCAGCAGCGGAGGGAAGTTTCTCTTCCCTACCACTGCTAACACTCTCTTTCTGATTTGTCGCATCCTGTGTGACCAGGTCAGATAAAGCACTTGCTGGTGTGGTCGCATCTGATGCCACCATGCCAGGCAAGTGGTTAACCAAGATACATTGTGTTGTGTGGAGAGTCTTCTATTACCACTCGCACAAGTTAAGTGGTATCATTGTTTTGTAAATATACTCCTTAGATGGTCACAGACCTGACAAACATAATAACATTAGCACTGACACCCAGCAACTAAGGATCCTTCAGTCTCAACCCGCACATGTCAGGATGTTGGGGTTTCCACAGCTCAGCATATGCTAATATATGGTCATCTATCACATGGAGACCAATGACCTGATTTTCTTGCCTTAATATGTCTGTGATCTGTACTCCATTGTGATGTCATTGTGATGTCACTGGCCTGTGGCTCCTGTAGCTCTTTCACCTCCAGGCAGTTTATTGCCATAACAGCAGTGAGAGGCAACATCTACTGCGGTGGAGCCTCTTGGTGCTCCCTAAATTGGGTAAGTAATTGGCTGGATAACAGGGAACAGCAAGTTGTTGTTAATGGGGTGTTCTCCAACTGGGCCACTGTATTCAGTGGAATACCCAAGGGTCAGTACTCGGCCATTACTGTTCAATATATTTATTAATGACCTAGGAATAGGTCTGGAAAGCACAGTGTCAATTTTTGCAGATGATACTAAACTATGTAGGGTAATTTACTCAGACAAGGATTCAGAGTCCCTATAGAACGACTTATGTAAACTGGAAGTTTGGGCAGCTAAATGGAGAATGAGGTGTAATATAGAAAAATGTAAAGTCATGCACTTTGGGACTAAAAATAATCATGCCACCTACAAATGAAATGGGGAGAATGTAGGGGAAAACGGTAATAGAAAAAGATTTGGGAGTGCTCACTGGTAACAGACTTAACAACCGTACCCAATGTCAAACTGCAGCAACGAAGGCAAATATGGTTTTAGCATGCATAAAACGGGGAATAGAGACAAGGGATGAAAGTGTAATCCCACCATAATATAAATCATTGGTACGGCCAGTGCCAGATTAAGGTCCACATGGGCCTGGTCAGAAATGTATTGAGGGCCTATTGTGTGCTGCTTCGGGGGGGGGGGTGACTAGTGATTTGGGGGCGTGGCCAATGATGTGTGAGTGGGGTCTGCACAGGGGTGTGTGGCCTATGCCGTTGGGTCTGACTATCTCCGTGGAGGGCATAACCAAAGCCTACCATCAACCACTTTATAGTGCAGCTATAACAATTTTTTTTTTTTTTTTAAGTGTACTAAATATCCTAATGCAGGAGATTTCACAGAGAACTCAGGCAGAAAGCTAATTCTGTGCAGGGTAAATACTGGCTGCTTTATTTTTGCACTGCAATTTAGATTTCAGTTTGAACACACCCCACCCAAATCTAACTCTCTCTGAACTTGTTACATCTTCCCCACCTGCACTGCACATGGGCCCTCATTCCGAGTTGTTCGCTTTTTATTTTTCTTCGCATCGGTGTGATAAGTCGCAAACTGCGCATGCGCAATGTTCGCAATGCGCATGCGCCAAGTAAATTAGCACAAAAGTTTGGTATTTTACTCACGGCTTAAAGATTTTTAATCGTTCTGGTGATCGGAGTGTGATTGACAGGAAGTGGGTGTTTCTGGGCGGAAACTGCCCGTTTTATGGGTGTGTGCGAAAAAACGCTGCCGTTTCTGGGGAAAAACGCGGGAGTGGCTGGAGAAACGGGGGAGTGTCTGGACGAACGCTGGGTGTGTTTGTGACGTCAAACCAGGAACGAAAAGGACTGAACTGATCGCAGTGGCAGAGTAAGTCTCGAGCTACTCGGAAACTGCAAAGAAATTTCTAATTGCTATTCTATTCGCAATTCTGCGAATCTTTCGTTCGCAATTCTGCAAAGCTAAGATTCACTCCCAGTAGGCGGCGGCTTAGCGTGTGCAAAGCTGCTAAAAGCAGCTAACGAGCGAACAACTCGGAATGAGGGCCATGGTTTTGCCCATTAGAGAAAAATTTTGCTGTTGCGATCAGGTTTGAATTAGGCCCTATGTTAGTTTACACCATGATCAGCTGGTATAAACTGCATTAAGCCTATGGAGGCTTACTCGCAGGAGAGAGATCTTCTAATCCCTCTCCAGCAGTGTCAGTCTGGCTTTGATTCTGGAAACACTGTGCCCCCAACCACCACCAAACTGACACTGTAGACCTCAATACAGCCAGCTATTTTCATAATTAATACATTTATTAACTGAAAAAGTTTATAATTAAATAACTTATTCCACAGCAGACAAAAAAAGAAATTCCAAGAAGTCAAGACACAGCGGCCCCCACAGGAAACAACACACTCATTGTCTTCAATATTTGAGGATCCCTTATATGTGCGCAAAAATGCCAACGTTCATATATCTAAAACCAAAATGGCCGTTACTGCACCCACTAGAAACATAAAGATAGACAACGATATGGTCAAAAGGTACAGTTGTCTGCGCTTAGTGGATAAAGCGAAATACACAGATTTAAGAAACAAGATAAATACTATACATTCCTTACTTAGAGGTGGTCAAATTCTTGGATTTCCTGGATCTCCTTGTATGAAAATTCACTTTGTTGCAGTTTTCATATAACAAAAGAGCACAGGATACAAACAGAAGTGAATTTTCTTAATTGAATTCCCCAAACTGTCCGCCACGGGAAAACCACACACATTGGGGGATATTCAATTGTTTGAGAAGTCGGTTGGGTGTTTTTGTCCTGTCTATTAGATAGGTAGAAACAGACACCCAACTGACTTTACAAACAATTGAATACCACCCATTGTCTCCCAAAGGAAAAAACACAAACACACATTGGGGCCCATTTATCATAGTATATTTGCGGCTATACCACCCCAAAACACCCATTTTTCTGGGGTTAGCCACAAATATTAGGTAACACTTGAATGTAAGAAGGAGGGACCGCAGCAGGTATCTAGAAAAGCTTCTGCGATCCCTTCATTGCTGCCCGCAGCTGCTTCCACCATAGGTTTTTACGGAAGATGCAACGCTGCCCAACTTAACAATATCCGGAATGCAATGTATTCCTGATACTGCCCCCGCAGCTACCACCATATGAAGATGGCAGTAGCCTATGGGCCACACATTGCATAGCTGGCCAGGCAGAGAGTCCCCCCGGAAGTGTCTGCTGTGCAGTGCGGTCTGAGCTGACCACGCATGTGTGGAGCCCCCGGCAGCCGTCACAACACATCGCAGGGACTGGCTTCTTGACTGTTCTTCATTATACATTCTGGTGATAGGATTGCATATTGTAATGCGATCCTGGGAGTAAGATCCTGCCCAGATCGCATTCAATATGTGATTCAGGATAAGTGGGCCCCATTGTACACCAAAGGGAAAATATAGATACACATTGTCTGCCACAGGAAAAATAAAAATTCTTTGCAGCTCCAACAGTGGCCCTCATTCCGAGTTGTTCGCTCGTTATTTTTTTTCGCTACGGAGCGATTAGTCGCAAACTGCGCATGCGCAATGTTCGCAGTGCGGCTGCGCCAAGTAATTTTGCACAAAAGTTTGGTATTTTACTCACGGCCTAACAAAGTTTTTTCATCGTTCTGCTGATCGTAGTGTGATTGACAGGAAGTGGGTGTTTCTGGGCAGAAACTGGCCGTTTTATGGGAGTGTGCGGAAAAACGCAGGCGTTTCAGGGAAAAACGCAGGAGAGTCTGGAGAAACGGGGGAGTGTCTGGACGAATGCTGGGTGTGTTTGTGATGTCAAACCAGGAACGAAAAGGACTGAACTGATCGCAGTGTAGGAGTAAGTCTCGAGCTACTCAGAAACTGCTAAGAAATTTCTATTTGCAATTCTGCTAATCTTTCGTTCGCAATTCTGCAAAGCTAAGATTCACTCCCAGTAGGCGGCGGCTTAGCGTGTGCATTTCTGCTAAAAGTACCTAGCGAGCGAACAACTCGGAATGAGGGCCCGTATCTTAATTTGACTGCTACCACAGAGTGCAGGAACACCAGACCCAGGGCCGTTTGCAGGGACGGTATAGCCGTGCAATCACACAGGGTGTCTGCAAGTCCTCGACCCCCACTGGTGTCTGTTGACGTCACACCGCCGCTAGAGTTCTATTGTCTCCACCCACCTGTCACACTGGGAGCAGTAATAGCAAGAAACAGCCCTGACCAGACCATTGCTCAAATCACATGGCAAGATAAAACTGCGGGGTCCCAGGGTTGCTGTTGCAATCCTTGAAAAAAATCAGTTTCGTAATAAAGACTTACTAGTACTAGTTCTTCTCGCTCCACGTCACTAGGCAGCGGCTCCTTCGGTGGCTGTGCTTTACAGCTGGGGATGTGACTTCCACCAGCAAACATGAATGGGTGGGGGATGGTTGGCGGGGCTTCAAACAACCAGCGGCATGGACAGAGCTTCGGGTGGGAGGCTGAATGAGCAGGGCTTCAGGAGGCCAGAAGGCTTGGGCTGGGGCTTCGGACAGCCGTGGGTGAGTGGGCGGGGCTTCAGCTGACTGACTCTTTAAATTCAGACACCTGGAGGGGTGAGTGGGCGGGGCTTAGAGTGATAGTGCTTTATGTTCAGACAGACAGCGGGTTTGTGGGCAGGGCTTCAAGTTCAGACAGCCGTGGTTGAGTGGGCGGGGCTTCAGGCACACTGCGCCGGGGTGGCAGAAGCAGAGCTTTGAACTGACATGGGGTTACTGTGTTGGTTTTCGGATGGCTGCTGGTGGTGACAGAAATTATTTTTTCCTGTCAACACTGCAGCTGATCCTGTGGGGCTATTTTCATGGGGGGCTTGGAGCTGCAGCTCCATCTGCCCCATTGTTAATCCAGCCCTGGGTACGGCCACATCTTGTATATTGTGTACAATTCTGGACACCTCACTATAAAAAATATATCTTAGACCAGAGATTCCCAAACTGTGTGCCGTGGCTCCCTGGGGTGCCTCGGGACACTTGCAGGGGTGCCCTGGGTTGGTGGTCCAGGACCAATTCAAATTATTCATGGTCAATATAATAGGCAAAACCAGTGCTGGTGGCTGCCAGTCATAAAATATGTGGCCAAACAGAAGCAAATCTTGTCCCTCACCAAACAAAGACATTTTTGGCCTAGGGGTGCCGTGAAAAAACATCTGATATTCTAGGGCGCCCTGATTCAAAAAAGTTTGGAAACCACTGTCTTAGACCTTGATAGGGTTCAGAGGCGAGCTACGAAATTGATAAAGGGGTTAGAGGCACTGTATTATGAGGAAAGGCTTACTAGGATAGAGATTTTATATATATATATATATATATATATATATATATATATATATATATATATATATATATATATATATATATATGGACAATACATGGAGCAAACATGCCATTTGTTTAGTGAGAGATCTCTACACAGGGCACGTGGACACCCTCTGAGGTTAGAGGACAGAAAATTGTATACCTATCGAAGGTTCTTCACAGTAAGGGCAGTAAGGATCTGGAATTCTTTGCCAGAGAAGGTAGTAATGGCGGACTCAGTCAATAAGTTTCGAAATAGATACATTTGTAACTGAAAAAGATATCCAAGGATATAGCATTTAAAATGGATGTATTTTAGAAAAAGTATGCATTCTAGTTGTCAGCTAGACTAAAACAGTCTTCACTCGAGTCATTATGGGTAAATCTATGGTTATATACAGAATAGTATAGTATCAAAAATAAAGGTTGAACTCGATGAATAACTTGTCTTTTTTCAACCTCATCGCCTATATAATAGCCCAGATCTGTGACTCTGTGCCTGTGTGTCTAACGTTGGAAGGAGTCACAGCACTGGGCGGAGTCAACTGCATCTTCTGCAGGGAGCTACCCCATACCCTGTGCCAGCAGCAGAGTCAATTACAAGACCCTGCCCATAGTATAGGGAGGTGAGGATGCCCAGTGGTAGTAGCAGTGAGTACTTGCAGGCAGTGGGTGGCCGCCCGCAGCTCCTCTCCCAGCTAGACACCATGCCTGCCACCTGACACCCACACCCCAGGGTGGGGGGGCGCTAGCTCAGGCACTGCTATATGAGCACCTGCAGCATACAGACAAGGGCTGCCATGCTCAGCGGCAAGCGGTTCGGAGCATGTGCAGCGGGACAGCACCAGGACGGGACACTCACTGATCACCATTGCTGCTGCGCCGCAGCTCCCTCCCTCTGCAGCCTAAGGCCGCGCGCCGCTCCTCTCCGGGAAAAACTCCATGCCTGGCGGGTGAAAGCCAGACCACAGGGCTCCGGACGCTATGTCATGCCCCATGATAACAGCCAGACAGAGTGGAGGCATGACGCCCGTCAGACAGGACGGACCATGTAGAGCGGAATGGGGCCAGGAAGGAACACGGACGACGACGACCTGCTGCTGCTGAGCCGGAGCTCCCTCCCTCTGCAGCCGACTGACCATGTCACAGCAGCAGCCAGGAGGTTAGCAGCCACCACGACCCGCACATCCTTACGTCACACATACCTCACACATGAGAGCAAAGGTACACACACTGTGACATCACACCTGTACTCCACGCCTACATCTGCTAAGTACTTCCCTTCACTACGCCCTGTCACCCTCATCTGCTCACCCTCATCCTGCTCTCTAACCGCCTGTCTGTGTACTGGCCCTCACCCCTCCTACACTATCAACAACCCTCACTAACTGCCACAGAGATTATGTGCACTGATATATATACTGTAAGACCTACAGCGGCACCTGCCCCTTCACCACCTGCAGCCCCTCTCCCATCCTCCGCACCCCCACACCTGCCCCTACCCCACCCGCAGCCTCCCCCACCCACAGTGCCTCTGGACCCACTACCCAGTCCGCGGCACCCGCGCTCCCTTCCCCACCGCAGCGCCTCCGGAACCTCTCCCCCTTCCGCAACAGTCCCGTACCCGCCACTCCCCCACTCACGGCACCCCCGCACCCTCCCCTCCCCCACCCGCAGTGCCCCCGGACCACCTACCCCATCCGATGCACCCCCGCACCCATCCTCCCCCACCTGTGGCACCTACGGACCCCCTACTCCACCTGCAGCACCCACCCCTTTACCACCTGCAGCGCCTCCTGACCCCCTCCCCCATCCACCGCACCGGCACACCTTCCCCTCCCCCTCCCGCGGCACCCCCACCGCCTCCGGACCCACTACCCCACCCGCAGTACCCGCACCCTTCCCCACCCGCAGCACCTCCCGAACTCCTCCCCATCTGCAACAACCACGCACCTGCCACTCCCCCACCCACTGCACCTCCGCATCCGCCCCTCCCCCACCCGCAGCGCCCCTGAACCCCCTCCCCTATCCGCTGCACCCTCTCACCCCACCATCCCCCACCAGTGGTGCCTTCGGACCCCTACCCCATCCACGGACCCGCCCCTCCACCACCTGCAGCGCCTCTGGGACCCCCTCCCTCATACGCCGCACCCCCGAACCTACCCCTTTCCCACCCGCAGCACCTCAGGAACCCCTCCCCCATCCGCAACAGCCCCGAACCCGCCCCTCCCCCACCCATGGAACCCCCACACCCGCCCCTCCCACACCCTCAGCACCCCTGGACCCCCTCCCCATCCGCTGCACCCCCGCACCCACCCCTCTCCCAGCCGTCGCGCCTCCGGACCCCCTACCCACCTGCATACCTACCCCTCCGCCACCTGCAGTGCTTCCAGACCCCCTCACCCATCTGCCACACCCCCGTACCTGCATCCCGCCCCTCCCTCACCCGCGGCACCTCCGGACCCAATACAACACCCGCAGCACCCCCCGCACCCGCCCCTTCCACACCCGCAGCGCCTCCAGAACCCCTCTGCAACAGCCCTGCACCTGCCACTCCCTCACCTGCAACACCCCCACCCCTTCCCCACCCGCAGCAACTCTGGCCCCCCTCCCCAGCCCCCACTCCCCCGCCCTTCCCCGTCGCAAGGAGCTACGCCCTCTTCACCATCGAACGCCCTTTCGTCATGCAATATTTAACCACTAACAAAACTAGGAATACAGGTAATACTCTATATAATACAAATACTGAACCCCAGAAAGGCGTGCAGGGGTTAAGGGGGTGTAGCCCCTTATGACGGTGTGTGAAGAGCGCCCGTAGGGCGCGATGAAGCACCTAGTTAACTATGTTACTTTGTATACTCTAGTCATTCCACCACCGCACCAAGAGGATCTGCCACCACCGTGCAGTTTCAACATGACACCAGCGCGCACTTTGAACCTGACACCACCGCGCAAAGTGGGCCTGCCACCACCACGCAAAGTGAACCTGCCACCATCGCGCAAAGTGGACCTGCCACCACCACACAAAGTGAAACTGTCACCACCGCACAAAATTGAACTGCCACCACCGCGCAAAGTGAACCTGCCACCACCATGCAAACTGGACTTGAGACCACAGCGCAAAGTGGACCTGCCACCACAACGCAAAGTGGACCTGCAGCCACTGTGCAGTTTGAACTTGGCACCACCGCGCAATGTGAACCTGCCACCACCACGCAAAGTGGACCTGCAACTACGGCGCAAAGTGGACATGCCACCACGGGGCAAAGTGGACCTGCCACCACGGCGCAAAGTGGGCCTGCCACAACCGTGCAGTTTAAACCTGGTACCACCCCACAAAGTGAACCTGCCACCACCATGCAAAGTGGGCCTGCCACCACCACGCAAAGTGAACCTGCCACCATCGCGCAAAGTGGACCTGCCACCACCACACAAAGTGAAACTGTCACCACCGCGCAAAATTGACCTGCCACAACCACGCAAAGTGAACCTGCCACCACCATGCAAAGTGGACCTGCCACCACAACGCAAAGTGGACCTGCAACCACTGTGCAGATTGAACTTGGCACCACCGCGCAATGTGAACCTGCCACCACCACGCAAAGTGGACCTGCCACTACGGCGCAAAGTGGACATGCCACCACGGGGCAAAGTGGACCTGCCACCACGGCGCAAATGGGACCTGCCACAACCGTGCAGTTTAAACCTGGTACCACCACACAAAGTGAACCTGCCACCACCGTGCAAAGTTAACCTGCCACCACCACGCAAAGTTAACCTGCCACCACAGCGCAAAGTGGACCCACCACCACCGCGCAAAGTGGACCCACCACCACCACGCAAAATGAACCCGCCACCACCATGCAAAGTGGACCTGCCACCACGGCGCAAAGTGAACCTGCCACCACGGCGCAAAGTGAACCTGCCACCACCATGCAAAGTGGACTTGAGACCACAGTGCAAAGTGGACCTGCCACCACAACGCAAAGTGGACCTACAACCACTGTGCAGATTGAACTTGGCACCATCGCGCAATGTGAACCTGCCACCACCACGCAAAGTGGACCTGCCACTACGGCGCAAAGTGGACATGCCACCACGGGGCAAAGTGGACCTGCCACCACGGCGCAAATGGGACCTGCCACAACCGTGCAGTTTAAACCTGGTACCACCACACAAAGTGAACCTGCCACCACCGTGTAAAGTGGACCTGCCACCACCACGCAAAGTTAACCTGCCACCACAGCGCAAAGTGGACCCACCACCACCGCGCAAAGTGGACCCACCACCACCACGCAAAATGAACCCGCCACCACCATGCAAAGTGGACCTGCCACCACGGCGCAAAGTGAACCTGCCAACACGGCGCAAAGTGAACCTGCCACCACGGCGCAAAGTGGACCTGCCAACATGGTGCAAAGTGAACTTGCCACCACCACGCAAAGTGGACCTGCCACCACCATGCAGTTTAGAGTTAACACCACCACACAAAGTGGATCTGCCACCACCGCGCAAAGTTAACCTGCCACCACCATGTAAAGTTAACCTGCCACCACCGTGCCAAGTGGACCTGCCACCACTGCGCCAAGTGGATCTGCCACCACCATGCCAAGTGGTCCTGCCACCACCACACAAGGTGAACCTGCCACCACCGCACCAAGTGGACCTGCAACCATCATGCCAAGTGGAGCTGCCACCACCACTGACTTTTGACCTGCCACCACTGCTGACTTTTGACCTGCCACCCCCGCTGACTTTTGACCTGCTACCACCACTGACTTTTGACCTGCCACCACCGCTGACTTTGGTCCTGCCACCACTGCTGACTTTGGAGCTGCAGCCACCGCTGACTTTGGAGCTGCAGCCACCGCTGACTTTGGAGCTGCCACCACTGAATTTAGACCTGCCACCACTGCACTGCGTGGACCTGCAACCATCATGCCAAGTGGAGCTGCCACCACCACTGATTTTTGAGCTGCCACCACCGATTACTTTTGACCTGCCACCACCACTGACTTTTGACATGCCACCATCACTGACTTTTGACCTGCCACCACCGCTGACTTTTGACCTGCCAGCACCGCTGACTTTTGACCTACCACCCCCGCTGACTTTTGACCTGCCACCCCCGCTGACTTTTGACCTGCTACCACCACTGACTTTTGACCTGCCACCACCGCTGACTTTGGTCCTGCCACCACTGCTGACTTTGGAGCTGCAGCCACCGCTGAATTTGGACCTGCCACCACTGAATTTGGACCTGCCACCACCGCACTGTGTGGACCTGCAACTATCATGCCAAGTGGAGCTGCCACCACCACTGATTTTTGAGCTGCCACCACCGATGACTTTTGACCTGCCACCACCACTGACTTTTGACCTTCCACCACCATCGACTTTTGACCTGCCACCACCGCTGACTTTGGTCCTGCCACCACCGCTGACTTTGGAGCTGCAGCCACTGCTGACTTGGGAGCTGCAGCCACTGCTGACTTGGGAGCTGCAGCCACTGCTGACTTTGGACCTGTCCCCACCACTGAATTTGGACCTGCCACCACCACTGAATTTGGACCTGCCACCACCGCACTGTGTGGTCCTGCTATCACCTTACCACGTGGTCCTGCTACCACCACACCACGTGGTCCTGCCACCACCATATATATACCAGTAAGAAGATGATAGCACACAGGGATATTTAAGAAACATAATTTTCTCATAAATACTGGAAAATGTGATAGTGATGTTTTCTGGA
Organism: Pseudophryne corroboree; assembly: GCF_028390025.1. Taxonomy (NCBI): domain Eukaryota; kingdom Metazoa; phylum Chordata; class Amphibia; order Anura; family Myobatrachidae; genus Pseudophryne; species Pseudophryne corroboree. Next base: position 94,309,246 of record NC_086454.1, on the reverse strand, counting down.
GAAAAGAGATAAATATTTCTTCCCCTGATTACATACCCTCCGACATATTGAAGGGTATGTAACCTGAAGAAGAAATATTTATCTCTTTTTTTTTTTAAACTTACAGTACCTCCATCTCCACAATTTCCAGCTTTTATTAGATAATTGTTTATTAAATATCCCCCACAGTCTCCTGCATTCAATAAAAGCAAATAAAAATAAAAGCAATTAAACCATAACACTATGTTGCATTTTTTTGGACCTGCCACCACCGCACTGTGTGGACCTGCAACCATCATGCCAAGTGGAGCTGCCACCACCACTGATTTTTGAGCTGCCACCACTGATGACTTTTGACCTGCCACCACCGCTGACTTTTGACCTGCCACCACCGCTGACTTTTAACCTGTCACCCCCGCTGACTTTTGACCTGCCACCCCCGCTTACTTTTGACCTGCCACCACCGCTGACTTTAGTCCTGCCACCACTGCTGACTTTGGAGCTGCAGCCACCGCTGACTTTTGACCTGCCACCACTGAATTTGGACCTGCCACCACCGCACTGTGTGGACCTGCAACCATCATGCCAAGTGGAGCTGCCACCACCACTGATTTTTGAGCTGCCACCACCGATGACTTTTGACCTGCCACCCCCGCTGACTTTTGACCTGCCACCACCGCTGACTTTGGTCCTGCCACCACTGCTGACTGTGGAGCTACAGCCACCGCTGACTTTGGACCTGCCACCACCACTGAATTTGGACCTGCCACCACCACTGAATTTGGACCTGCCACCACCGCACTGTGTGGTCCTGCTACCACCACACCACGTGGTCCTGCTACCACCACACCACGTGGTCCTGCCACCACCATATATACACCAGTAAGAAGATGATGGCACACGGGGATATTTAAGAAACATAATTTTCTCATAAATACTGGAAAATGTGATAGTGATGTTTTCTGGAGAAAAGAGATAAATATTTCTTCCCCTGATTACATACCCTCCGACATATTGAAGGGTATGTAACCTGAAGAAGAAATATTTATCTCTTTTTTTTAAACAAACTTACAGTACCTCCATCTCCACAATTTCCAGCTTTTATTAGATAATTGTTTATTAAATATCCCCCACAGTCTCCTGCATTCAATAAAAGCAAATAAAAATAAAAGCAATTAAACCATAACACTATGTTGCATTTTTTTTTAAATGTATACCAAACTGTCAGGATATTGAAGAAGAAAGTTGTGGATTCAAAGGCCCTCTTTATATACTAGGACTTAGCGTTACGGTAATTAGGTCCTTTGTAAACATCTAGCTTTTGTCTTTGAGTCTTAAGGTTATAATATTGGGGAAGAAAGGGAAACACAAGAGTGGAACCATGGTGCACTATACAGTATAGAGCAATACATACTCTAAACCTAAGTACACACTATACAATTATTGGGCCGATTTCCTAATAATCGGGAGATTGGACTGAATTATTGTATAGTGGTGCCGATGCCCACTCCACAATACAAAGTACCGCTATTCAGAATAATTAAAATAAACTCTGCAATCTAACATAGAGCAAATTTGAGGTTCTTGGTATACTTTTTAGCTAAAAAATACTAGCCCATCAACCAGCATCTAGGTGACTTCGTCTCTGATGGGTTCCTAACACAAAGTTTGAGTCCGGGTCGCAGGACCCCAACCTCTCACAAGACGGTGAGAGCCAGTCACCCCAGGGTAGCACACCAGTGAAAAGCTATGGTGTTAGTGTTAATAAGAAAGAAGCAAAAAGCTATGTATTACAAAGTGTTGCACATGTGAAAGGTGTTAAGAAAAGACAATAAAAAGGTGTAGTATTAGTACAAGAAAAAATAAGATTTTGAACCTACCGGTAAATATTTTTCTCGTAGTCCGTAGAGGATGCTGGGGACTCCGTAAGGACCATGGGGTATAGACGGGCTCCGCAGGAGACATGGGCACTATAAAGAACTTTTAGTATGGGTGTGCATTGGCTCCTCCCTCTATGCCCCTCTTCCAGACCTCAGTTAGAGAACTGTGCCCAGAGGAGATGGACAATACGAGGAAAGGATTTTATTAATCTAAGGGCAAGATTCATACCAGCCCACACCAATCATACTATATAACCTGGAAAACACATAACCAGTTAACAGTATGAACCAATAACATTATCAGTCAGACACCGATTCCAAACTGTAACATAACCCTTATGTAATCAAAAACTATATACAAGTCTTGCAGATCCAGTCTGCACTGGGACGGGCGCCCAGCATCCTCTACGGACTACGAGAAAAAGATTTACCGATAGGTTTAAAATCTTATTTTCTCTTACGTCCTAGAGGATGCTGGGGACTCCGTAAGGACCATGGGGTTTATACCAAAGCTCCAAATCGGGCGGGAGAGAGCGGATGACTCTGTAGCACCGACTGAGCAAAGCGAGGTCCTCGTCAGCCAGGGTATCAAACTTGTAGAATTTAGCAAAAGTGTTTGAACCCGACCAAGTAGCTGCTCGGCAAAGCTGTAATGCCGAGACCCCTCGGGCACCCGCCCAAGAAAAGCCCACCTTCCTAGTGGAATGGACCTTCACCGAATTTCTCTGCTAGGATTCGGCGTTCAACCGCCATGCCGTCAAACGCAACCGCGGTAAGTCTTGGAATACGCAGGGGCCGCTGCTGCAACAGGTCCTCCCTGAGAGGAAGGGGCCAAGGATCTTCTGTGAGCATTTCCTGAAGATCTGAGTACCAGGCCCTTCGAGGCCAGTCTGGAACAATGAGTATCGACTGTACTCTTTTCTGTCTTATAATCCTCAAAATATTTGCGATGAGAGGAAGAGGAGGAAACACACAGACTGTCTGAAACACCCATGGTGTCACCAGGGCGTCTACTGCCACTGCCTGAGGGTCCCGAGACCTGGCACAGTACCTCGGAAGCTTTTTGTTGAGGCGTGACGCCATCATGTCTATTTGAGGAATTCCCCAGAGACTCGTTATCTCTGCAAAGACTTCTTGATGAAGTCCCCACTCTCCTGGATGGAGACCGTGTCTGCTGAGGAAGTCCGCTTCCCAGTTGTCTACTCCCGGAATGAAGACAGCTGACAGAGCGCTTACGTGATTTTCCACCCAGCGAAGAATCCTGGTGGCTTCCGCCATTGCGACTCTGCTCCTTGTCCCGCCTTGGCGGTTCACATGTGCCACTGCTGTGACATTATCTGACTGAATCAGAACCGGTAGGTTGCGAAGAAGACTCTCCGCTTGTCGAAGGCCGTTGTATATGGCCCTTAATTCCAGCACATGTATGTGCAGACAGGCCTCCTGGTTTGACCATAGTCCCTGAAAATTTCTTCCTTGCGTGACTGCTCCCCATCCTCGGAGGCTTGCGTCCGTGGTTACCAGAACCCAGTTCTGACTGCCAAACCTGCGAAGGTGAGCACTTTGCAGCCACCATAGAAGAGACACCCTGGCCCTGGGGGACAGTGTTATTTTCTGATGTATTTGTAGATGGGACCCGGACCACTTGTCCAGAAGGTCCCACTGAAACGTCCTCGCATAAAACCTGCCGAAGGGAATGGCCTCGTAGGAGGCCACCATTTTTCCCAGAACTCGAGTGCATTGATGAACTGACACTCTTTTTGGCTTTAGCAGGTCTCTGACCATGTTCTGGAGGTCCTGGGCTTTTTCCAACGGGAGAAAAACCTTCTTTTGTTCCGTGTCCAGTATCATGCCTAGGAACGATAACCGAGTCGTTGGAACCAATTGTGACTTTGGCAGAATGAGAATCCAACCGTGCTGTTGGAGCACCCTCAGGGAGAGCGACACGTTCTTCAGCAATTGATCTCTTGATCTCGCTTTTATCAGGAGATCGTCCAAGTATGGGATAATTGTGACACCCTTCCTTCGCAGGATCACCATAATTTCCGCCATTACCTTGGTGAAAATCCTCAGGGCCGTGGAAAGCCCAAACGGCAATGTCTGAAACTGGTAATGACAATCCTGTACAGCCAATCTCAGGTATTGTTGATGAGTGGAATATATGGGGACATGAAGGTAAGCATCCTTTATGTCTAGCGACACCATAAAATCCCCTCCTTCCAGGCGTAGGGGAGCCCCAGCGTCATGCGGTGGACTTAGCGGAAGCCAGGGAGGACTTCTGCTCTTGGGAACTAGCCGAAGCAGGTCTTCTCTTACCTCTACCCTTACCTCTGGCGAGGAAAGAGGAGCCCCGACCTCTTCTGGACTTATGTGACCGAAAGGACTGCATCTGATACCGTGGAGGTTTCTTTTGCTGTTGGGGAACAAAAGTCAAAAGGGTAGATTTACCCGCTGTGGAAACCAGGTCCGCGAGACCATCCCCAAACAAAACATCACCCTTGTAAGGTAAGACCTCCATATGCTTTTTTGAGTTCGCATCACCCGTCCATTGGCAGATCCATAAATATCGTCTTGCAGAAATAGCCATGGCATTGAGCATCCCTCATATATAAGACTGCGTCCTTAATATGAGCTAATGTTTAAAAAATGGTATCCCTATTAAGGTCAGCTGACAGGGTATCTGTCCAAGCTGCTACTGCACTACATACCCATGCCGACGCAAATGCAGGTCTAAGTAAAGTACCAGTATGTGTATATCTAGACTTCAATGTAGTCTCCTGCCTGCGGTCCGCAGGATCCTTGAGGAGACGGTAGCGCCACCTTCTTGGACAGGCGTGTTAAAGCCTTGTCCACTGTGGGAGAGGATTCCCAACGTACCCTATCCTGCGTAGGGAAAGGGTACACCATAAGAATCCTTTTGGGAATCTGCAGTTTATTATCTGGAGTTTCCCAAGCTTTTTCACATAACTCGTTAAGTTCATGAGATGGAGGAAAGTTTACTACCTGTTTCTTCTCCTTAAACATGTGCACCCTCGTGTCGGGCACTGAGGGTTCATCAGTGATATGCAAAACATCTTTAATTGCAATAATCATGCTCTGAATACTCTTTGTCACCCTAGGGTGCAATCTCGCTTCATCATAGTCGACACTGGAATCAGAGCCCGTGTCGGTATCTGTGTCCACTATTTGTGACAAGGGACATTTCTGAGACCCCGACGGGCCCTGTGAGTCGGTGTAATCTGTGGATTGACCCCCTGTCGACACCCTGGACGCTGCTTTGTCCAGTCTCTTATGTAATGATGTTACACGTGCATTTAACATATGCCACATATCCATCCAATCCTGAGTCGGCACCACCGACGGGGACACACCACTCATCTGCTCCACCTCCTCCTTGGATAAGCCTTCAGCTTCAGACATGCCGACACACACGTACCGACACCCCACACACACAGGGATATAACTATAAGGGGACAATTCCCCAAACCAGGTCCTTTGGAGAGACAGAGAGAGAGTATGCCAGCACACACCCAGCGACAAACTGACACTGGAATAAACCCACATAGCGCTTTTATATGAAATTACACTGATTTCCCCACTCACTGCGCCTGTAATGTGCCCCCCTCCTCCTTTTTCAGCCCTCTGAGTTCGTTCAGCAGGGGAGAGTCCGGGGAGCCAGCGTTGTCTGCAGCTTCTGTGGAGAAAATGGCGCTGGTTAGTGCTGAGGATCAAGCTCCGCCCCCTCCAGCGGCGGGCTTCGGTCCCGCTCTGATTAACAAAAAATGTCGGGGGTTGTATTATTTACTGCCTCCGCAGCCTAATAATGTATATTGTGCCCATCCAAGAGGTTTATTGCTGCCCAGGGCGCCCCCCCTGCGCCCTGCACCCATATGTGCCTTTCTGTGTGTGTTGTCTGGGAGCAATGGCGCGCAGTGTTACCGCTGCGCGCTTACCTCAGTGAAGCCTTGAAGTCTTCTTTTCTTCTCATACTCACCCGGCTTCTTTCTTCCGGCTCTGCGAGGAGGACAGCGGCTCCGGGACGAACCCCAGGGTGAGACCTGTGTTCCGACTCCCTCTGGAGCTAATGGTGTCCAGTAGCCTAAGAAGCAGAGCCTATTATTTAAGTAGGTCTGCTTCTCTCTCCTCAGTCCCACGATGCAGGGAGTCTGTTGCCAGCAAAGCTCCCTGAAAATAAAAAACCTAACAAAATTCTTTTACACAGAAAACTCAGGAGAGCTCCATGTAATGCACCCTATCTCCTCTGGGCACAAGATCTAACTGAGGTCTGGAGGAGGGGCATAGAGGGAGGAGCCAGTGCACACCCATACTAAAAGTTCTTTATAGTGCCCATGTTTCCTGCGGAGCCCATCTATACCCCATGGTCCTTACGGAGTCCCCAGCATCCTCTAGGACGTAAGAGAAAATTAAGAGTGTTTAAAATAGTGCTAAATTAAATGTAAGTGACGACCGTGTTGGTTTTAAAGTGTCACATTTGTGGCTCAAGTCTATGGAACCCTTGCAAAACAGCAGCTACTTCAAAATGGTCAAATATGGTGTTTGTGCCCACTTTACCTGTTTCATGCCCAAAAATTTGCTGGCACAGGCAAAATACATCTGAAGCTTGGGTCAGGTATTGGCTTTTTTGCTTTTTTTTTCGGTGTTAACTGAGTGACCCAGCTAGATTTAATTGATTTAATACAACATGTTGTGGAAAAGAAGCTGGAAAAGCAGAAGGTACTACACAGAACGCTGACACCTGACAAAACTAAAATAAATAAATGCCCTATTCTGTATAATGATATACGTACACTGCGATGATTTAATGTAATAAAAGCAAACACAGAAACTAGTGCACAACTTTCCAGCCAGCAACAGACGGAAGGCGGATGGGACAGCACCCTGCAGCTACCCCCAGAGAAGGAGGCACAGGCCCGGGGGCACTGCTCTCATGCAACTATATACACACAGCACAGCTCCATAATAAGTACACATACACCGCTACATAGTAAACGTGTACAGACCACACCTATGGGAACCTAACCCATACACGGCACACAGAAGGCAAAATAATATGACCTCACTCTCTCGGCCGCCGTTAGTGTAACTTGGTGACCACTACCGTCAGCAGCCACCGTAGATGGGTGCACAACGATGGCAGCTCTCCCCGTGATGCCCTCCTCTCCGCCCCTCCCGCCATGGCATGACGTAAGGGCAGGGCCATAACTAGGTGTGTACCAGCGGTGTCTGGCACACAGCACATGTGCACTGTGGGCGCAGGACCACCGGCAACACCTGCAGGCTGGGCTGGTATAATGGTGGTGGGCCGTCCATGGGCCCCCACAGAGTCCGCAATTTTCATTTATGTACCTCGGCCCAGTTGCAGGTTCCTAGTGAATAGCTGGCACAAGAGGGAAAACACAGCACTGGGGAAAGGGGGAAGAGTATGCAGCAAAAGGGCTTAGAGTATGGCCAGGGTCTCACTCCTTGCTGCGGCTATTCCGCCACCTCACGACCCGGCTCCTTCGGCCTTCAGTGTCGCACGGGATGCTGAGCACCGCATCGGGCTGCACTCTTTGCCAGGGTCCTCTCTCCAGCCAGCCGGTCGCCTCTGGTCCTCCGCCGGGGTCTTCTCTTCTGCCTCCGGGCAGTGCTGTCCTCCGGGAGGGGACCTTCTGGTGTCCTGCAGCTGGTTGCTACACAGAGCTTGCTCGGGGTCCTGATGCCGGTTTGCGCGGGGTGTCTTCTGCTGTGCCTGTGATTCCAGTCTCTGGCTGACGCTGCTCCTCCGCTTCTCCTCATCATGATGGGGGTCTTCCACGGAGTCCTGGTCCGCTGGCTGCTCCTCCGTTCCCAGCACTGCTTCACTCCTCAAGCACTGACACCTCTGGTCGTTCTGTACAGATGGGCAGTGGTTCGGGCAGTCCTCAGTCCCTCACAGAGGTCCTCTTACCAGTGATAGCCAGTCCTCAGCTCCCGATCCTCCTGTCCGGCTGTGCACCCATAGTCTTCGCATGATGGCGCTACATCCAAATACACAGCACACCTGGGTGCTGTAACGTAGCGCTGTGGTAGCTCTGGTGCCGCTGTCCCGCACAGCCTCAGATGCCTGAGCGGCGCAGCACAGACACAGCCAGTGCCACCATGGTAGATGCTAGAATCAAGTGAGCTAAAGGAACTCTGATGTCAGGGGGAGGAGCTAGGCCGGCAGGATAGTACTGCCACTATCCACGCCACCAACTACTCCCCTTAGTAACCTGGTGGCAAGTGAAGCGAGCCACCAAGCCCGAAGCGTGGTGAGCAAAGTGTGGCGAGCGTACATTTCGGGTACCCTGTTTGGAGCCTGCTCCTCCCCCTGGTGACATCAGAGGTCCTTTCCCCAACTTGGTTTTAGCCATAACCGTGCCACCAACTCCCTGCTCTCCCGGCTCTGCACCCGTCGGCTCCCTCTGCTGGCTCTCACATTGCGGAGTCTCCTCCCCGTACACTGGCAGCGGCAGCACAGGATACACAAAGGAGCCTTATGGGGACATTTGCTAAGAAGTGATAAAAGTTGGGAAGTGAGCCAGTGGAGAAGTTGCCCATGGCAACCAACTAGCTGCTCTGTATACTTTTACAGTATACAAATTATAAATGTTACGTCAATGCTGATTGGTTGCCATGGGCAACTTCTCCACAGGCTGCTCTCGCTTGCTGGCTACCAGGGTCTGTCTGGATATCCCCGCTCTGTGGCTCCCCCTCCCCGGCTTTCCCCCTGCTGCGGTCCTATCGGGGATCTGGCTGACCCTGACGACTGCTATCCGGCTCCCCCGAGACTGCTTGCTCAGTGGCTCCTCTTCGGTGTGCATCCTGCTGCCTGCGTGCTGTTGGAGGAAGACTCCAGTGTGCGCTGATGGCTCCTGCGGACTGCCCTGCTCCTGTGTATGGGTATACCTCTATATGTATCTGTCTAATTATCTCTATATATAACGATGTCTCACTCTCTATATCTATCTCTATATCTCTCTCTCCTGCCCACCCTGATCAGCCGCTGCTCTGATCACCTTCCCCATCCCGTGCATTAAGCTTGCCAGACCAGCTCCTCCTGCCCCCTCCCAATCAGAGCTGCCAGCCCCTGCTCTGATGGTTAGTTCTAAATCCAAGTTGGGTAAGGGACCTCTGACGTCACCAGGGGGAGGGGCACATCACCAGGGAGCGGAGCCATGCCCGAACAGGGTACCCGAAATGTACCCCTGCGGGCTCGGTGGCTCGCTCCACTTCGCTCGCCACTGGGTTACTAAAGGTAGTAGAAAAGAACAACAAATGAAGCGCTGTACTACCAGAATCTTTAAATTAAAATTAAATTTATTTATCCCACCACATCCTATAGCAAAAAATACATACAATAAAAACAAAAAAGACAAAAAACACACACGGCCGGTGTCAATAATTAAAATATTACAATAAAAACACCAACAATGAATTATTAGTCATATAGTTGGAGAATTACAAACTTCTATATAGGAAATAATTAATTTATATTTAATCAGGGTAAAAGGATCACCCCAAATTCAACCATTGAAAAGAATCCAATCTTAATGACTAATATTCACTGCCACCATTTCAAATCTAGGATACTTAATTGAGCTTTTAAGCGTAATTAATGTCAGACAAGTTAAAAATACATAATACTCCTACTGTTATTTGTCAAATTACGATTCTTAGAACAGTGATTCATCCAAAATTGAACTGCAATATTAATCTTTATTGATTATTTTAATCCTCCGTTTAGCCTGATACTTCCTTAGCTCAAGCTCAATTTGCTTCAGAGTATTGTGTTGGTATATATACTTTTGCCACTGTTCTAATTAGTGACTGTGATCCTTAATTAATTCCAGCAATCTTCTCCAATTGGACTTTTTGAAGCACAGTCCCTTCATTAAAATCCAGTCAGCTCTCGCTGGTGGATTTAATCAACACTGATATAATCAGCTCTCACTCAGGTAATTATTGGTCATAAATTAACCTTATTTCATGAGTCCCGCAGATGTTAATAAATCATTGATGAGAGTCCATGATTACTGTGTTAGTATTCAATGTATTCAACATTTTCAGCAATTATTATCCATGGTGTTAATGGCTAAGTCTCAAGCAAATCATCACCTCTTAAATAGGGTGTGGGGCACAACAATTCAACGGACCTTATTTTCTTGCCAATGCAGTTAGAGCACTCCCAATGGAACTGGCTGTTCTCACCGTAAGATGTTCCCTCCTTGGAGCCTCAATAAATACGTGCCGCAAGTTAGTCCATCGTGTCCCCTCAGAGTCTTAGCCGTCAGATCCGGACCCGTGTATCCCTTCTCAACGCGTTTCTCCGCCTGTATTCTCGGCGGCTTCCTCAGGAGAATATTGAGAATATTAGACCTCTTAGTTTCAGCCTTTTTAAATAGCACTATCTGCGCGCGCTTCTCGGTGCCGCTGCACCCTGCCCACGTGACCATTGCGTTCCATCTATCAACCACTTCCGGATGTAGTCATGGTAACTCGGCGCATAGTGATGGTCTGTGCATTCCATTTCCTCAAGCAGCTGGGACGTCCTTGGATAATGTCCACACATCTCTGAGTGATCGTTGCCCTAGAGATATAGATGCCCAGTAGTCATGGAGATATTTTCCCATCTGATTATATAATAGAGACAACTCCATTATCACAGATCTTTTATCATAAGGAGGATTTTATCGTAACAAGGCTTGATAAAAGGTCTATATTTTTGCATTCCTTCATATAGTCCTTCATTATATAGTAGCTGTCGGACATGATGAGACATATAAAAAATATATATACTAAATTCATCTATAACACCTAACCAATTCATTATTAATTGATTAACAAACTGAAATAAATATAATCAATCTATATTATTTTATATCCCTTAGATTATTATCCACGATGTCACCACAATTTAAAACTCTATCCAATAATTACTAACACTCTCCCCTATATAAAAAATATGTATACTGTTAATTATAAGGTTAGAGACCATTTAATAACCCGGTGTTTCAGTATTTGTTCCTTTAATTTAATCGCACTCACTATTTTTTGTTTAGGAACATTAACACCACAAGGTTTAAATGATACAGTGGAGCTAAACAACATATATTAATGTATTGGTTACTTCTATTGATTGGGGGTTGGGTTGTCCTTTGGTATAATCAATTATTCATTGAATTATTTAATGAATAATAGGGGTAAGAATTCATTTAATCTTAATGATGGAATAGTGAGTGCGATTAAATTAAAGGAACAAATACTGAAACACCGGGTTATTAAATGGTCTCTAACCTTATAATTAACACCCCCCATTTCTCTCTGGCCTAATTCCCTGCCCCCAGCTGTCTCTCTTTGGCCTTATTACCCCCCCTCCCCTCCTGTTTCTTATGATTGCCGGCACCTGTTTTGAACAGGTTAATGGATAAGAAAGGTGTTTCAGCACCAGTGATGGCAATCATAAATTAAGAGGGAAGCCCAGGAGCAGAGCTTTCTGTTCCTCCTGGAGAAGGTAATGTTGGGAGGTATGTGTTTCTGTAACCTGGCTATGCTATTTGACTTCCTGGACTCCAGCTATGATTTCCCTGACTTTGATCCTGGCTGTCAGGACCTGGTATGTGGGTGTCTCTGAACCAGTGTCAGAGCTGTGAGGAGTGTTGAAAGCGAGAGGGTTTGCTGTAATTCCTTTGCAGCAATAGGGACAATGATCAGCTGGAACTTAGAACTGGAGTGACTGGAGGCTTGGATGGTATCAGGAGATGTATAGCGGAGAACTACAACTAGCACCAAGTGGTTGACGGACACCCAGAGCAGGGGTGCGAAGTCTAACCCGCAGTGGTTTTCACCAAGGATCCCCACAAGGGAAGTTGGGCTTCGCTGCGCTCGATGGGCAGGTTGCAGCCCCCTGTCTGGGTCACTTGGAGCTAGCACTAAATGAACTATGAGGGATAACTAGCAATCTAAGCCCTTGGAACTCGGGTCGATGGTGTCAAAGTCGAAAAATATTGCAGTACACACATCAAGTACAAACTACACATAGATGGCCTCAGTGTGCGTACGTGTTCGGCTGTGATTGCACATGTTCGCAAATTGCGTATGGTCACTCCCGTGGTCCTGCGCATTAGAGCGTGGTATGAGTAATTACAGTGGAATTTGTACTCTCATGGAAAAGCCACAAAGACATATCATAAATCTAATCTATATATTGTATAAATCCCACACTGTCTGCTTTTTCTTCTAAATAGCATGAAGATCGGTCACACATAAATTAAAACTCCCAGAGACTAAAATACAATGGCCTTATTGGCACTAGGCTTTGAAATTCTATGAAGAAGGCAAACACCTTTGTTTGCTAGGATAGCCGAGTTTCTATTTAAAACAATAAGTACTGGATTGTCATTGTCTCACCTGAAGACAAAAACAAACGAAGAGACAATACCCAGGAACCGAAGCTGCGAGAAACTAAATTAGCAAATAGCTAACCAAGATACAAACCAGACATTTAGAAATCTGAGATATTAACATTCATAGTTTAAACTCTTGGAGATGTATGTGTATATATATATATATATATATATATATATTTCCTAACAAATTGTAATAGCAGGAGTACGTGTGAGTGTGTACATATATATATATATATATATATATATATATATGAGGTCGAAAATAGAAACGGGGGCGCTCAGATATCACGGTGCACTACCAATAATAAATAATAAAATATGAAATCAAGTGTATAGAGTACGTGACACTTCCTCTAGAGTAAGAGTGGCTGCAACCTTAAGCAATAAATATGTGCTTGGAAAACACATAAACAAGATTTTCAGAAAGTGAAGAAAAGGGCGCCTACTAGTGTCTAGTAAAATTATAGAGCTGGTGTGATTGAGAACAGGATACTACTTATCTGGCATAAACAGACTTTTGCTTCAGTCATAGGACCAGTACAGGTACATGAAAAAAGAAGAACAGAATAACATAGCGCGTACTGTTTTTACGCAATCACAATCTACAGATCATATAAACCAATTGTGTGTTAAAAAACTTTCTGGGTAAAGGTAAATCCCAAAATTTAAAATCCACAGCCAGGGATTTTGTTTTAAAAGTTTTTCACAATAATAAAACACACATAAAACATAAAGGTAGAAGTATAAGATATACAGTTTTCAATCTACAGATCAAATGAACCAATTATGTGTTTAAAAAACTTTCTGGGTATAGGCAAATCCCAAAAATTGAAATCCACAGCCAGGGATTTTTTAAAAGTTTTTCACAAAATTTAATAAAACACATAAAACATAAAAGGTAGAAGTAATGCGAGCGTACAAGATAAAATTGAATGACAAGCTTATCTGTCCATATTAGGAATGGGATACATCAGATTTTTCATAAGCATCCAAGATAAATAGTAAAAATTCAAACGTACAAAAAATAAGTATTAAAACAGCTTATCTGCCCATAAGGGAAGTTCAGGTGCATCAGTATGTGTATGTATATATATATATATATATATATATATATATATATTTCCTAACAAATTGTAATAGCAGGAGTATGTGTGAGTGTGTACATATATATATATATATATATATGAGTATATGTATTGACAATGCTAAATTCCTTGTCGTATAAACAACCCTTTATGAAGCTAAGAACACTGTAAGCTGTTTACTTAAGAAGTACCGTAATGGTACGCTATTGGCGTAGCGATCGCTCAGCCGTAGGCGAGACGCTCAAGCGTCACGTTCGCTCGCGGCCCAGTGATCACAGGACACGTTATTGGTTATGACTAGGGGAATGATTCGCTGTAGCGTAGCGTGCGCTCGAGACCACGAGGAGGTCACCAGCGATGCAGACGCTCACAACACTATACCTTTATGTTAAAACCTTATACCAATGAAATACACTGAATACCTTAATGTGAGTACAGGGTGTAAATGCAACCTTGTGTAACCTGACTAACTACAAAGCTGCTTGAGCGTCACCGACGCTCAAGTGAACACTTAACACTATAGAAAATGCACAGATACTGGTTTAGGTTCCAAAGCCTATTAACTGTATTATATCTAATATACTTGTAAAAGGGGATAACAGTACAAATGATACACTACAATATAACAGAGACTTCCTAACCACAGAACTAAACAATAAATACAAAAAGACAATACTACTCTGACCTAAATGAAATACAATACAATACTATAATACTATGGGAGATATAAGAGAAAAGAGGAGAGAGAGAGAGAGAGAGAGAGAGAGAGAGATGGAGAGAAATTGGCTCACAGAAAGACAATGATTACGGAGAGAAACTTACGCACAAAGGGTATGATCGCCTGCGCCTCGATATCCAGCTCCCGGCTATCAGCAGATAACCGTTGATGAGAGAGTGAGAGCTGGATGTGGTCGGCCTGCCTATTTATGCCCCACACACAATGCAATCTCATGGTCCTACAATCCCATTGTCCATTGGCCGAAGGAATTCGGCCCTGCATCATAACAAAAGGTCATAGGGTGATTCATACAGGTGGGTTGTGACGATTTCCAACAGCTCAGGTGGGTGGGAAACTGGGTTTCCCGCCGCATACCTGAGTATGAGTAAATAATAGAAATGGACATAAACTTCTTATGTCCATAACTATTCGCACGAGCGATTAATACGCTCCAAACCAACACCGGAATATTGCTAATTAAATACTCTTCCGATGGGTACCAAACACTGCTGTATGATTCCTGTTAGACCCTTCGTACGATATAAAGAGGGATTCCTCAGCTCTGGGACATTGTATTTTAACCAAACTTTCAGAATCTATCAAAGGGACCATGATCTATAAACTACATTAATTGTGAAAATATGTAACGAATGAGTCGCACGCTACGACTACATAAACTCTACCGTAAATACGCATACCGCGCCTGCGAGTGCACGCTATTGCGGGTATGCGCCTCCACGGGAGAGCGTACGCACGCGCAGCGCGGACCAGTGTGCGGTGCAAATATGGCAACGTGCATTGAGACATTTTTCTGACTTTGACAGTCCACCCTTTGGCAGTCAATAATAACTGCCACAAAACATTTAAGGAGAAAAATGTAAGTCAGGGGTTAATTGATTTCCATGGTGGGGTAAGGAAGAAAAGAGGAGTAGGTGTGAAAAGGGTGTGACCTAGTGAGAAAGTAGAAGCATGTGTGTATGAGTCCATGTTTGGAGGGTCATGTATCATCGTGCCGTACGTGTGGTAAATCAAGCTTCGAGGTATTGCGAAGTATACATTTGAATTCCTTCTTATCCTGTGGTACAGGTCTGTGGATGGGCTGTCAAACTCTACCGAGCTCATTTCGGCTGTGGTTGCAACAAAATGGGGATGCACATTTTAGTTGATGATACATGAATGGGGGAGGTATGTGGTTGCTGATATCTGTGCCTGTATTCCCTATCGACTATGTGTGTTATTACCTGAGGGTTGTAGAGATGAAGATAAAGAACACTTATGGAAAATGCAATGATATTCTATGTCAGGGAAATGTACATCTGTCGTCGAAGTTGTTTTCGGTATCTGTTGAGAGTCGTCTTCTTTGCGCTGTATTGCTCCTTAGGCATGAGCAAATAGCTTTGTCTGAGCCATCAGATTTACAAAAAATGTTGGGCTAGCGTGAGTTTAAAAGTACTAGGGAAACTGGGGATCCATGGCAAAGTTCATCAAGTGTCCATATTTAAAGTTGTCAAATCTTCTTCTTTGGTCAATCCGTTGTCTGTATACATCTCGTCTCGTCAGCTTCCTCGTCCAAGGGGGTCTTTGTATCTTGGAGAAAAGCAGAAAAACAGGTGAAAGAAACGGACCGTATAATCGCATTTTCATCACATTCTGGTTTCTATCATTGGGTCATAAATCAAATCCAGGTTAATTACAGTTTCCTCGCTCCTCAAGCTCATCACTTTTGTACTTTGTTTGCACCTCATTAAAGCCTGCCCGCATCTAAATATCAATCCAATCGATATAACGACACCCAAGATACATAGGAGAAACTTTCCAACATCCATTATGACTCCTTGAGCCCATTCTCCCAAACCGGAGAACCAATTTCGCGGGTTCAACCATGACACCCAACCAGTCAGCTCATTACCTACAGCAGCAAGGGTGAGATTGTGTTTTCGACGAAATTCCCACTTCAATTGGAGAATATCATCCATCTTTTGGTCTATGACCTCTACCGGATCCTCGGTGCTATTTGTGATGTACGTGCAACACTTTATGCCGTACTGTGTTGCCAATGTAACACAATATCCGCCTGTTACTGCTGTAAGATAATTAAGAACCATCCTATGCTGAACTAGTTCTGTTTTATAAGCTTGAAGTTCTCTTCCAGTGTATCTAAACGTGTCATCATACATTTCAGTGATATTATCTAACAAATTGGCGAGTGCGGAAATGTATCTATAATTCATCACACCTCGAGCGGTGCGAGTGAAATCTAACGCTACCAGAACCTGAATCCCGGTGGATTCATGGATAAGATCAGAGGCCGGATGCTCTAACCTTTCTGACAGTTGTCTTTTAACTCGGTGCTCGTAATGAGTGTGAGTATAAGGAGCTTGGGCACCACGGTGTATGTCCTTCATTTTGTCATGTGTAACAGTCATCACTTCAGGCAATACTTTTCCAATATAACACAATCCTTCAGAGTTTGGGGCAAGCCACTTGTACGCCTTTCTCCCGCATATGAAATATGCATCATCGGGGAGAACATATGGGACGGAGAAGGACATGACCATGTTACAAACCTTCCAGGTGAAATCTCCTGACCCTAATTCTTCCATCTGCCTAATGCACGTATCGGTTTGTACGATATGTGCACAGTATCCTGGTGATACCTCTCCAACTCTAGTAATCCTATTTCCTAGGGTATATCGATATCGGAAAGATTTTCCTCTACTGGCTATGTGGCGTACGAGCTCTGTATCTGTAGGCATTCTATCTGCTCTGTGTGAGAAGGTCATGGTGTGGTTACTCCATGACACTTCCCAATTTCCCGGTTTTCTGGGATTGGAGATGTTAAAACATAAGAGGGACCTATCCACATGGTATTGGTGGAGCTTCAAACTAGGAGGGCTGGAGATGTTAAACCTCCGGTCCACCGGTCTCCCACCACTTAGCTCAAGTACCTCCCCTAACGTTAAAGGAAATGGTACTAGCCCTGATTTACTGTGACCCTGAGGTACTTGAGAGCATACCCAACAATCTGTTTGGTTTAACACGTTACCCACTAGAGAGTGATAGTCACTCAATGGATGCCGGTCCATATGGATATTAAAACTAGATTGGCATTTCTTTATGCATCCATCTTCAACCAGATTATCACAGAGCCTACAGATACAATTTTCTTCAGCTAACAATCCATCACAATTTCTTCTATCGGATCGTTTTCTGATACTCGCCTTTGCTTGTTGGTTTGGTTGATCTTGGAAAACTACGCCTCCATCATCATAATCGGAACCCATTCCAGAACCTCTCTCGACCTCTATGGTACTCTCGCCGGAACAGACTGCTCTGGTCAACATCATGGTTAACATCAAAATCCGGATCACAGTCTCTTGGGGCAAGTCCATCTTTGAGGAGGAAATAGAGAAGAATGTGAAGGGGGAAAAAGAAATTTTTAAGGGAGAGGGGCTGGGAAGTGGAGAAAAACAATAAAAGGGAGAGGGGAGTCGACAGCTGCTTTCGATCTTCAAGGCTCAGGTGCCGCCTCAGTCCTCCTGGAACAGACACTCCAGTGATACAACCTCTACCGTCTGTTCCTTGTCACGGGACTTCTCGGGATCAGCAACCTTCTTGCAGTGGGATGAATGGACCCAAGTCTCTTTCTCAGCAACCTTCAATGTTGTGGTGCTGGTCAATAAGACCTGGTATGGTCCTTCCCATCTATCAATAAGACAACCTGAGCGTAGAAAATTTCGTATCATTACATAATCCCCAGGTTCAATGTCATGACAATTACTATCTGGTAAATCAGGAATCACCAACTTCAGATTATCATTTTGATTCCTCAACTGCTTACTCATGTTAATCAAGTATTTTACAGTTACTTCATTGTTACATTTCAAATCATCCTGAGGGTTAATCATGACATGCGGTTGTCGACCAAACAGAATTTCAAAAGGAGACAGATTAAGAGGGGACCTGGGAGTGGTTCTGATGCTATACAAAACAATGGGTAAAGCTTCTGGCCACGTCAATCCTGTCTCTGCCATTACTTTACTCAATTTATTTTTAATAGTGCTGTTCACTCTTTCGACCTTCGCACTCGCCTGTGGACGGTACGGAGTGTGCAGCTTGCTATCAATTCCCATCAACTTACACATTCCTTGAAAGACATCACCTGTAAAATGGGTACCCCTATCACTTTCAATGATTCTAGGGATACCATATCTACATACAAATTCCTGCACAATTTTCTTAGCTGTAAACATAGCGGTATTTGTAGCTGCTGGAAAAGCTTCGACCCAATTCGAGAAAACATCTATACAAACAAGTACATATTTCAAATTTCTACATGGGGGTAATTGAATGAAGTCAATTTGTATTATTTGGAAAGGGCCGCCGGCAGGTGGGATATGGGATGGTTCTGTAGGTATTGCTTTTCCAATATCTCTTACTCGCATGAGAGGAGAATCCTGGGGCGCACCAGTATGCTCTTACCAATTTGCACATCCCCTCCTTGCCTAGATGAGTCAGCCCGTGAGCTGCTTCAGCCAGACATGGAAGGTATGCCCTGGGGGCCACTGGTTTACCATGTCCATCCGTCCAGAGCCCTGAGGACTCCTGGCCATATCCCTTTGCCTTCCAGACTGCTCTTTCCTGTGTGGAACACAAATTCTGCATCTCACACAACTTCTGTGTGTTGATGGTATTAAATACCATCAACTGTGTGGTGTCTGTCCGTGTGGGGGTAGCAGCTGCAAGCTTTGCGGCTTCGTCTGCTCGGCTGTTACCAAGGGATACTGGGTCTTGGCTATATGTATGTGCTTTACATTTGATAACAGCCACTCTGTCGGGTTCCTGTATCGCTGTTAGAAGCCTTTTTATGTGAGCTGCATGCGCTATCGGTGTACCAGCCGCCGTCATGAAATTTCTGAGCCGCCATAGGGCTCCGAAATCATGGACTACCCCGAAGGCGTATCTAGAATCGGTGTAGATATTGGCAGACTTACCCTTAGCCAATTCACATGCTCTGGTTAGGGCGACCAGTTCAGCAACCTGGGCTGAGTGAGGTGGGCCTAGCGGTTCCGCTTCTATGGTGTCTTGGTCATCTACGACTGCGTATCCAGTACACAAGTCTCCCGAGTCTGACTGTCTGTGACAACTACCGTCCGTGTAGAACATGAGTTCTGCATCTTCTAGTGGATTGTCACTGATGTCAGGCCTTGCGGTAAAATTTTGGGTCAAATATTCCATACAATCATGTGTATCTTCCTTTGCATTAAATCCTCCTTCCCCATCACTCTCACCTTCCACCCTTTGTGTCTGACCAGGCACACCTGGGAGAAATGTTGCAGGATTTAATGCACTGCATCTCCTTATGGTGATGTTTACTGGGGCCATTAATGCCAATTCCCATCTTGTAAACCTTGCTGATGAGACGTGTCTGGTTTGGGCAGAATTCAATAAGGCAGATACCGCATGCGGTGTATGGATTGTGAGATTGTGGCCTAGCACGACATCTTCGCTTTTCGTCACTAGCAATGCTATCGCCGCAACGCTACGCAAGCATGTGGGGAGGGATCGCGCTACCGTGTCTAGCTGAGCGCTGTAGTATGCAATTGGCCTGCAGGCATCACCGTGTTTTTGTGTTAGTACACCTGCTGCGCACCCAGCACTTTCTGTTCCGTATAGTTCAAAGGGTTTCCCATAGTCTGGCATACCTAGTGCTGGTGCCTGCGTTAGGCACTGTTTGAGTCTCTCAAATGCTGTTTCAGATTCGTCTGTATGCGAAATCCGATCAGGTTTGTTTGAAGAGACCATTTCCTGCAAAGGTAGCGCCAATATGGAAAACCCTGGGATCCAATTACGGCAATACCCACACATTCCTAAAAACGTCCTGATCTGTTGCTGGGTTTGTGGCAGTGTCATGTCTCTAATGGCTTGGATTCTATCAGCGGTCAGGTGTCTCAGTCCTTGTGTTAGACAGTGTCCCAAATATTTTACCTTAGCTTGGCATAATTGCAACTTGTCTTTGGAAACCTTGTGACCTGTGTCTGAAAGATGAAACAGGAGCTGTTTCGTATCCTTCAGGGATGCCTCCAATGAATCAGAACACAGTAGTAGATCATCCACGTACTGTATCAACACTGATCCACTCCCCGGTTGGAAAGACTGTAAACAATCATGCAAAGCTTGAGAAAATATACTTGGACTGTCTATGAAACCTTGGGGTAACCGAGTCCACGTGTATTGGACTCCTCTGTATGTGAATGCAAACAAATATTGGCTGTCAGGGTGCAGAGGTACCGAAAAGAAAGCGGAGCAGAGGTCAATAACAGTGAAGAATTTGGCAGTGGGAGGAATTTGCATTAGGATGACAGCTGGATTAGGCACTACGGGGAACTGACTCTCAACTATTTTGTTAATCCCCCTTAGATCCTGCACTAGCCTGTAACCCCTCCCCCCACTCTTTTTAACAGGGAAGATGGGACTATTTGCTGTGCTGGACGTTCTTACTAGAATGCCCTGTTGTAGCAAGCGCTCTATTACGGGAAAAACTCCTAACTCCACCTCTGGCTTCAGAGGATACTGTGGGATTTTTGGAGCTATCCTACCATCTTTTACTTGTACAACTACTGGAGCTACATTTGCCATTAATCCAGTGTCCTGTCCATCTTTTGTCCAAAGTGACTCTGGTATCTGAGATGTCATCTCTTCTACTTGGGATGGATTCCTATTTGTCATAATGGAATGTGACATTAATTTTGATGGGGAGTCTAACATGTCTCGTACTTCCTGAGCGTGATTCTCAGGAATGTCCAAGAATACACCTTCAGGAGTACAATAAATGACGCAACCCATTTTGCATAGTAAGTCTCTTCCCAGGAGATTAGTTGGTGCAGATGCAGCCAGCAAAAAGGAATGCTTGGTATGCAAAGGCCCTATTGTAATCTCGGCTGGTTTGCTAACAGGGTAGTGCTGGACTACTCCTGTTACTCCCATGGCTGGAATTGTCCTACCAGTGGTTCTCATGCCCACTGTCGAATTTATCACTGACTTGGCCGCCCCTGTGTCTACAAGAAAGTTTAAAGTTTTACCAGCCACATTGATTGCAATCTCTGGTTCGCTTCCAAGACTGGCAATCAACTTAACTGGCTGCAGATTACAGGTATGGCCACACCCCTATTGGGTATGCTGACCTCCCTGAATCCCATTGGCAGCAACTACTTGTGGGGGAGTTAGCTGGGAACTACCAGAGGCATGCCAATCTCTGTTCGGGGGATATCTTTTTGTTTCCCCTGTATGTGGCTCAAAACTCCGCCTCTGTGGACCCTGCTCCCAATGTCGTGTGTTGTGTTGTTGTCTAGGGGGTTGAAAAGATCTTTGTACATTCTTTGTTCTACATTCTCGTGCATAGTGTCCCGGTCTGTTACAAGAAAAACATGTTATTACACTTGCCTTACCCACAGGATTCGGTGGTACATACGCAGGCTGCCTTGTGGTCAGCGCCTGTATACTTACGGACATCAACTTATCACCTTGCGACTCTCTGTGCCTAGTGATGTTTCTGTCGTGATCAATAGCAGCCTCTCTCAATGTGGACACTGACAGACCTCGCCAGCATGGTTGCGTGGTCTGAACCCTAGTCTTTAATGTTTCCTTTAAACCATCCATCAGTACAGATACTGCTACTTCTCGATGGTTTGGGTTGGTCTTAATGTCTTCTATACCAGTGTACTTTGCCATTTCTAATAGTGCCCGGTGAAAATATTCTGTTGCCGTTTCGGACTCCTTTTGCTTAATGGAAAATATTTTATTCCATTTAACAACGGCTGGGAAATACTCTTTTAGCTGTAAATTTATCCTTTTTACATTATCCTTGTTGTACACGTCTGTAAGCGGTACATCTTTATCCAATGCACAATCAGATAAAAATTGAGTTGCATCAACATTGGAAGGTAAACAAGCTCTTAGCAGTATCTGCCAATCCTTGTTGTTGGGTTCTACAGTGTTACCTAAATCCCTGATGTATTTTTGGCTAGCAACTAAATCCTTCCTGGGGTCAGGAAATTCGGACACTATTGTTCTTAATTCCATTCGGGAAAATGGAGTGTACATGGCAATGTTCCTTATGGGAGTGGCTCCAGACACATCTGTTTTTCCATTGGGAACTGCTATTACCCTTACAGGAGCAATTCTAACAGCCTCTTCCTGTGTAGATTCTACAACTTGTGGTACAATGGTTTCAGTGTAGTGCATGGTGCCGTACTTACCCGTTGACACGACCTCACCTATCCCTCCGCTAGGGGCTTTCACTAATCTCGTGGGTGTTGCTGTGCCTACTGTGGTCTCTGCTATGGTGGCCGCAAGAGAGAGAGCTGAAATTGTTGCCGAATCTTCTTCTTGATCACACTCCTGAGGAAGGTTCAAAACAGGGTACAACTTGCACGGGTTAATACTTGCATGAGTTATTTGGTTAACATCATTAACATTTACAGTGTTACTAAGAGTTTGTGTTTTACAACCCAGTGCGTTTCTCTCCGCAATCAACTTCTCTCCTGCAATGTATGGTGGAGGAGGAGCTGTGGCAATCAACTTCCTGACTGCCCCAGATCCCGCCGCCAGAGCCAACCCTCTCTGTATCTCACCTTCCTGGTGCCATAACTGTAAACAATCATGATGTTGAATTCGTCTCTTTGTTGATTTTACGAGACATATCCTCCTCCTTAAATTTTGTAACACTTCTGGACTGAAGCTACCTATTCTTGGGAATTTGTCCCTGTCTTGTACAGTCATTCTCTCCCATTCATCACATAAAACCTCTGTGTGACTACCGTATTTTTCACACATTACATATCGTGCCGACCCAACTGGTCGGTTCTCTGAATCAACCCGAACCGAGGTTGATCGCCCCCTACCTGAACAAATGGCCCCCATAATCTGCAGGCGTTGCTTATTCCTCCTTGGATCTTTATCTCAAGGTTTTCAGCGAACCCTTACAAACAAACCAAGATGTCCTTGGGCAGGCCGGCGGTGGTGGTTTATCAAGTACCCCACTTACTTCTCGCCCACGTTGGCCAGTACTGCAATCACTGTAACCAGAGCTGCGGTACCCAACCCAGGGCCCCTGTGAACCTTTATTTACTGGGGCGCGTTCCCCAGCAAGTATCGGTTGTTGGATAGTTCCTGAGTGACCAGCGAACTTCCCTTCCAAAAATAAAAAATTACACAAATCACGTCAGAATGTACAAATAGCGTTTGTGACCACTTTACTCTAATGGTATTAGGTCAGATTACTAACTACTGCACACAATTACGTGCGGTCCAATCGTTCAGTACACGAGCACTACTTGTCATGTACTGAAAGATCAATGGAATCGATGTTTCCGGCCGCGATTCCTTCAGCAAGAGCTTGTATGGCCTATATGGGTTCTGCACCAACACCCCAGGCGTTGTGCCACTGGACTTTTATAGCGGACCTCTTTGTCTATTTTACCTGTTACCTTATGACCTCCTGGTCTTGTTACCTTACGGTCCGCTATACTCTAATGCTCAAATATTATTTAACCAGGGATGCCTCCCTAGCCACCGTATATGTCACTTACACGTATGTCCCTTGACGAGTACCCGGCTTTCCTTTTGGTTCCACCTTAAAGTTATATAAACTTTTGTATACAAAACACACTCACTCAACACATGTACACTTTGTTTCTATATCTATTTCTGCGCAGAAATTGTCTTTAGGCCAAAAGTGTTACCAATTAGGAGCAGGATCTGTTAAACTAAATTTCAGATTTTTCCAAAAAATAGATTTGCGTTATTTACCGCGTCGCGTTATCTACCGCTGTGCGTTAATTATCGCCTTTGCGTTACTTCACTTTATCACAGCTTGAGCTACGTGGGCGTAACCGGACGCTACGTTGCGTCTGCCTTTGGATTGCGTACGCTAGTCTTTGTTAGCGACACGTGTACGCAATGCAAAGATCCACCGTAACACAATATATACTTTTATCAATGTAAATGATCCCTGATCATCTACCGCACACCACACTGACTGTCTTATCTCCCAGACAAGCCGTGTGTTGGTCTATACTTTAACTATTACCTCTACTATGAAATAACAGCAAATCTCTTTTTGCACTTTCTATCAACTATAAAAATTGGCAAACAGGAATAGTGATATACGAAATTTGAAAAAGAAATGCAGATAAATGTATGCGTGCGTGTATACGCAAGACAGAAGAGAAATAAAACAGTTTTAAAAGACACAAGCGTTTTGTTCTTACTTCCGGTTCCCGGATTCCTTCAGCACTCTTTATCTAAGCGAAGCAGACGCTTATCCCGCCAGCACTATGAGACAATCTCCCACCCTTTGCTGGGGGATAATGTCTGCTGATCTACCTAGTGCAGATGTGAGAAGTATAGGACGAGTTCCCAATTGACAATGCTAAATTCCTTGTCGTATAAACAACCCTTTATGAAGCTAAGAACACTGTAAGCTGTTTACTTAAGAAGTACCGTAATGGTACGCTATTGGCGTAGCGATCGCTCAGCCGTAGGCGAGACGCTCAAGCGTCACGTTCGCTCGCGGCCCAGTGATCACAGGACACGTTATTGGTTATGACTAGGGGAATGATTCGCTGTAGCGTAGCGTGCGCTCGAGACCACGAGGAGGTCACCAGCGATGCAGACGCTCACAACACTATACCTTTATGTTAAAACCTTATACCAATGAAATACACTGAATACCTTAATGTGAGTACAGGGTGTAAATGCAACCTTGTGTAACCTGACTAACTACAAAGCTGCTTGAGCGTCACCGACGCTCAAGTGAACACTTAACACTATAGAAAATGCACAGATACTGGTTTAGGTTCCAAAGCCTATTAACTGTATTATATCTAATATACTTGTAAAAGGGGATAACAGTACAAATGATACACTACAATATAACAGAGACTTCCTAACCACAGAACTAAACAATAAATACAAAAAGACAATACTACTCTGACCTAAATGAAATACAATACAATACTATAATACTATGGGAGATATAAGAGAAAAGAGGAGAGAGAGAGAGAGAGAGAGAGAGAGAGAGAGAGATGGAGAGAAATTGGCTCACAGAAAGACAATGATTACGGAGAGAAACTTACGCACAAAGGGTATGATCGCCTGCGCCTCGATATCCAGCTCCCGGCTATCAGCAGATAACCGTTGATGAGAGAGTGAGAGCTGGATGTGGTCGGCCTGCCTATTTATGCCCCACACACAATGCAATCTCATGGTCCTACAATCCCATTGTCCATTGGCCGAAGGAATTCGGCCCTGCATCATAACAAAAGGTCATAGGGTGATTCATACAGGTGGGTTGTGACGATTTCCAACAGCTCAGGTGGGTGGGAAACTGGGTTTCCCGCCGCATACCTGAGTATGAGTAAATAATAGAAATGGACATAAACTTCTTATGTCCATAACTATTCGCACGAGCGATTAATACGCTCCAAACCAACACCGGAATATTGCTAATTAAATACTCTTCCGATGGGTACCAAACACTGCTGTATGATTCCTGTTAGACCCTTCGTACGATATAAAGAGGGATTCCTCAGCTCTGGGACATTGTATTTTAACCAAACTTTCAGAATCTATCAAAGGGACCATGATCTATAAACTACATTAATTGTGAAAATATGTAACGAATGAGTCGCACGCTACGACTACATAAACTCTACCGTAAATACGCATACCGCGCCTGCGAGTGCACGCTATTGCGGGTATGCGCCTCCACGGGAGAGCGTACGCACGCGCAGCGCGGACCAGTGTGCGGTGCAAATATGGCAACGTGCATTGAGACATTTTTCTGACTTTGACAGTATATATGTGGATATATGTATATCTCGAGGATGGAAATAGATAATCATATCATGTGTGGGATCATATTGTTCAGAGTCACGTAAACATTAATCTGATGGGAATAAGAATATTATTATATGTTACCACATTAAGTTATTAATAATACCAGATTTATGTAGGATTAATGTGATGGGTTTAACGGGGCATGGGGCGGGAACTCAGATGCAAACAACAGAAACCACATCTCAAGTCCTAGCCATCACCCACTTCTTGAGCTGACCAATGATCTCCGGTGCACAGGATATGTCCCACCCCCGAACCAATGGAAGAAGAGCACACAGTGTCTATTGTATTAGGTTTTGGAAGAGTTGTATAAAGAGAGCCTGTTGCAGGCCTGGTCAGACAGAAGGCTCAGAAAGTTATCTATCAGATGACTGATGACCAGACTGGGTAGCGCGGCGAATCCAATCACGTATGTATTATTGACTGTAGCCATTATTCTGTTATATTGTATTGTATATATTGTAACCCCCTTTCAGTAATAATACGCTGTGGTGTCGGAACCCAGCAGTTTAATTACAATTTGGTGTTGTGTCTTCCTTGCCCTGCTAAGGTTTAAGGTGTATTATTATCGCATTGCATAGCTGTTAAGGGTTTGCGGTGTATCTCTGGGTGTGTACGCACTGTGTGTACTTTGTACCGTCAGTGCAGCGTTTGTACGCAAAGTCCGTACACAGTACGGGACTTTTTACGCTAATAGCGTAAAAAGTACATAGAGTGTGTATTAAGTATAGCGGCCGCAGCAGCTCCATGCTAAAGTGTATTTAAAGTGTATTTAAGGTGTGTTTAAGGTATCGTTTTCATTCCTGTATATAAATCAGCATTTTCAATTGGGGGCTCCGTCAGGGATTCCACATACTCACAGCCTAACAGGTCACAGCAGACTTAATCTATCAGCAAAAGGGTGGACAGAAAGTATCCTACGTAATCCTTTTCCTGGTCGATGGATGCACTGAAAACCCTACTTGTTTGCTGATTAGATGGCGTCTGCTCTGTATGGTTTGTAGAGATGCTGGTAGAACCCGTAAAGTAAACAGGAAAAAAGATATTTAAAAATCTGTGAATTTTTTTTGGCGGCAAAAGCGTACACGGCACCCATACTCTTTGTATACCCTCACATTGTTACCATAACACTCAGATTGCTAGATTAATTTAGATCTGTGTGAAACCGGTTACATTTGTTGCTATATAGTTAAAACTAAAATAAGTATTTAAGGAAGTAAGTGTAAAGCACAAACACAGTCTGGCCTGGTTGTAAAGGTTTATACAGAAAGAAACTGTGTGTTGTGTTAAGTGAGCGATTATAGTTAGTATTGCTTACATTTATAGAAGTTGTGGAATTTGTTTCATTGCGTACGCACATTGGTACATGTGGTACGGAACGTGAGGCCAGCGTAAAAAAAACGTGCACGTGGTGCAAGGCCGCACGCGTGGCATAGAGGTACGCATGGTTGCGTGCGCATAATAAAACCACACGATAGTTTGTTTAGTTTAAAGGTGGGACAGTAGCCACGCTACAATAGCACAAAACCGACCCGGTTTCTAAAAAAAAATTTGGTATAAAAAAAAAATTGAGTATATATATATATATTTTTTTTTTTATTACCTCTGGGGGTAAAGCTGCCAACCTGAATGAATCCAAATTTTCTGTACAGAAAAACAAAGTGTATTTGACAGAGCGAACGCAGGAGTGAGTAGATACTGAACCCAGGAACTGAAGTGGTCTGAAGTGGTCTAAAGTGGTAACACTGGGTTAGTAGAGGCCCGGTGGCGTAGGGTTCACTACCCTGCGTTATTAGGAACTGAAGTGGTCTGAAGTGATCCCATACAACTAAAGTGGTCAAGGCTAAGTGGTCTACAGCATTCGTAGGGCATATAGATAACTAGTATCTATAGGCTGTGCTATTGCATCGCATGTCCGTTTGTTCTGCACAGTGCAATGTGATATTATTGTGTGATATGCGCTGTGGAAGAGCATACGCAGACGTGATTGTATAGATAAAGGGGTTTTTCTTTGACAACGTCGGGAAATCTCCCTGGTGGGCTTCACTGGAAAGGGTGAAGGATAGTTATCTAATTTCTCTGTTTTTCACGCTACAAACAATTCCAGTTGAAAGATACCGAAAAGGAATTTTTTCGCTGCCTCTCTCAGGAAAATATTCCAAACAGAACTTCCACCGAAAGAAATTACGGTGTTGTAAGGTCTGATAGGAGCCCTAAGTTGGGTACATTGCCTTCGCTATCAACAGTGTATGGTAGTACTGGCCAGCATGGGCGAAAGCGAGTGGAAGGCGCTCGGAGATACTTCCACTGTCTACTTACATTGAGTATTTTTGTGCTTGTGGGAATTTTTTTTAGTTATTAAAAAGACCCACAAATATGGGAGCCAGTTGATCAACTGAGAGACGTTTAGGCAGGGTTCAGGCAGAATTGTGGCCAAAAGGCTCAGCAAGGTTTATCATGTGCGAAAAATCTGGTTCACACACAAAAGTTTTATGCAATGAGTGGGTACGTATGACTAACAAAG
Organism: Pseudophryne corroboree; assembly: GCF_028390025.1. Taxonomy (NCBI): domain Eukaryota; kingdom Metazoa; phylum Chordata; class Amphibia; order Anura; family Myobatrachidae; genus Pseudophryne; species Pseudophryne corroboree. Next base: position 94,280,732 of record NC_086454.1, on the reverse strand, counting down.
ATAGGTTACCATTCCCTAGGGTGGGCAGCTTTGAACCAGAGGTATTACAGAACTTAAGGATAAGGATATGAATCCATGAAACAAAGGATTAAACATAGAGATTGTTTAAATTTATGGCAACAGGAGGGGGATATGCAAAGGGAATTAGCTTGCGCAGCAGGTTCCAAACCTAGCGAGAAAACAATGGCGACTGCACCACCACCACCACCACCACCATATATTGTGGGGGAGAAAGTGGCTACAGGCAATGGTACATTGGTACAGGATAGGAGAGTAATTGATAAATGTACTAACGCTAACCCTTGCCAGTTGTATCCTGTTTTAAATTTTCCCCAGGACTGCGAGCAGGAAGATGAGCCCAGCACAATATCGGCACTCTCTCTAGCAGCCACCATACAGGACACTCAGGTGGGCACGGCCCAACCAACAAGAGCAGTAGCAAGGCCCCATAGCGGAGGGATAAGTGAGGTCGTGTCCACAGGTAAGTACGGTACCATACATTATGCAGAGACAATAGCACCTCACATTATAGAGTCAAATCAAAATGATGTAATTGAATTAAATCCTGTCAGGGTGATTGCAGTCCCCAATGGGAAGACTGACGCTCAGGGAGTAACTCCCATCAGGAACATTGCCATGCATTGTCCTTGGTCCCGGGCAGAGTTAAGGTCAATTATGTCAGAATTTCCTGATCCCAGAAAAGATCTAGTCGCATGCCAGAGGTTCATTAAAGAGTTAGGTAACGCCAACGAACCCAGGAACAAAGATTGCCGAACAGTGCTATGGGTATGTTTACCCTCAAATATTGACCCCGCGAAATTCATAACGGATTGTAAGTTAGACGCAGAAGTACCTCTCACTGATGAGTACACTCAGGAGAATGTACGGCAAATCAATCTGCAATTAGGAGTATATTTCCCTACTGTTATCAAATGGAATAAAATCTTTTCCATAGGACAAAAGGAAGGTGAAACGGCATCCGAATATTTCCATCGAGCACTGCAGGAAATGGCTAGATACACTGGGATCGAGGACATTAAAGACAATGTACATCACAGGGAGGTAGCTGTTTCTGCATTAATGGACGGGTTGAAGGAGGCACTGAGAACAAGGGTACAGACCTCTCTACCAAACTGGAGAGGTATCTCGGTGGCTGCATTGAGAGAGTCCGCTGTCGAGCACGATAGGAACATCAGTAAGCACAGGGAGTCACAGGGGGAAAAGCTGATGACGGTAAGTATACAGGCCCTCACAGCAAAACCCCATCAGCCGAAAACCCAGACCCCTGCTGATTGGGAAAGACCTAGAATATGCTATGCTTGTAAAAAGGAAGGAAATTTTGCCCAGGATTGTAGGAATAAAGGTACACATAATGTAAACCAACCCCCTAGACCAGAATACGAACCTCACTACAATTCACATAATTGGGATCAGGGACCATATAGGAGAGGTTATTAGCCACATGCAGGGGAAACAAGGGGGTACCCACCAAGGAGGGACTGGCAGGCCTCCGAAAATTCCCAGCTACCCCCTTCACATATTGTAGCTGCCAATGCGCAGCGGGAGGGTCTCAACACACAATAGGGGTTGGGCTGTAGTCTGCAGCCAGTGAAGTTAATTGCTAACCTTGGTAGTGAACCTGAGGTAACGGTTGATGTAGCTGGTGTACCATTACCTTTTCTCGTAGATACAGGGGCGGCCAGGTCAGTGTTAAATTCGTTGGTAGGTATAAAAACCACGGGCAAAACAATTTCGGCAATGGGAGTAACAGGAACTGTGCAACAATACCCTTTGAGTAGACCTGCAGAGATTACGATAGTGCCCTTGCAAACAAAACATTCTTTTCTGTTGGCTGCATCAGCTCCTACTAATCTACTCGGCAGAGATTTATTGTGTAAAATGCGGTGTGTCATATACTGTACTCCTGAGGGTGTCTTCTTGGATATACCTGGGAACCACGCTCAAGAAGCACAAGATATATTAGACACCCCTCAAAGGCTAATGTCGCATTCTACTGTTATAGACAAATGTCCATCAAAGGTAGAGGAAACTATCTCACAAATACGGGGTTCCCTTTGGACCAAAGATGGACAAGACACTGGATTGATGGCAAATGTAGCTCCAGTAGTAGTAAAAGTAAAAGATGGTAGGATAGCTCCAAAAATCCCTCAGTATCCTCTGAAGCCAGAGGTAGAATTAGGAGTGTACCCTGTCATAGAGCGGTTGTTACAACAGGGCATCCTAGTCAGGACGTCTAGCACTGCCAATAGTCCCATCTTCCCAGTGAAAAAGAGTGGGGGGAGGGGTTACAGGCTAGTGCAAGATCTAAGGGGGATAAACAAGATAGTTGAGAGCCAATTCCCCATAGTGCCCAATCCAGCTGTCATCCTCATGCAAATTACCTCTACTGCAAAATCTTTCACTGTCATTGACCTCTGTTCCGCTTTCTTCTCTGTCCCTCTTCACCCTGACAGCCAATACCTTTTAGCTTTTACATACAGGGGAGAACAGTACACCTGGACTTGTCTTCCCCAAGGTTTCATTGACAGCCCGAGTATTTTCTCCCAGGCCTTGAATGACTGTTTACAATCCTTTCAACCCGAGAGTGGATCAGTGCTAATACAGTATGTCGATGACTTATTGTTGTGTTCTGACTCTCTCGAATCGTCCTTGAAAGACACGAAACAGCTTCTGTTTCATCTTTCCCAAACGGGACACAAGGTTTCAAAGGATAAGTTGCAGTTGTGCCAGACCAGGGTAAAATATTTGGGACATTGCTTGACTCAAGGACTTAGACACCTCACCGCTGATAGAATACAGGCAATTCGCGACATGACTCTGCCACAAACTCAGCAACAGATCCGCACTTTCCTTGGAATGTGTGGGTACTGCCGAAACTGGATCCCAGGGTACTCTATACTGGCTTTACCTTTGCAAGAAATGGTCTCTTCAAACAAACCAGAACGGGTCTCGCACACAGATGAGTCCGAACTGGAATTTGAGAGACTCAAACAGTGCCTATCACAGGCACCTGCATTAGGTATGCCAGATTATGAGAAGCCCTTCGAATTGTACGGTACGGAAAGTGCTGGGTGCGCGGCAGGGGTTTTAACACAGAGACATGGTGATGCCAGCAGACTGGTAGCATACTACAGTGCACAGTTGGACACCGTAGCGCGGTCTCTCCCCACATGCTTGCGGTGTGTCAGCGATAGCTTTGCTAGTAAGTAAAAGCGAGGACGTAGTGTTAGGACACAACTTGACCATCCATACACCTCATGCAGTATCAGCCTTACTGAACTCAGCCCAAACCAGACATGTCTCATCTGCTCGGTTTACAAAGTGGGAATTATCACTGATAGCCCCTGTAAACATCACCATTAAGAGATGCAGCTCACTAAATCCTGCAACTTACTTGCCAAGTGTGCCTGGACAGGCACAAAGGGTGGAGGATGAGAATGATGGTGAAGGAGGATTTAGTGCAGACACTGATACGCATGATTGTATGGAATACCTGAATCAGACTTTCACAGCGAGACCTGACATCAGTGACAACCCACTGGAAGGAGTAAACTTTACCTTCTACACTGATGGTAGTTGCCACAGACAGACAGAATCGGGAGACTTGTGTACTGGATATGCAGTTGTAGACGACAGAGGTATCATAGAAGCTGAACCCCTGGGCCCACCGCACTCAGCACAAGTTGCTGAGTTGGTCACCCTAACCAGAGCGTGTGAATTGGCCAAGGGTAAGTCAGCTAATATATACATGGATTCTAGGTATGCCTTTGGAGTAGTGCATGATTTCGGGGCCCTATGACGCCTCAGAAATTTCATGATGGCAGCTGGCACACCTGTAGCGCATGCGTCCCACATAAAAAGGCTTCTAACAGCGATACAAGAACCAGACAGAGTGGCTGTTATCAAGTGCAAAGCACATACTTACAACCAAGACCCAATTTCACTTGGTAACAGCCGGGCAGACGAAGCTGCTAAATCAGCAGCCAGCACCCCCATACAAACGAACATCACATCACTGATGACATTTAACACCATCAACACACAACAATTAATTGAAATGCAAGATTTGTGTTCTTTACAGAAAAAGGCTGTCTGGAGGTCAAAGGGGTATGGCCAGGAATCCTTAGGACTGTGGACAGGTGGACAAGGTAAGCCGGTGGCCCCCAGAGCATATCTTCCAAGCTTAACTGAGGCGGCACACGGTCTGACTCATCTGGGCAAAGAGGGTATGTGTAAGCCGGTGAGAGCCTACTGGTGTGCGCCAGGATTCTCTTCTCATGCAGGTAAGAGAGCAATGACATGTTTTACTTGCTTGAGGAAGAATATTGGAAAGTCAATACCAACAGAGCCATCCCATATCCCCCCGACAGACGGACCTTTTCAGGTAATACAAATCGATTTCATGCACTTACCACCCTGTAGAAATGTAAAATATGTGTTAGTTTGTATTGATGTATTTTCCAACTGGGTAGAAGCATTCCCGGCTGCCACAAATACTGCTACGTTCACTGCAAAGAAAATTGTGCAGGAATTTGTGTGTAGATATGGTATCCCTAGAATAATTGAAAGTGATAGGGGTACCCATTTTACAGGTGAAGTCTTTCAGGTCATGTGCAAACTGATGGGAATTAATAGCAAGCTGCATACTCCGTACCGACCACAGGCGAGTGCAAAGGTGGAGAGAGTGAACAGCACTATTAAGAACAAGCTGAGCAAATTAATGGCTGAAACTGGATTGTCGTGGCCAGAAGCTTTGCCACTAGTGTTGTACAGCATCAGAACCACTCCCAGGTCTCCCCTTAACCTATCACCCTTTGAAATTCTTTTTGGTCGACAACCTCATGTAATGATAGACCCCCAGGATGATTTGAAATGTAATAATGAAGTGACTGTGAAATATTTGGTTGGGATGAGCCAGCAGCTGAGAAATCAACAAATAAATTTAAAGCTGGTGATTCCTGAGCTACCAAACAGTAATTGTCATGACATTGAGCCTGGGGATTATGTGATGATTCGACATTTCTTACGCTCAGGTTGCCTCATAGTATGGGAAGGACCATACCAAGTCTTGTTAACCAGCACAACAGCATTGAAGGTCGCCGAAAGAGAGACTTGGATCCACTCGTCCCACTGCAAGAAGGTCGCTGACCCGGAGAGAACTCGTGACAGAGAGCAGAGTGTAGAGAACCTCGTATCACTGGAGTGTTTGGTTCGGGAAGTTGAGAGGCAGGACTGTTGAAGGGCATCTGATCACAGAGAGTAACAAGATCTAGAACGGTTATCATACCACTTTCTTTTTTTTCACCTCCCCCTCCATTTTCCTTTCTTTTCTCCTTCTTATTTTCCTCCTTTCCCCTAACGAAATGGATCCATCACAAGAGACTGCGTTTCGGGTTCTGTTAGTAATTCTGGTTTTGATAAGGACAGTGTGTTTTGGTGAGGGTCCCAGAGAGGTCGAGCAGGGATCTGGAATGGGTTCTGATGGCAAGTACGAATTTGTAGGATCTCAGGATCAGCGCATCACTTTAGTAAAGGCTGGCATCAGTAAGCGCTCTGGTAGTCAGGGAGCTCGGAGGCACTGTGAAAAGGTTATTGTCTGATGAATATTGTATTTGTAGGAATTGTGAGAATATAGTTGAGGATGGGTGCATCCAGAGATGTCAGTCCAACCTTAATATCGACATGGACCGTCACCCGTTGAGTGATTACCACTCACTAGTGGGTAAGGTCTTAAACCAGACAGAATGCTGGGTGTGCTCACAGGTACATCAAGGTCAGAGCAAGTCAGGATTAGTACCATACCCTTTAGCAATAGATGAGGTACTTGAATTATGGGGTGGGAGACCGGTGTACAAGAAATTCAATATCTCTAGGTCCCCTAGCTTGAAGCCCCACCAGTATCATGTAGACAGGTCCTTACTGTGTTTAAATATTTCCAATTACCGAAAACCGGGAAATTGGGAAGTGACGTGGAATAACCAGACAATTACCTTTGCACACAGAGCTGACAGGATACCCATAGACTCTGAACTTGTACACCAAATAGCCAACAGTGGGAGGTATTTTCGGTATAGGTATACTCGTGGAAGCAAGACCATGTGGGTTGGAAAAGTATTGCCAGGGTATTGTGCCCATATCATCCAGCCCGATACTTGTACTGAGCAGATGGGAGAACTAGGGATTGATTTCTTTACTTGGAAAGTTTGTAATATGGTGATGTTATTTTTTGTCCCCTATGTTCTCCCAGATGATGCCTATTTCATATGTGGGAGGAAGGCATACAAGTGGCTTGCCCCGAGCTCAGAGGGACTGTGTTATATTGGGAGAGTACTGCCAGAGGTCATGACCATAACCCATGATAAGATGAAAGATGTTCACCGCAGTGCTCAGGCTCCTTATACTCATACTCACTATGAACACATCATCAAGCGACACCTCATAGATAGGGCAGGCCTCTGATTTGATCCACGAATCCACCGGGATTCAGTTCCTTCTCTCATTAGACATCACCCGTACTGCCAGAGGAACTATAAATTATAGGTATATCCATGCGCTAGTGAACTTGATAGATAATATCACTGAGATGTATGACGACACCTTCAGGTATACTGGAAGGGAGTTAAGCTTACAAGAAGGAACTGATTCAGCACAGGATGGTCCTTAATTATGTCACAGCCGTAACAGGTGGGTACTGTGTTACTCTGGCAACTCAATATGGTGTGAAGTGCTGTACGTATATTACGAACAGCACTGACGACCCCACGGAGATTATCGATCGAAAGATGGATGATATCTTGCAGTTGAAGTGGGAGTTCAGGAGGAAGCACAACCTTATCTTAGCGACTGTGAGTAATGAACTGACCGGCTGGGTCTCATGGTTGAACCCACGCAAATGGTTTTCAGGTTTAGGAGAGTGGGCTCAAAATGTCATCATGAGTGTAGGGAAGTTTCTCCTTTGTATCCTGGGAGTCGTCATAATTATTGGTTCAATATTTAGGTGTGTTTGAATTCTAATGTGGCGTAAGCACGGCACAAATTTGATGAGTCTAAGGAGCGAGGGCGCTGTTACAGCAGCAGATTTAATTTATGACCCATCCATAGAGACAGTGTTATGATAAGGATTGCAAATTAATTTCATGGCCTGTTTCTTTCACCCGGTTTTCTTTTGTTTCCCCCTCTGCCCAGATACATCCATCCGGAAAAGACATCAGCCCTACCCAAAATGTTTATGTGAATGTATTTTAGATATGTGTCTTATCTTCATCTCTGCAACCTCCAGTTAATGGCACACATAGTCGACAGGTGATATCCACATATACTAGCACTCACATATGTTTCCCCCTCCATGTATCATCAACTAAATGTGCACCCCATTTGTTGGAACAAAAAAAAAAAAGCTGAAAAGAGCTCGGTAGTGTTTGTTGGCTCATTTACAGACCCTTAATATGGGATGAGAAGGATTTAATGTATACTTCGCAATACCTCGAAGCTTATCTAGAATATATACGGCACGATGATACATGCCCCTCAGACATGGATTCATACATACATGCTTTTTACTATCCCACTGTCATATATTTCCCACCTACAACTCTTCCCTGAACATCCAAACTTCTGTAGATATTGTGTAGATATTTTTCTGTTTATTGATTAGATAGTGGCAGTTATTGGTGACTGCCAAAGGGTGGCCTGTCAAAGTCGAAAAATATTGCAGTACACACATCAAGTACAAACTACACATAGATGGCCTCCGTGTGCGTACGTGTTCGGCTGTGATTGCACATGTTCGCAAATTGCGTATGGTCGCTCCCGCGGTCCTGCGCATTAGAGCGTGGTATGAGTAATTACAGTGGAATTTGTACTCTCATGGAAAAGCCACAAAGACATATCATAAATCTAATCTATATATTGTTTCTATTTAAAACAATAAGTACTGGATTGTCATTGTCTCACCTGAAGACAAAAACAAACGAAGAGACAATACCCAGGAACCGAAGCTGCGAGAAACTCAATTAGCAAATAGCTAACCAATATACAAACCATACATTTAGAAATCTGAGATATTAACATTCATAGTTTAAACTCTTGGAGATGTATGTGTTTATATATATATATATATATATATATTTATATTTCCTAACAAATTGTAATAGTAGGAGTATGTGTGTGTGTGTACATACACACATATATATATATACGAGTATATGGATATATGTGGATATATGTATATCTCGAGGATGGAAAGGGATAATCATATCATGTGTGGGATCATATTGTTCAGAGTCACATAAACATTAATCTGATGGGAATAAGAATATTATTATATATTACCACATTAAGTTATTAATAATACCAGATTTATGTAGGATTAATGTGATGGGTTTAACTGATCATGGGGCGGGAACTCAGATGCAAACAACAGAAACCACATCTCAAGTCCTAGCCATCGCCCACTTCTTGAGCTGACCAATGATCTCCGGTGCACAGGATATGTCCCACCCCGAACCAAAGGAAGAAGAGCACACAGTGTCTATTGTATTAGGTTTTGGAAGAATTGTATAAAGAGAGCCTGCTGCAGGCCTGGTCAGACAGAAGGCTCAGAAAGTTATCTATCAGATGACTGAGGACCAGACTGGGTAGCGCGGTGAATCCAATCACGTATGTACCATTGACTGTAGCCATTATTCTGTTATATTGTATTGTATTGTATATATTGTAACCCCCTTTAAGTAATAATACACTGTGGTGTCGGAACCCAGCAGTTTAATTACAATCTGGTGTTGTGTCTTCCTTGCCCTGCTATGGTTTAAGGTGTATTATTATCGCATTGCATAGCTGTTAAGGGTTTGCGGTGTATCTCTGGGTGTGTACGCGCTGTGTGTACTTTGTACCGTCTGCACAGCGTTTGTACGCAAAGTCCGTACACAGTACGGGACTTTTTACGCTAATAACATAAAAAGTACGTAGTGTGTGTATTAAGTATAGCTGCCGCAGCGGCTCCATGGTAAAGTGTATTTAAAGTGTATTTAAGGTGTGTTTAAGGGATGTGGTTCATCAAATCGACAGTGTCTAGGTCGACAATGTTTAGGTCGACCACTATAGGTCGACAGTCACTAGGTCGACATGGATGGAAGGTCGACATGGTTTCTAGGTCGACATGTGCTAGGTCGACAGGTCTCCAAGTCCTTAGTAGCCGCAGGCACCACAATAGGTTGGTTCAAATGAAACGATGACACCACCTTAGGGAGAAATTGGGGACGAAACCTCAATTCTGCCCTGTCCATATGGAAAATCAGATAGGGGCTTTTACATGACAAAGCCGCCAATTCTGACACACGCCTAGCCGAAGCTAAGGCCAATAAGCATGACCACTTTCCACGTGAGATATTTTAGCTCCACGGTCTTAAGTGGCTCAAACCAGTGGGATTTTAGTAAATCCAACACAACGTTAAGATCCCAAGGTGCCACTGGTGGCACAAAAGGAGGCTGAATATGCAGCACTCCCTTTACAACGTCTGAACCTCAGGCAGTGAAGCCAGTTCTTTTCGGAAGAAAATGGATATGGCCGAAATCTGGACCTTTATGGATCCTAATTTTAGGCCCATAGTCACACCTGACTGTAGGAAGTGCAGGAATCGACCCAGCTGGAATTTCTCTGATGGGGCCTTCCTGGCCTTACACCAAGCAACATATTTTCGCCATATACGGTGATAATGCTTGGCTGTCACATCCTTCCTAGCTTTTATCAGCGTAGGAATCACTTCATCCGGAATGCCCTTTTCCGTTAGGATCCGGCGTTCAACCGCCATGCTGTCAAACGCAGCCGCGGTAAGTCTTGGAACATACAGGGCCCCTGTTGCAACAGGCCCTGTCTGAGAGGCAGAGGCCATGGGTCCTCTGAGATCATTTCTTGCAGTTCTGGGTACCAAGTTCTTCTTGGCCAATCCGGAGCAAAGAATATTGTTCTCACTCCTCCGTTTATTACAATTCTCAGCCCTTGGGTATGAGAGGAAGAGGAGGGAATACATAGACCGACTGGAACACCCACGGTGTTACTAGTGCGACCACAGCTATCGCCTGAGGGTCCCTTGACCTGGCGTAAAACCTTTTTTAGCTTTTTATTGAGGGTAGACGCCATCAAGTCCACCTGAGGCAGTTCCCATCAATTTGCAAACTGCGTGAAGACTTCCTGATGAAGTCCCCACTCTCCCGGGTGGAGGCCTGCTGAGGAAGTCTGCTTCCCAGTTGTCCACTCCCGGAATGAACACTGCTGACAGTGTGCTTACTTGATTCTCCGCCCAGCGAAGAATTCTGGTGGCTTCTACCCTCGCCACCCTGCTCCTTGTGCCGCCTTGGCGGTTTACATGAGCCCCTGCGGTCTGACTGGATCAGAACCGGTTGGTAGTGAAGCAGGATCTCCGCTAGACTTAGGGCGTTGTATATGGCCCTTAGTTCCAGGAAATTGATGTGAAGGCAATTCTGTTGACTTGACCACCAACCTTGGAAATTTCTTCCCTGTGTAACTGCTCCCCACCCTCGGAGGCTTGCATCCGAGGTCACCAGGACCCAGTCCTGAATGCCGAATCTGCGGCCCTCGAGAAGGTGAGCACTTCGCAGCCACCACAGGAGAGACACCCTGGCCCTGGGGGATAGGGTGATTAACCGATGCATCTGAATATGTGATCCGGACCACTTGTCCAGTAAGTCCCATTGGAAGGTCCTCGCATGGAACCTGCCTAAGGGGATGGCCTCGTATGATGCCACCATTCTTCCCAGGACTCGAGTGCAGTGATGCACTGACACCGGTTTTGGTTTTAATAGATTCCTGACCAGTGTCATGAGCTCCTGAGCTCTCTCTATCGGGAGATAAACTCCTTTCTGGTCTGTGTCTAGGATCATGCCTAGGAGAGGCAGATGAGCTGTAGGAACCAACTGCGGCTTTGGAATATATAGAATCCAGCCGTGTTGCCGTTACACTTCCAGAAAAAGTGATACGCTGTTCAGCCACTGCTCTCTCGATCTCGCTTTTATGAGGAGATCGTCCAAGTACGTGATAATAGTGACACCTTGCTTCCGCAGGAGCACCATCATATCCGCCATTACCTTGGTGAATATTCTCGGGCCGTGGAGAGACCAAACGGCAACGTCTGAAATTGGTAATGACAATCCCGTACCGCAATTCTGAGGTACGCCTAATGAGGTGGAGAAATGGGGACATGAAGGTATGCATCCCTTATGTCCCGATTCACGATAAAGTCTCCCCCTTTTCAGGCTCGCAATGACCGCTCTTAGCGATTCCATCTTGAACTTGAACTTTTCAGGTATATGTTCAGGGATTTTAATTCAATATTGGTTTGACCGAACCGTCTGGTTTCGAGATTACAACATGGTCGAATAATAACACCCTCTTGTTGAAGGAGGGGACCCTTGACCACCACCTGTTAAAGATACAATCTGTGAATTGCAGTTAACACTGGCTCCCTCTCTTGGGGGGAAGCCCGCAGGGCCGTCGGTGAGGGGGCATCGCACAGTCCAGCTGGTATCCCTGAGACACAATATCTATTGCCCAGGGATCTAACAGGGAGTGAACCTCCTTGTGGCCGAACTTACGAAGGCATGTCCCCACCGGGACTAGCTCCGCCTGTGGAGCCCCAGCGACAAGCGGTGGATTTTTGTAGAGGCCGGGGAGGACTTCTGTTCCTGGGAACTAGCTGTGTTGTGCAGCTTCTTTCCTCTGCCCCCGGCTCTGGCAAGAAAGGACGCACCTCAGACTTTCTTGTTTCTTTATTCGAAAAGCTGCATTTAATAATGTCGTGCTTTCCTAGGCTGTGCAGGAATATAAGGCAAAATATCAGAATTACCAGCTATAGCTGTGGAGACCAGGCCCGAGAACCCTTCTCCACACAATCCTCAGCCTTTCATATGCCTCTTAAGTCGGCATCATCTGTCCAATGCATATTCTACAGGACACGTCAAGCAGAAATCGACATAGCTTTGACTCTAGGACCCAGTATACTCATGTCTCTTTGGGCATGCTTTATAATTATATATCTATCACTGAAGACAGCATCTTTAATATATTTATATGCATACTAGGGTCTCAATCTCTGCTTATAAGGTACCTGTCCATGCTGCCAGATCGCTATAAACCCCTGCCGACACAATCGCCGGTCTGGGTAGAATACTAGAACGTGCACGCTATCTGCAGGATCCCTGAGAATAGCTAGTGCTACCGTGCAAACAGGACACCCTAGGGGAAGATTCTCAACACATCCTGGCCCTAGTGGGGAAAGGATACAGTCTGAGAATTCTCTTGTGGGAAGCTGCCGTCTCTTGTCTGGAGATTCCCGCTCTTTTTCCTCATGAGAGGAGGGAGATTTACCTCAGCATTCTTCCCCTTAAACATGTGGACTCTCGTGTCAGGGACAGATGAGTCATCAGTGATATGCAAATCATCTTTTATTACAATAATCATATATTGAATACCTTTCAGCCATTTTGGCTGTAACTTTGCATTATCGTAGTCGACAGTAGAGTTAAACTCCGTGTCGATACCAGTGTTTGTTATTTTTGTATAGTGAGCATTGGGAGACACTGAAGGTCTCTGTGACATAGGGACAGACCTGGGCAGATTTCCAGTCTGTTCCCTAACCTTTTGTGCAATAAATTCACCTTAGCACTTACACATATCCAAACAGGTGTCAGCGTTGTCGACGGAGATACCCTCTCACACACATATCCGCTCTATCACCTCCTTAGAGGAGCCTTTTACCTCAGACATGTCGACACACGCGTACCGACATACCACACACACGGGATGCTCTATTTGAAGACAGTTCCCCCACAAGGCCCTTTGGAGAGACAGAGAGAGAGTATGCCAGCACACACCCCAGCGCTATATAACCCAGGGACTACACTACAACTCAGTGTTCACCCAGTAGCTGCTGTATATACAAATTTTGCGCCTAAATTTATGTGCCCCCCCTCTCTATCCACCCTTTGTGTACCAGGATACTGCAGGGGAGAGCCTGGGGAGCTTCCTTCCAGCGGAGCTGTGAAGAAAAAATGGCGCTGGTGTGCTGAGGAAGAAGGCCCGGCCCCCTCAGCGGCGGGCTTCTGTCCCGCGTTTTATGTACTTTTATGGCGGGGTTTTTTACACATATACAGTCCGGAGACTGTATTATGTGTATTTTTGCCAAAAGGTATTTATAATTGCTGCCCAGGGCGCCCCCCCCCCCCAGCGCCCTGCACCCTACAGTGACCGGAGTGTGTGGTGTGCTGTGGGATCAATGGCGCACAGCTGCAGTGCTGTGCGCTACCTTAATGAAGACAGGAGTCTTCAGCCGCCGATTTTGTCGTTCTCTTCTGTCTTCTGGCTCTGCAAGGGGGACGGCGGTGCGGTTCCGGGAACGGACGATCGAGGTCAGGTCCTGTGTTCGAACCCTCTGGAGCTAATGGTGTCCAGTAGCCTAAGAAGCACAAGCTAGCTGCAAGCAGGTAGGTTTGCTTCTCTCCCCTCAGTCCCACGTAGCAGTGAGTCTGTTGCCAGCAGATCTCACTGAAAATAAAAAACCTAACAAATACTTTCTTTTCTAGCAAGCTCAGGAGAGCCCACTAGGTGCATCTAGCTCAGGCCGGGCACAGATTCTAACTGAGGTCTGGAGGAGGGGCATAGAGGGAGGAGCCAGTGCACACCAGATAGTACCTAATCTTTCTTTTAGAGTGCCCAGTCTCCTGCGGAGCCCGTCTATTCCCCATGGTCCTTACGGAGTTCCCAGCATACACTAGGACGTCAGAGAAAATAAGATTTTACTCACCGGTAAATCTGAGACCATGTCTTGTAGTTCTGGGTACCAAGTTCTTCTTGGCCAATCCGGAACGATGAGTATTGTTCTTACTCCTCTCTTTCTTACTATCCTCAGTACCTTGGGTATGAGAAGAAGAGGAGGGAACACATAAACCGACTGGTACACCCATGGTGTCACGAGTGCATCCACAGCTATCGCCTGAGGGTCCCTTGACCTGGCGCAATATTTTTTTAGCTTTTTGTTGAGGCGGGACGCCATCATGTCCACCTGTGGCAGTTCCCAACGATTTACAATCTGTGTGAAGACTTCTTGATGAAGTCCCCACTCTCCCGGGTGGAGGTCGTGCCTGCTGAGGAAGTCTGCTTCCCAGTTGTCCACTCCCGGAATAAACACTGCTGACAGTGCTTGCACGTGATTCTCCACCCATCGAAGAATCCTTGTGGCTTCTGCCATCGCCATCCTGCTTCTTGTGCCGCCCTGGCGGTTTACATGGGCGACCGCCGTGATGTTGTCTGACTGAATCAGCACTGGTTGGTTTTGAAGCAGGGGCTCCGCTTGACTCAGGGCGTTGTAAATGGCCCTTAGTTCCAGTATATTTATGTGTAGTGAAGTCTCCTGACTTGACCACAGCCCTTGGAAGTTTCTTCCCTGAGTGACTGCCCCCCAACCTCGGAGGCTTGCATCCGTGGTCACCAGGACCCAGTCCTGTATGCCGAATCTGCGGCCCTCGAGAAGATGAGCACTCTGCAGCCACCACAGCAGAGACACCCTGGCCCTCGGGGACAGGGTGATCAACCAATGCATCTGAAGATGCGATCCGGACCATTTGTCTAACAGATCCCACTGAAAGATCCGTGCATGGAACCTGCCGAAGGGAATTGCTTCGTAAGAAGCCACCATCTTTCCCAGGACTCGCGTGCAGTGATATACCGACATCTGTTTTGGTTTCAGGAGGTTCCTGACCAGAGATGCCAACTCCTGAGCCTTCTCCACTGGGAGAAACACCTTCTTTTGCTCTGTGTCCAGAATCATGCCCAGGAAAAGCAGACGCGTCGCAGGAATCAGCTGCGACTTTGGGATATTCAGAATCCAGCCGCGCTGTTGCAACACCTCCTGAGAGAGTGCTACGCTGACCAACAACTGCTCTCTGGACCTCGCCTTTATAAGGAGATCGTCCAAGTACGGGATAATTATAATTCCCTTCTTCCGAAGGAGTATCATCATCTCGGCCATTACCTTGGTAAATACCCTCGGTGCCGTGGACAGGCCAAACGGCATCGTCTGGAATTGGTAATGACAGTCCTGTACCACAAACCTGAGGTACTCCTGGTGAGGTGGGTAAACGGGGACATGCAAGTAAGCATCCTTGATGTCCAGCGACACCATAATATCCCCCTCCTCCAGGCTTGCAATAACCGCCCTGAGCGATTCCATTTTGAACTTGAACTTCCTTATATAAGTGTTCAAGGATTTTAAATTCAGAATGGGTCTCACCGAACCGTCTGGTTTCGGTACCACAAACATTGTAGAATAGTAACCCCGTCCCTGTTGAAGGAGGGGAACCTTGATTATCACCTGCTGGAGGTACAGCTTGTGAATTGCCGCCAGTACTACCTCCCTTTCCCTGGGAGCAGCTGGCAAGGCGGATTTGAGGTAACGGCGAGGGGGAGTCGCCTCGAACTCCAGCTTGTATCCCTGAGATACAATTTGTACAGCCCAGAGATCCACCTGTGAGCGAACCCACTGGTTGCTGAAGTTCGGAGACGCGCCCCCACCGCACCTGGCTCCGCCTGTGGAGCCCCAGCGTCATGCGGTGGACTTAGTGGAAGCGGGGGAGGATTTTTGTTCCTGGGAACTGGCTGCCTGGTGCAGCTTCTTTCCTCTCCCCCTGCCTCTGGTCAGAAAGGATGCGCCTCTGACCCGCTTGCCTTTCTGAGGCCGAAAGGACTGCATTTGATAATACGGTGCTTTCTTAGGCTGTGAGGGAACCTGAGGTAAAAAAGTCGACTTCCCAGCTGTTGCTGTGGATACTAGGTCCAAGAGACCGTCCCCAAACAATTCCTCACCCTTATAAGGTAAAACCTCCCTGTGTTTTTTAGAATTAGCATCACCTGTCCACTGCCGAGTCCATAATACTCTCCTGGCAGAAATGGACATTGCATTAATTCTTGATGCCAGCCGGCAAATGTCCCTCTGTGCATCCCGCATATATAAGACAACGTCTTTTATATGTTCTATGGTTAGCAAAATAGTATCCCTGTCGAGGGAATCAATGTTGTCTGTCTGACAGGGTATCAGTCCATGCTGCTGCAGCACTACACATCCATGCGGAAGCAATAGCAGGTCTCAGTTTAGTACCTGAGTGTGTATACACAGACTTCAGGATAGCTTCCTGCTTTCTATCCGTAGGCTCCTTTAGGGTGGCCGTATCCTGAGACGGCAGTGCCACCCTTTTTGATAAGCGTGTGAGCACCTTGTCCACCCTAGGCGATGTCTCCCAACGTAACCTATCCGTTGGCGGGAAAGGGTACGCCATCAGTAACCTCTTAGAAATCACTAATTTTTTTATCAGGGGAACTCCACGCTCCTTCACACAATTCATTTAATTCATCAGATGGGGGAAAAGTCATTGGCTGCTTTTTCTCCCCAAACATAATACCCTTCTTGGCAGGGCCGGTGCAAGGTTTCTCGGCACCCTAGGCAAAACTTCTGCCTACTGACCCTTCCCCCTACCTGATCTTCAGGAGAAAGGCATACTGCTGCTCTCCCCCACTCAGTCTGTTGTATGGCTGCTCTCTTCTCCCCATCTCGCCAGTCTGTGTGGTCTCCTGCCGCCGCCCCCCCATCCACCCCCCCTCCTTTAAATGTCTTCTGTTCTATCCCCTCCACCATCTGTGTGCATGCCAGCTGCTCATCTCCGTGCCCCCCCCTCCACCCCCCCCTATTTTAAATGTCTTCTGTTCTATCCCCTCCACCATCTGTGTGCATGCCAGCTGCTCATCTCCGCCCCCACCCCCCCAGGATGCTGCTCTCCCCCTCTTTTCTTATTAAATACAGAGAGTGCACTGTGCAGCCACCTTACCTGCAGGCTGCGATGAGTAGTTGGGACTGAGTAGTCTGTGAAAGAGCCTGGAATGAAGAGCAGCATCGCATGTCACCCCCAGCCAAGACTCCAGGAGCTGTCAAAGTTACTGCCCGTGCCAGGTGGAGCTGGATGATGCAATACAGGGGCTTGGCAGTCGCAGCTACTGTAGATACAAGTGCCAGGGAGATTGCGGAAGCTATGAGATGTAGGACCACACTACCTTTTTCAAGCAGCTGTAGCAGACCGCCCCTTCAGGTCCCGGCGCCCCTAGGCAGCTGCCTAAAGCTGCCTAGTGGAAGCTCCGGCCCTGCTTCTTGGTAGTAACCGGGTTAAAGTCAGAAATGTGCAATACATCTTTCATTGCAGTAATCATGCATCGGATGGCCCTTGTAGACTGTACATTTGTCTCATCCTCATCTACACTGGAGTCAGACTCCGTGTCGACATCTGTGTCTACCATCTGAGCTAGCGGGCGTTTATGAGCCCCTGATGGCCTCTGAGACGCCTGGGCAGGCGCGGGTTGAGATCCCGGCTGTCCCAAGGCTGCTGCGTCATCGAACCTTTTATGTAAGGAGTTGACACTGTCATGTAAGACCTTTCACATATCCATCCAATCCGGTGTCGGCCCCGTCGGGGGCGACACCACACTTATCTGCCCCTGCTCCGCCTCCACGTAACCCTCCTCATCAAACATGTCGACACAGCCGTACCAGTGTGAGAGGTGCGGTTGGGGGCCTGCGAGTGCGTGTGGTGGTGCCTGCTGCCGTGCAGGTGTAGACTCTGTACTCACCAGGCACCGCTCTCTCTCACCTTCAGGTACCGGAACCTTCAACGGACCTGGAATTCTTCAGTCGGATCCGGACACGGCGATTCCCTCTTGGAGCTGACCGTCGACCGAGCTGAGGAGAGAATGGTCTACATTAAAGGGGGTATCGACCCTGCTTCCGGTGGAACAGGGGATACCCCAGGGGTGGCTGCGACCTTCACCGGCTGGGTGAATGGTCATCACCGGCACAAAGCCTCAGCTACCCAGCTTTCACACACTCGCGCTTTCGCACGTAGTGTGATGAAAGGGATTCTCACGTCCGTGAGCAATCCTAACTCCGGCGCTCGGGGACAAACAAGGGACAGACGTACACGGATGCTACTCACCGTCACAAGTCTTGCACTCCGATCTTCTCCACTTACAGGTCCCTGTAAGGAGGCAAAGAGAAACAGCCGTGCAGGGCCTAACTCTGACCTAGTGTCACACCCTATACTATCTACAACAGCGGAGCCCTCAAACTAGCTCTGTGGGTGTGGTGCAACACAACTATGCACAACTTACACAACACATACACTTTGCCCTGCACGGTAACAACATATAACACACTATCGGAGTTACAACATAAAACGGTGCTGTCCCTTTATCTACCCGACCCAGAACACCCAGTAGTGGGGACCGCACAGCTCACCCACCTACCGTACTCTCAGGGTGGCCTGAGCCTAGCGCCCAGTACCACCTTTACTCACCTCAGGGAAACACTGCTTCGCTGGGCCTAGCGCCCCCTAACTGCCCACAGGCCGGAGGCCTGACTTTGCCCACGGGCCTAGCGCCCGCCTACTTGCCGCCCATTGGGTGACCTGGGCCTTGTGCCCAGGGTCACCTTATCGTATCCCTGATTTGGCCACAAATACCCTAGGGCCTAACGCCCTCTATTAGCCACAGGCCTAGTGCCTAGATTGTCCCCCGGGCCTAGTGCCCGCCTAACTGGTGCCGCATGGGTGGGGTGGCTTGGGCCTAATGCCCAAACCACCTCATCAAATATTGGGGGCCCAAACTCCTAACTGCGCCCAGGCCTAGCGCCTGAATTGTGTCCTCGGGCCTAATGCCCGTCCCTGGTGGTCGAGGGAGGAAAAGGGGAGGGGGAGGATAGCCTCACTGAGGCCTTACCTAACCTGGGGGCCTCCGCCGTCTTCTGCCGCTGACCCGTCCTGGCCGGCGGCGCCTCCGTCTCTTCCCTGCGTCCAGCCGCCGCTGGACATCTTCTTTCTGGAGCCCGACCGCTGACCTCTTCTTCCTCCGCCAGTCTGGTCTTCTCCTTGCGCCGCTGGGATCTTCTGCGCTCCGGCGCGCCGACCTCCGTCCCCGCTGCTCCCGGCCGTGTCTTCTCTTCAGCCACGCGATCCTCTTCTTTCCGCTCCTGCGCGCGGGCTCCTCCTCTTCGCCGCTCTTCGGCGCGGCCTCCTTTACGAACGGCTCCCGCCCGGCGTCTGACGTCAGACGCCGGGGGCGGGGCCTATGACGCGGCGAGCGCCGATTGGCTCGCCGCATCACTCTCCGATTGGCTGCCGCTCCGGGAGCCGCGATTGGCTCCCGGAGGGCGCCAAGATTTAAATGCCCCCGCAGTCTCTGGTCCGGTGCAGGGAAAAAGGTAATCCCTGCACCGGACACCCGCCGCCACGCACCAAGCGCTGGGGACAGACAAGCTGCCCCAGCGCTGTCCCCAGCTAGGGACGGCAACATGGATGTGCCCACAGGGCACATCCTTACATTTCCCCCCCCTTTTTCCTTTGTAGTCCCTACAAAGTTCCTCACGACTTCCATTGTCCGCGGGTCAGGGAATTCAGAGGTCCCTCCGGCGAAGGTACATTCGGGGGCCCAGCCTGGACCAGCTGTGACCCCACATCCTTCCTCCTCCAGCTCCGGGTTCCTCTTATGTCCTGACCTCCATCGGCGGATCCTCTGGGGGAGTGGCATCTCCTCACGGTCGCTTGACGTTGGCCACCAAGGGGAATCTTCCTCCACGGGGACAACAGTCACCCACTCTTGGCCTCCGATACCGTCTGTGGCTTCGTCCCTGTCGTCCGGGTGTGGTATCGACCACCACCCAACAGCGGAATCCTCCGGGGCATCCGTTTCCTCCCGGGCAACAGCCACCACATGTCGCATTTCCTCGTGGGGCATCTCCAAAGGTCCTATCTCTTCCTCTGGAACGGGTCCTCCCACGGCATCGCAGTCCTGTCCCCGTACGTCGGTCCATTTCGGCACTCCTGGCAGGTATTCTTGCTCCAGGACTATCTCCTCCTCTTTCCGGAGGGCATTCAACTGGGAGCATGACTCCACCCGATCCTGCCAGTCACTCTCGTCGGCGCTTCCGATGCCAGAGTCGTCCTCCATCTGTTCAGGGAGGGATTCGTCGGCGGACAGCTCACCGTAGTCCGAGTCCTCCTCCGATATCTGGACTGGGGTATTACTTTCCTCCTCAGCGTACTTCTTCGCTTCCGCTGGCACCTCTGCTTCCTCAGCGTACTCTTGCGCTTCCGCTGGCATCGTTACTTCCTCAGCTTACTCCTTCGCTTCCGCTGGCATCGTTACTTCCTCAGCGTACTCCTTTGCTTCCGCTGGCATTTCTTGGTACCCAGGACACTCCTGTTCCGCACGTCCTGGTCGTGGACGGTTCCATCGCGGGGAGATTCCGGACGTCTCAGTCACTGGGTCTTCACGCTTTTCTTCGCAGCGTGGTCTCTTCACCTCCCAGTCGTCCACCTCCGCCTCATGCGGGAAAGGATTCTGCCTTACTGGGGTCACTTTCTTGGGACAGAGTAGGTCCGCGGCATCTTCCCAAGGGCACTCACTGGCCGCATGTCCTGGTCGCCGACACTTCCAACAAGGGAGGGCCACTGCCACCTTCTCCAAGACGGGTTCCTGGTCCACCTCCTTCACTGGGGAATCTTCACCCGTTGGTTCCGGCTCAGAGGAAATGGGCACCTGCGAATTAACTTCAAGCAAGGCCTTCCGCTCCATTTCCCTGGTTTCCTCCTCCCATCTCTGGGCGCGACCATCCGCAATCATCCGGTCTTCGTTCCACGGACAATCGGGAAGCGCATGTCCTCTCGCCTCACAGAGCGCACACACAGGCTCTGCAGCCACCCGGTCCCAAAGCTGCTGACGAGACTCCGTCATCTGCTTCACCGTGGCCTCGTAGTCCGTCCTGTTTTCCGTCCATGGACATTCCAGGAGCCGATGTCGGGGATCTCCACAGTTTTCACACCAGGAATCAACCTCGTCTTCACTCAACTCTTCGTCCCAAGGACAACTGTTGTGCTCATGCCCGTAGTTTCCGCAGAGCAAACACCAGGACTCCTTCTTCGCTTGGCCCTTCTGACGTCTTCGGTCCGCTTCCTGGACCACCTTCTTTGGGGACGTCTCTCGCCAAGTACACTCGTCGGCAAAGTGACCTGTTTGCCGACATTTCTTGCAGGGCGTCACAGCGGCCTTCTTGCGCCCCTTCTCCCGGCGCTCTTCTTTTTCACGCTGGACCGACCGCTGCACCATCTTCAGGATGTCTGCCCCAGACACCGTCACCCAGTCGCTCTGGTCCGCACACGTCCGGGGGTGAGTCTTCTCCGGAGCCGTCCGCAGGGAGGTCTTCTTGGTGGCGTTCCACATCGTGTCCGTGATCCGGTCTCTTTGATCCTGCCGACTACGCCAAGTGTGAGAGGTGCGGTTGGGGGCCTGCGAGTGCGTGTGGTGGTGCCTGCTGCCGTGCAGGTGTAGACTCTGTACTCACCAGGCACCGCTCTCTCTCACCTTCAGGTACCGGAACCTTCAACGGACCTGGAATTCTTCAGTCGGATCCGGACACGGCGATTCCCTCTTGGAGCTGACCGTCGACCGAGCTGAGGAGAGAATGGTCTACATTAAAGGGGGTATCGACCCTGCTTCCGGTGGAACAGGGGATACCCCAGGGGTGGCTGCGACCTTCACCGGCTGGGTGAATGGTCATCACCGGCACAAAGCCTCAGCTACCCAGCTTTCACACACTCGCGCTTTCGCACGTAGTGTGATGAAAGGGATTCTCACGTCCGTGAGCAATCCTAACTCCGGCGCTCGGGGACAAACAAGGGACAGACGTACACGGATGCTACTCACCGTCACAAGTCTTGCACTCCGATCTTCTCCACTTACAGGTCCCTGTAAGGAGGCAAAGAGAAACAGCCGTGCAGGGCCTAACTCTGACCTAGTGTCACACCCTATACTATCTACAACAGCGGAGCCCTCAAACTAGCTCTGTGGGTGTGGTGCAACACAACTATGCACAACTTACACAACACATACACTTTGCCCTGCACGGTAACAACATATAACACACTATCGGAGTTACAACATAAAACGGTGCTGTCCCTTTATCTACCCGACCCAGAACACCCAGTAGTGGGGACCGCACAGCTCACCCACCTACCGTACTCTCAGGGTGGCCTGAGCCTAGCGCCCAGTACCACCTTTACTCACCTCAGGGAAACACTGCTTCGCTGGGCCTAGCGCCCCCTAACTGCCCACAGGCCGGAGGCCTGACTTTGCCCACGGGCCTAGCGCCCGCCTACTTGCCGCCCGTTGGGTGACCTGGGCCTTGTGCCCAGGGTCACCTTATCGTATCCCTGATTTGGCCACAAATACCCTAGGGCCTAACGCCCTCTATTAGCCACAGGCCTAGTGCCTAGATTGTCCCCCGGGCCTAGTGCCCGCCTAACTGGTGCCGCATGGGTGGGGTGGCTTGGGCCTAATGCCCAAACCACCTCATCAAATATTGGGGGCCCAAACTCCTAACTGCGCCCAGGCCTAGCGCCTGAATTGTGTCCTCGGGCCTAATGCCCGTCCCTGGTGGTCGAGGGAGGAAAAGGGGAGGGGGAGGATAGCCTCACTGAGGCCTTACCTAACCTGGGGGCCTCCGCCGTCTTCTGCCGCTGACCCGTCCTGGCCGGCGGCGCCTCCGTCTCTTCCCTGCGTCCAGCCGCCGCTGGACATCTTCTTTCTGGAGCCCGACCGCTGACCTCTTCTTCCTCCGCCAGTCTGGTCTTCTCCTTGCGCCGCTGGGATCTTCTGCGCTCCGGCGCGCCGACCTCCGTCCCCGCTGCTCCCGGCCGTGTCTTCTCTTCAGCCACGCGATCCTCTTCTTTCCGCTCCTGCGCGCGGGCTCCTCCTCTTCGCCGCTCTTCGGCGCGGCCTCCTTTACGAACGGCTCCCGCCCGGCGTCTGACGTCAGACGCCGGGGCGGGGCCTATGACGCGGCGAGCGCCGATTGGCTCGCCGCGTCACTCTCCGATTGGCTGCCGCTCCGGGAGCCGCGATTGGCTCCCGGAGGGCGCCAAGATTTAAATGCCCCCGCAGTCTCTGGTCCGGTGCAGGGAAAAAGGTAATCCCTGCACCGGACACCCGCCGCCACGCACCAAGCGCTGGGGACAGACAAGCTGCCCCAGCGCTGTCCCCAGCTAGGGACGGCAACATGGATGTGCCCACAGGGCACATCCTTACACCGACACACCGCACACACACAGAGAATGCTCTGACTGAGGACAGGACCCCACAAAGTCCTTTGGGGAGACAGAGAGAGAGTATGCCAGCACACACCAGAGCGCTATATAACACAGGGATTCACACCACAAAAAGTGATTTACCCAATAGCTGCTTAAATAAATTATTCTGCGCCTCAATTTATGTGCCCCCCCCTCTCTTTTTTACCCTTCTTGTATCAGGATACTGCAGGGGAGAGCCTGGGGAGCTGCTTCCAGCGGAGCTGTGAAGGGAAAATGGCGCTGGTGTGCTGAGGAAGAAGGCCCCGCCCCCTCAGTGGCGGGCTTCTGCTCCGCGTTTTATATATCTTAATGGCGGGGGTTTTACACATATACAGTTTTTATACTGTATTATGTGTATTTTGTGCCAAAAGGTACTCTTATTGCTGCCCAGGGCGCCCCTCCCCCCCCCCCCCAACGCCTTGCACCCTACAGTGACCGGAGTGTGTGGTGTGCTGTGGGAGCAATGGCGCACAGCTGCGGTGCTGTGCGCTACCTTAATGAAGACAGGAGTCTTCTGCCGCCGATTTCATCGCTTCTCTTCTGTCTTCTGGCTCTGCAAGGGGGACGGCGGCGCGGCTCCGGGAACGGACGATCGAGGTCAGGCCCTGTGTTAGAACCCTCTGGAGCTAATGGTGTCCAGTAGCCTAAGAAGCGCAAGCTAGCTGCAAGCAGGTAGGTTTGCTTCTCTCCCCTCAGTCCCACGTAGCAGTGAGTCTGTTGCCAGCAGATCTCACTGAAAATAAAAAACCTAACAAATACTTTCTTTTCTAGCAAGCTCAGGAGAGCCCACTAGGAGCACCCATCTCTGGCCGGGCACAGATTCTAACTGAGGTCTGGAGGAGGGGCATAGAGGGAGGAGCCAGTGCACACCAGATAGTACCTAATCTTTCTTTTAGAGTGCCCAGTCTCCTGCGGAGCCCGTCTATACCCCATGCTCCTTACGGAGTTCCCAGCATCCACTAGGACGTCAGAGAAAAAAAGGGTCTACATTTTAGCTGGTTCTGCAACTCCTGCTGCTACCAGCCTCAGTGATGCAATGCACAGTAGATTAGTAACACTCTGAGCTGTGCACATGACCCTGACAATACTGGCACGGAGATCAGGCGCGATAATGAACAGAATTCCGCCATATGACTCTGGATTACCTGTGCGGTTACTCTACTCTAAACCTCAGGGTGGGGATGATGGGCAGATCACAACACAACAGAATAATTTGTCATCTATATGAAGTTACAACTTACCAGCGTCTGTTACCACTAAAACTGAGCCATACAAAGGTATACAAGTGCAAATTACAGAATGGATTTCTGATGAATGAATCATCTGTGATGCAAAGAGAACTACAGTACATTACATTGGTGGGAGTGCAGGGCCGGATCTAGGCCTTGTGGTGCCCAGGGCGGAAAAAATAGGGGCGTGGCTTCAAGCAGTGGCATAACTAGAAATTTTTCTCCCCCAAGCCAAAAAAATCTTCGGCGCCCCCCCCCATCCCCCATAATTGGCACTATTAAAGGGATAAATGTGCGCGTGCGGCGCAAAATAGGGGGCGTGGCTTTGTTGGAATGGGCGTTTCTTCGCATAAAGGGGCGTGGCGTTGCAGGAAAAGACTACGTTATACCCCAGTTTTCCAACCTGCACGCCCAGACGTCAGCCACCACGGGAAAGAAAAATAATCCTGATTCATGCCCCTTACATTATTTGTCATTTTTCCTCCTTATAGTAATGCCCAGTATACATTATGCCACATACTGCAATGGCCCTTAGACATTATGCCACACACAATAATGCACATGACACAATATGCACACACCATAATGCCCCCGACACATTATGACAGGAATCGCAATGCCCGTTATACATTATGCTACACACTGCAATACCCCTGATACATTATACCACATACCACAATGCCCGTGATATAGTATACAACACACCGTAATGCCTGACACATACCGCAATGCCCGTTATACCCTATGCCACACACCGCAACGCCCGTTATACATTATGCCACACTGCAATGACCCTGAGACATTATACCACAATGCCCGTGATATAGTATGCCACACACCGTAATGCCTGTGACACATTATGACACACACCGCAATGTCCGTGATACATTATGCCACACACCGTAATGCCCATTACACATTAAGTCCTACAGTAAGGCTTCTAATTGCTTTTAAATTACCTGCTCGTTGCCAGGGGTTTCATGCACTGGGTGTCATGCTCGTTGCCAGGGGTTTCATGCACTGGGTGTCATGCTCGTTGCCAGGGGTTTCATGCTCTTGGTTCCATGCACGGTGCCAGGGGTTTTCATGCTAAGGGTGTCATGCTCGTTGCCAGGGGTATCATGCACTGGGTGTCATGCTCGTTGCCAGGTGTTTCATGCACTGGGTGTCATGCTCGTTGCCAGGGGTTTCATGCACTGGGTGTCATGCTCGTTGCTAGGGGGTAGTGCTTGGTTCTAGGGCTGTGCTCCCAGTGCCACATATGTCCCCAGTGCCCGATATTCATCCATGGTGCCAGGTACTCACATGCCCCCAGTGCAAAATATAGCCCCCCCCATGTGCCAGGTACACATATACCCCCCCAGTGCCACATATGCCCCCAGTGCCAGATATTCCCCACCAGTGCCACATATGCCCCCAGTGCCAGATATTCCCCCCCAGTGCCACATATGCCCCCAGTGCCAGATATTCCCCCCCAGTGCCAGATATTCCCCCACAGTGCCACATATGCCCCCAGTGCCAGATTCCCCCCCCCCCAGTGCCACATATGCTCCCAGTGCCAGATATTCCCCCCCCCCAGTGCCAGATATTCCCCCACAGTGCCACATATGCCCCCAATGCCAGTCCCCCCCCAGTGCCACATATGCCCCCAGTGCCAGATATCCCCCCCCAGTGCCAGATATTCCCCCCCTGTGCCACATATGCCCCCAGTGCCAGATATTCCCTCCCAGTGCCAGATATTCCCTCACAGTGCCACATATGCCCCCAGTGCCAGATATTCCCCCCAAGGGCCACATATGCCCCCAGTACCAGATATTCCCCCCCAGTGCCACATATGCCCCCAGTGCCAGATATTCCACCACAGTGCCATATAAGCCCACCACAGTGCCATATAAGCGCCCCCCCTATGTGCCAGGTACACATATACCCCCCAGTGCTACATATGCCCCCAGTGCCAGATATTCCCCCCCAGTGCCAGATATTCCCCCCCAGTGCCACATATGCCGCCAGTGCCAGATATTCCCCCCCAGTGCCAGATATTCCCCCACAGTGCCACATATGCCCCCAGTGCCAGATTCCCCCCCCCCCCAGTGCCACATATGCCCCCAGTGCCAGATATTCCCCCCAGTGCCAGATATTCCCCCACAGTGCCACATATGCCCCCCAGTGCCAGATCCCCCCCCCAGTGCCACATATGCCCCCAGTGCCAGATATTCCCCCCCAGTGCCAGATATTCCCCCCCAGTGCCACATATGCCCCCAGTGCCAGATATTCCCCCCCCAGTGCCAGATATTCCCCCACAGTGCCACATATGCCCCCAGTGTCAGATATTCCCCCCCAGTGCCACATATGCCCCATTGCCAGATATTCCCCCCCAGTGCCACATATGCCCCAGTGCCAGATATTCCACCACAGTGCCATATAAGCCCACCACAGTGCCATATAAGCCCCACCCCCTATGTGCCAGGTACACATATACCCCCCCAGTGCCACATATGCCCCCAGTGCCAGATTCCCCCCCCCCCAGTGCCACATATGCCCCCAGTGCCAGATATTCCCCCCCAGTGCCAGATATTCCCCCACAGTGCCACATATGCCCCCCAGTGCCAGATCCCCCCCCCAGTGCCACATATGCCCCCAGTGCCAGATATTCCCCCCCAGTGCCAGATATTCCCCCCCAGTGCCACATATGCCCCCAGTGCCAGATATTCCCCCCCCAGTGCCAGATATTCCCCCACAGTGCCACATATGCCCCCAGTGCCAGATATTCCCCCCCAGTGCCACATATGCCCCCATTGCCAGATATTCCCCCCCAGTGCCACATATGCCCCAGTGCCAGATATTCCACCACAGTGCCATATAAGCCCACCACAGTGCCATATAAGCCCCACCCCCTATGTGCCAGGTACACATATACCCCCCCCCCCAGTGCCACATATGCCCCCAGTGCCAGATATCCCCCCCCCAGTGCCACATATGCCCACAGTGCCAGATATTCCCCCCCAGTGCCACATATGCCCCCAGTGCCAGATATTCCCCCCCAGTGCCAGATATTCCCCCACAGTGCCACATATGCCCCCAGTGCCAGAATTCCCTCCCCAGTGCCACATATGCCCCCAGTGCGATATCCCCCCCAGTGCCAGATATTCCCCCACAGTGCCACATATGCCCTCCGTGCCAGATTCCCCCCCCCCAGTGCCACATATGCCCCCAGTGCCAGATATTCCCCCCCAGCGCCAGATATCCCCCCCCAGTGCCACATATGCCCCCAGTGCCAGATATCCCCCCCCAGTGCCACATATGCCCCCAGTGCCAGATATTCCCCCCCAGTGCCAGATATTCCCCCCCAGTGCCAAATATGCCCCCAGTGCCAGATTTGCCCCCCCCCCCAGTGTCACATATGCCCCCAGTGCCAGATATTCCCCCCCAGTGCCAGATATTCCCCCCCAGTGCCAGATATTCCACCACAGTGCCATATAAGCCCCCTCAGTGCGGTCCATGTCAATGTCGACCAATAGTGGTCGACCTAGTGACTGTGGACCTAAGTAGGGTCGACCTGCTAAATGGATACTGGACAAGAAGCCCTTAGAAGCCATAATGTCCGTGATAAGAGGAGTACTCCCAACACTGACCCATGGCCCCTCTAGCTATATATGCTCAGCTCCAGGCAGTTTACTGCATTATCTGCAGAGAGAGGAGACAATAAAATTAAAATTCCTAGAAATTCTCCTGCTGGGGCGGAACGCCTTCCTTGGTGCTCCCTAAATGGTATGTGTGCCCTATGGCCCTGCCATCACCGTGCTATGTGGCCCTCTAGAGATTGAACATGTATTGACATGTGGCAGTACGACATCCATAAGATTATTTTCACTGCTTTTATAATGGTGTAAAATAAACATCCCCCAATGCATATGCAACTGCCCCCTCTTCCAGACCAATGAAGATGTTCGTTTCCGTTCTGGCTATAGCAACTTGCAGTGTATTACATAATAGTTTTTACTAGTTTTGTACATCAGTATTTCTTGAGTTGGACATACTGACATATATAACACATTGTTACTGGCAGCACTGCGCACATGATATTGGAGGGAGCAGAACTAATGTAGTGTTTACGCTAGGCTGTTTAAGCAGGACGTCACGCCCTGCCTGATTTTTAATGGGCAAAGTGCATCTTGCCCCTTCTGCAGCGCCCTGCTAAAGCAGCCTGCCATGCCACCACCGCTTGAATAGATGCCATGCGCACATGCACAGCATCTATTCACAGGAAAGGGAGCATTTGGGGGAAGCCCAATCACTGATGCTGACTACTCTTGCATAAGTGACGTGGAGGGGCAGGCCCACCCCCGATTGCGACGCCAGCTGGGCCACGTCCCCGGCCGGCCACGCCCCCATTATGCGTGCACCAGCCGTCCCGGAATCCTGCAGGGAACACTAAAATGTATTGTTTAACTCTTAATATACCAAGCCTACCTCGTCAACGTACTTTAGCAAGCTCTGGTCTTCAGATGACCCCACAGTTTTTTATCTAAATTCTCAACTGTTTGATGCAGTAAATTACAAAAAATTATGCTTTTTGGGTTTCTGAAAGGATACGTTCTAGTAAGGGTACGACAGTTAGCATAAAATATTTTGTTTATTTATTTTAAGAGTAGTTAGCCAATAGAAGCCATATATTCTTCATTAGTGTGTATATTTTTACATCCGGATACTGTATATTCTTGTAAAAAGGTTATATCATTTTACTACGTTAACAATACATCACTATTCATGTGTTGCCATCGCTACAGTCCTTAGCACATGTCACAGTGGTGGTTGTTTTCCTGTGTTTCTCACATATAAAACGTTCTGCATTTGTAACGTAGTATAGTGTTTTTTATTATTTCCGTTTTTTTGGAAAGAACATTTTATAAGTCTAATTACACAGGATTTATCTTAATCCGATGCGAGACACATAGAAAAGTCAGGAGTAAAATAGTTGTTACAGATACGGCAGGATCACAAAAAATAATATTCTGGGGTCCTCAGAAGAACCCCCTTGGTATAATAAGGGTTAATCTCATGTAGTGCCTTGGTTGCTTTGTCTTGTTAGCTGCTGCCATCTTGTGGATAGTTGCTATGCCAACATTATACACCACATAAATTCTTTCTTTTGAGGCTTAGGCTGATCGGTTTCCGTTTGGATGGTCGACCATGTTAAGGTCGACAGTCATTAGGTCGACCATTATTGGTCGACATTAACATGGACATATGGTCGACACATGAAAAGGTTGACATGGCTTTTACAAAAAAAATAATAGATTTTTAACTTTTTCATACTTTACCATCCACGTGGACTACGATTGGGAACGGTAACCTGTGCCGAGCGCAGCGTAGCAAGGCACCTTGCCCGTATGCAAGGGGACGCGGTACACTAATTAGGGTTCCTGGTCATGTTATGGAAAAAATGACACAAAAACAGTTAAAAATTCCATGTCAACCATTTCATGTGTCGACCTGTCGTGCATCGACCATTTTCATGTGTCGACCTGTCATGCATCGACCATTTTCACGTGTCGACTATTAGTCCATGTCGACCGTGTCTATGTCAACCAATAGTGGTCAACCTAATGTCGACCTGAACATGGTTGACCATTCATACCGGAACCGGCTGATCAACATATTTGCTGTATAATGGCCCTCATTCCGAGTTGTTCGCTCGCAAGGCGAATGTAGCAGAGTTACACACGCTAAGCCGCCGCCTACTGGGAGTGAATCTTAGCTTCTTAAAATTGCGACCGACGTACGCGCAATATTGCGATTACAAACGAGTTAGCAGTTTCAGAGTAGCTCCAGACTTACTCTGCCTGTGCGATCATTTCAGTGCTTGTCGTTCCTGGTTGACGTCACAAACACACCCAGCGTTCGCCCAGGCACTCCCACCGTTTCTCCGGCCACTCCTGCGTTTTTTCCGGAAACGGTAGCGTTTTCAGCCACACGCCCCTGAAACGCCGTGTTTCCGCCCAGTAACACCCATTTCCTGTCAATCACATTACGATCGCCGGAGCGAAGAAAAAGCCGTGAGTAAAAATACTTTCATCATAGTAAAGTTACTTGGCGCAGTCGCAGTGCGAACATTGCGCATGCGTACTAAGCGGATTTTCACTGCGATGCGATGAAAAATACCGAGCGAACAACTCGGAATGAGGGCCAATGATCCTGGAAATCAGGAGGGATTGTTGCTATAGTGGTGCGTTAGTTGTTTTTTTTTTTAAATGCCTGACTGAATTTATATCTATTAGTGCCAAGCATGTACGTTTTATGTGTGTGGAAAGAGGAGGCCTGAAATGATTTATCTATGTTTGTATTATTTACATAGTGCATAAAAAGTATTAACTACTTTTGCCATTTTGACATGTCATTTTTATAAATTATATAATTAAGATGCATTTATTCACAAATTGTCACCTCTGATGAGCTGTTCTGTAATATGAAAGACAGGAATAACAACGCTTTGTACATCCGGCCACTGCTATTGCTCTTTGCACTATTCTTTTTTCATGAACTTCTGAAATAGGGAGCATTGATCAATCGATTTACACATTTTCCAGATTCTCAATGTAACGGAGGATTGTGCTTTTGGCTGGGCCACTCCTGAACGTTAATGTTTATTTCTGACTGTCTAATGTATGTAGCTTTCCCTGTATGTTTTGGGGTTTAGCAGGGCTGAAACTAGGATTTTCGTCACCCGGGCCAATGCAGTTATTTGGTGTAAACCCCCCCCCCCCCCCAAAAAAAAAAAAAATAACAACAACCCACAAATAACAAAACAAACCATGTCAGACTAAAATAATCAAATTATCAAAAAATGTTTAAAGAAGGGAATACTACTGGACAATATTCCCCTATGTGCCTATATGCGTCACATGCCCCCCGGCAGCGTGTTCCACTACATGCCCCCCGTGTGTCCCCATACATTGCACTATATCACTGCACTATGGGGGTAATTCAGACCTGATCGCTAGGGTGCGTTTTTTGCATCCCTGCGATCAGGTAGTCGCTGCCTACAGGGGGAGGGGGAATTCGCTGTGTAAGTGTGCGTTCGGATGTGCTGGAGAGCTGCACAAACTAATTTTGTGCAGTCTCTGCGCAGCCCAGGACTCACTCTTCCAGTGCGATGAACGGGGCCGGAGCTGATGTCAGAAACCCTCCCTCCAAACGCCTGGTACCTCCAGCGTTTTTTCGGACACTCCTTAAAAATGGTCAGTTGCCCCCCACAAACAATCTTCTTGCGATCGCCGGTGCGTTCGGATTTTTCACACCACCCCATCGCTGTCCGGCGCTTCCCGTTGCTGTGGTCCGTCGTGCCTGCGCATTGCGGTGCATACGCATGCGCAGCTCAGACCTGATCGCCCGCTCTGTGGTAACCTACAGCATCGATCAGGCCTGAATTAGCCCCTATATCATAACACTTCATCACTACACTACATCCCCCTATACTCTGCACTACCTGCCCCTATATACTGCAATACATTACTACACTACATACCCTATATGGTACACTACATCACTACACTATATCCCCCTATACTCTGCACTACCTGCCCCTATATACTGCAATACATTACTACACTACATACCCTATATGGTACACTACATCACTACACTATATCCCCCTATACTCTGCACTACCTGCCCCTATATACTGCAATACATTACTACACTACATACCCTATATGGTACACTACATCACTACACTATATCCCCCTATACTCTGCACTACCTGCCCCTATATACTGCAATACATTACTACACTACATACCCTATATGGTACACTACATCACTACACTATATCCTCCTATAAGCTACACCAAATCCCCCCATTTGGGAGGCAAAGCGGAGGTTGATACTGCTAACTGGGACCACAGTGCCGATAATAAAGTCTGTCTTTAAACTCACCATAAAGCTGCTGTAGTGATACTCGGTGAGAGATGGAGGCTGTCCAGGCTCTTTGTTTACACTGACAAGTGGATAGCTAGCAAAGTGAGCCTTTGATTTCTGTAACATCAGTGACTGCACCTGTTAACAAGCATAAGCCTAGGGCAGTGTGTCCTCTCAATGTGGTGCAGCCTGCAGCTTGTTATTGGTTGGTGCTGGGCAGGCAGCCGGGATCATACCCTGCTGAATAACACAGCACCAACAGCTCGCTTCTATAGCTTGCATGGTGCACCGCACGCTAGTCGCAGCGCTGCATGGTAAAGAAGAGAGTTTAAGACAGATCCCAGGTACTGGAGATCGCCTGCATAGCGCCGGAGCAAGCTGTGGGCAGACAGGTGGGTCAGAGACACTGCCCCTGAAGCCGTCTGCTGACTCACTGGAGCAGCACAGCACCGACGGAAAAAAAAACAAGAACAAAACAACCGTGCTCTCCTGTAACTCCTCGGTGCCCCCTAAAATCCTGCACATGCCCCACTTAGCCCCCCCTAGTTACGGCCCTGGTTTTAGTCCTGCAGGAATATACATTTCCTAAGTCTATTGCAGGTTTTCTTCTAAGAGTGATATAAATTGCCATAAGCTTCCGTACCGAGAGTGAACGAGGAAAATTCAAGTCTCTGTGAATAAGTGCAGCTATATTCCGCTTTACTTTCATTGATGTTTGTTGATAACTTTTTCTTTTATTTCAGTTGAATGTTCTTTGATAATGGAGTTTTTCAGTGGAAATTCTTATAGGTCTGTTCCTACATAACAGTTCCTAAAGACAGTGGGGCTAATTCAGACCTGATCACTAGCAAGCAATTTTTGCACTGCTGCATTCAGATAGTCACCGCCTACAGTGTATTTTAGCTGTGCAAGTGTGCGATCACATGTGTTGCTGAGCTGTACAAACAGATTTTGTGCAGTCTCTGCGCAGCCCAGGACTTACTCAGCCGCTGCGATCACATCAGCCTGTCCGGGAAAGGATTTGACGTCAGGAACCCTCCCTGCAAACGCATGGACACGCCAGCGTTTTTAAAGACACTCCATGAAAACGGTCAGTTGCCACCCACAAACGCCTTCTTCCTCCTTGAGATCGCCCATGCGAACGGATACGCCGCACAAACCCATCGCTGAGCGGCAATCCACTTTCTACCCATGCAACACGCCTGCGCATTGCGATGCCTCTGACAGCAGCAGCGGAGGGAAGTTTCTCTTCCCTAACACTGCTAACACTCTCTTTCTGATTTGTCGCATCCTGTGTGACCAGGTCAGATAAAGCACTTGCTGGTGTGGTCGCATCTGATGCCACCATGCCAGGCAAGTGGTTAACCAAGATACATTGTGTTGTCTGGAGAGTCTTCTATTACCACTCGCACAAGTTAAGTGGTATCATTGTTTTGTAAATATACTCCTTAGATGGTCACAGACCTGACAAACATAATAACATTAGCACTGACACCCAGCAACTAAGGATCCTTCAGTCTCAACCCGCACATATCAGGATGTTGGGGTTTCCACAGCTCAGCATATGCTAATATATGGTCATCTATCACATGGAGACCAATGACCTGATTTTCTTGCCTTAATATGTCTGTGATCTGTACTCCATTGTGATGTCATTGTGATGTCACTGGCCTGTGGCTCCTGTAGCTCTTTCACCTCCAGGCAGTTTATTGCCATAACAGCAGTGAGAGGTAACATCTACTGCGGTGGAGCGTCTTGGTGCTCCCTAAATTGGGTAAGTAATTGGCTGGATAACAGGGAACAGCAAGTTGTTGTTAATGGGGTGTTCTCCAACTGGGCCACTGTATTCAGTGGAATACCCAAGGGTCAGTACTCGGCCATTACTGTTCAATGGCCCTCATTACGAGTTGATCGGTCGCAAGGCGAATTTAGCAGAGTTACACACGCTAAGCCGCCGCCTACTGGGAGTGAATCTTAGCTTCTTAAAATTGCGACCGATGTATTCGCAATAATGCGATTACTAACTACTTAGCAGTTTCAGAGTAGCTCCAGACTTACTCTGCCTGTGCGATCATTTCAGTGCTTGTCGTTCCTGGTTGACGTCACAAACACACCCAGCGTTCGCCCAGGCACTCCCACCGTTTCTCCGGCCACTCCTGCGTTTTTTCCGGAAACGGTAGCGTTTTCAGCCACACGCCCCTGAAACGCCGTGTTTCCGCCCAGTAACACCCATTTCCTGTCAATCACATTACGATCGCCGGAGCGAAGAAAAAGCCGTGAGTAAAAATACTTTCTTCATAGTAAAGTTACTTGGCGCAGTCGCAGTGCGAACATTGCGCATGCGTACTAAGCGGATTTTCACTGCGATGCGATGAAAAATACCGAGCGAACAACTCGGAATGAGGGCCAATATATTTATTAATGACCTAGGAATAGGTCTGGAAAGCACAGTGTCAGTTTTTGCAGATGATACTAAACTATGTAGGGTAATTAACTCAGACAAGGATTCAGAGTCCCTATAGAACGACTTATGTAAACTGGAAGTTTGGGCAGCTAAATGGAGAATGAGGTGTAATATAGAAAAATGTAAAGTCATGCACTTTGGGACTAAAAATAATCATGCCACCTACAAATGAAATGGGGAGAATGTAGGGGAAAACGGTAATAGAAAAAGATTTGGGAGTGCTCACTGGTAACAGACTTAACAACCGTACCCAATGTCAAACTGCAGCAACGAAGGCAAATAAGGTTTTAGCATGCATAAAACGGGGAATAGAGACAAGGGATGAAAGTGTAATCCCACCATAATATAAATCATTGGTACGGCCAGTGCCAGATTAAGGTCCACATGGGCCTGGTCAGAAATGAATTGAGGGCCTATTGTGTGCTGCTTCGGGGGGGTGACTAGTGATTTGGGGGCGTGGCCAATGATGTGTGAGTGGGGTCTGCACAGGGGTGTGTGGCCTATGCCGTTGGGTCTGACTATCTCCGTGGAGGGCATAACCAAAGCCTACCATCAACCACTTTATAGTGCAGCTATAACTATTTTTTTTTATTTTTTTTAAGTGTACTAAATATCCTAATGCAGGAGATTTCACAGAGAACTCAGGCAGAAAGCTAATTCTGTGCAGGGTAAATACTGGCTGCTTTATTTTTGCACTGCAATTTAGATTTCAGTTTGAACACACCCCACCCAAATCTAACTCTCTCTGAACTTGTTACATCTTCCCCACCTGCACTGCACATGGGCCCTCATTCCGAGTTGTTCGCTCGTTATTTTTCTTCGCATCGGTGCGATAAGTCGCAAACTGCGCATGCGCAATGTTCGCAATGCGCATGCGCCAAGTAAATTAGCACAAAAGTTTGGTATTTTACTCACGGCTTAACAAAGATTTTTCATCGTTCTGGTGATCGGAGTGTGATTGACAGGAAGTGGGTGTTTCTGGGCGGAAACTGCCCGTTTTATGGGTGTGTGCGAAAAAACGCTGCCGTTTCTGGGGAAAAACGCGGGAGTGGCTGGAGAAACAGGGGAGTGTCTGGACGAACGCTGGGTGTGTTTGTGACGTCAAACCAGGAACGAAAAGGACTGAACTGATCGCAGTGGCAGAGTAAGTCTCGAGCTACTCGGAAACTGCAAAGAAATTTCTAATTGCTATTCTATTCGCAATTCTGCGAATCTTTCGTTCGCAATTCTGCAAAGCTAAGATTCACTCCCAGTAGGCGGCGGCTTAGCGTGTGCAAAGCTGCTAAAGGCAGCTAACGAGCGAACAACTCGGAATGAGGGCCATGGTTTTGCCCATTAGAGAAAAATTTTGCTGTTGCGATCAGGTTTGAATTAGGCCCTATGTTAGTTTACACCATGATCAGCTGGTATAAACTAGAGATGAGCGGGTTCGGTTTCTTTGAATCCGAACCCGCACGAACTTCACTTTTTTTTCCACGGGTCCGAGCGACTCGGATCTTCCCGCCTTGCTCGGTTAACCCGAGCGCGCCCGAACGTCATCATGACGCTGTCGGATTCTCGCGAGGCTCGGATTCTATCGCGAGACTCGGATTCTATATAAGGAGCCGCGCGTCGCCGCCATTTTCACTCGTGCATTGAGATTGATAGGGAGAGGACGTGTCTGGCGTCCTCTCCATTAGAATAGAGATAGATAGATTAGATAGAGAGAGATTGTGCAGAGTCGCAGACAGAGTTAGTTTACCACAGTCAGTGACCAGTGCAGTTGCTAGTTAACTTTTATTTAATATAATATATCCGTTCACTTCTCTCTGCTATATCCGTTCTCTGCCTGAAAAAAAAAACGATACACAGCACAGTCAGTCACACAGTGTGCACTCAGCTCAGCCCAGTGTGCTGCACAGTCATCAATGTATAAATTAAAAGCTTATAATTAATTGTGGGGGAGACTGGGGAGCACTGCAGGTTGTTAGCAGGAGCCAGGAGTACAATTATATTAATTAACAGTGCACACTTTTGCTGCAGGAGTGGTGACCAGTGCCTGACCACCAGTATAGTATTGTTGTATACTACTAATATCTCTTTAAATATCAACCAGTCTATATTAGCAGCAGACACAGTACAGTGCGGTAGTTCACGGCTGTGGCTACCTCTGTGTCGGCACACGGCAGGCAGTCCGTCCGACCAGAATTGTATTATTTATTATTATATACCTACCACCTAACCGTGGTTTTTTTTTCATTCTTTATACCGTCATAGTGTCATCCTAATTGTTACGAGTATACTACTATCTCTTTATCAACCAGTGTACAGTGCGGTAGTTCACGGCTGTGGCTACCTCTGTGTCGGCACACGGCAGGCAGTCCGTCCGACCAGAATTGTATTATTTATTATTATATACCTACCACCTAACCGTGGTTTTTTTTTCATTCTTTATACCGTCATAGTGTCATCCTAATTGTTACGAGTATACTACTATCTCTTTATCAACCAGTGTACAGTGCGGTAGTTCACGGCTGTGGCTACCTCTGTGTCGGCACACGGCAGGCAGTCCGTCCGACCAGAATTGTATTATTTATTATTATATACCTACCACCTAACCGTGGTTTTTTTTTCATTCTTTATACCGTCATAGTGTCATCCTAATTGTTACGAGTATACTACTATCTCTTTATCAACCAGTGTACAGTGCGGTAGTTCACGGCTGTGGCTACCTCTGTGTCGGCACACGGCAGGCAGTCCGTCCGACCAGAATTGTATTATTTATTATTATATACCTACCACCTAACCGTGGTTTTTTTTTCATTCTTTATACCGTCATAGTGTCATCCTAATTGTTACGAGTATACTACTATCTCTTTATCAACCAGTGTACAGTGCGGTAGTTCACGGCTGTGGCTACCTCTGTGTCGGCACACGGCAGGCAGTCCGTCCGACCAGAATTGTATTATTTATTATTATATACCTACCACCTAACCGTGGTTTTTTTTTCATTCTTTATACCGTCATAGTGTCATCCTAATTGTTACGAGTATACTACTATCTCTTTATCAACCAGTGTACAGTGCGGTAGTTCACGGCTGTGGCTACCTCTGTGTCGGCAGTCGGCAGGCAGTCCGTCCATCCATAATTGT
Organism: Pseudophryne corroboree; assembly: GCF_028390025.1. Taxonomy (NCBI): domain Eukaryota; kingdom Metazoa; phylum Chordata; class Amphibia; order Anura; family Myobatrachidae; genus Pseudophryne; species Pseudophryne corroboree. Next base: position 94,242,741 of record NC_086454.1, on the reverse strand, counting down.
ATTATTATTATAATATATACCACCTAACCGTGGTTTTTTTTTCATTCTTTATACCGTCATAGTGTCATACTAGTTGTTACGAGTATACTACTATCTCTTTATCAACCAGTGTACAGTGCGGTAGTTCACGGCTGTGGCTACCTCTGTGTCGGCAGTCGGCAGGCAGTCCGTCCATCCATAATTGTATTATAATATATACCACCTAACCGTGGTTTTTTTTTCATTCTTTATACCGTCATAGTCAGTCATACTAGTTGTTACGAGTATACTACTATCTCTTTATCAACCAGTGTACAGTGCGGTAGTTCACGGCTGTGGCTACCTCTGTGTCGGAACTCGGCAGGCAGTCCGTCCATCCATAATTGTATTATAATATATACCACCTAACCGTGGTTTTTTTTTCGTTCTTTATACCGTCGTCATACTAGTTGTTACGAGTATACTACTATCTCTTTATCAACCAGTGTACAGTGCGGTAGTTCACGGCTGTGGCTACCTCTGTGTCGGCACTCGGCAGGCAGTCCGTCCAACCATAATTGTATTATATACCACCTAACCGTGGTTTTTTTTTCATTCTTTATACCGTCGTCATACTAGTTGTTACGAGTATACTACTATCTCTTTATCAACCAGTGTACAGTGCGGTAGTTCACGGCTGTGGCTACCTCTGTGTCGGCACTCGGCAGCCCGTCCATAATTGTATATACCAGTGACCTAACCGTGGTTTTTTTTTCTTTCTTTATACATACATACTAGTTACGAGTATACTATCTCTTTATCAACCAGTCTATATATTAGCAGCAGACACAGTACAGTGCGGTAGTTCACGGCTGTGGCTACCTCTGTGTCGGCACTCGGCAGCCCGTCCATAATTGTATATACCACCTAACCGTGGTTTTTTTTTTCTTTCTTTATACATACATACTGCAGTGCCACTCCTAGATGGGCCCGGTGTTTGTGTCGGCCACTAGGGTCGCTAATCTTACTCACACAGTCAGCTACCTCATTGCGCCTCTTTTTTTCTTTGCGTCATGTGCTGTTTGGGGAGGGTTTTTTGGAAGGGCCATCCTGCGTGACACTGCAGTGCCACTCCTAGATGGGCCCGGTGTTTGTGTCGGCCACTAGGGTCGCTAATCTTACTCACACAGCTACCTCATTGCGCCTCTTTTTTTCTTTGCGTCATGTGCTGTTTGGGGAGGGTTTTTTGGAAGGGACATCCTGCGTGACACTGCAGTGCCACTCCTAGATGGGCCCGGTGTTTGTGTCGGCCACTAGGGTCGCTTATCTTACTCACACAGCGACCTCGGTGCAAATTTTAGGACTAAAAATAATATTGTGAGGTGTGAGGTATTCAGAATAGACTGAAAATGAGTGTAAATTATGGTTTTTGAGGTTAATAATACTTTGGGATCAAAATGACCCCCAAATTCTATGATTTAAGCTGTTTTTTAGTGTTTTTTGAAAAAAACACCCGAATCCAAAACACACCCGAATCCGACAAAAAAAATTCGGTGAGGTTTTGCCAAAACGCGTTCGAACCCAAAACACGGCCGCGGAACCGAACCCAAAACCAAAACACAAAACCCGAAAAATTTCAGGCGCTCATCTCTAGTATAAACTGCATTAAGCCTATGGAGGCTTACTCGCAGGAGAGAGATCTTCTAATCCCTCTCCAGCAGTGTCAGTCTGGCTTTGATTCTGGAAACACTGTGCCCCCAACCACCACCAAACTGACACTGTAGACCTCAATACAGCCAGCTATTTTCATAATTAATACATTTATTAACCGAAAAAGTTTATAATTAAATAACTTATTCCACAGCAGACAAAAAAAGAAATTCCAAGAAGTCAAGACACAGCGGCCCCCACAGGAAACAACACACTCATTGTCCCCCACAGAAAAAAACACACTCATTGTCTTCAATATTTGAGGATCCCTTATATGTGCGCAAAAATGCCAACGTTCATATATCTAAAACCAAAATGGCCGTTACTGCACCCACTAGAAACATAAAGATAGACAACGATATGGTCAAAAGGTACAGTTGTCTGCGCTTAGTGGATAAAGCAAAATACACAGATTTAAGAAACAAGATAAATACTATACATTCCTTACTTAGAGGTGGTCAAATTCTTGGATTTCCTGGATCTTCTTGTATGAAAATTCACTTTGTTGCAGTTTTCATATAACAAAAGAGCACAGGATACAAACAGAAGTGAATTTTCTTAATTGAATTCCCCAAACTGTCCGCCACGGGAAAACCACACACATTGGGGGATATTCAATTGTTTGAGAAGTCGGTTGGGTGTTTTTGTCCTGTCTATTAGATAGGTAGAAACAGACACCCAACTGACTTTACAAACAATTGAATACCACCCATTGTCTCCCAAAGGAAAAAACACAAACACACATTGGGGCCCATTTATCATAGTATATTTGCGGCTATACCACCCCAAAACACCCATTTTTCTGGGGTTAGCCACAAATATTAGGTAACACTTGAATGTAAGAAGGAGGGACCGCAGCAGGTATCTAGAAAAGCTTCTGTGATCCCTTCATTGCTGCCCGCAGCTGCTTCCACCATAGGTTTTTACGGAAGATGCAACGCTGCCCAACTTAACAATATCCGGAATGCGATGTATTCCTGATACTGCCCCTGCAGCTACCACCATATGAAGATGGCAGTAGCCTATGGGCCACACATTGCATAGCTGGCCAGGCAGAGAGTCCCCCCGGAAGTGTCTGCTGTGCAGTGCGGTCTGAGCTGACCACGCATGTGTGGAGCCCCCGGCAGCCGTCACAACACATCGCAGGGACTGGCTTCTTGCCTGTTCTTCATTATACATTCTGGTGATAGGATTGCATATTGTAATGCGATCCTGGGAGTAAGATCCTGCCCAGATCGCATTCAATATGTGATTCAGGATAAGTGGGCCCCATTGTACACCAAAGGGAAAATATAGATACATATTGTCTGCCACAGGAAAAATAAAAATTCTTTGCAGCTCCAACAGTGGCCCTCATTCCGAGTTGTTCGCTCGTTATTTTTTTTCGCTACGGAGCGATTAGTCGCAAACTGCGCATGCGCAATGTTCGCAGTGCGGCTGCGCCAAGTAATTTTGCACAAAAGTTTGGTATTTTACTCACGGCCTAACAAAGTTTTTTCATCGTTCTGCTGATCGTAGTGTGATTGACAGGAAGTGGGTGTTTCTGGGCAGAAACTGGCCTTTTTATGGGAGTGTGCGGAAAAACGCAGGCGTTTCAGGGAAAAACGCAGGAGAGTCTGGAGAAACGGGGGAGTGTCTGGACGAATGCTGGGTGTGTTTGTGATGTCAAACCAGGAAAGAAAAGGACTGAACTGATCGCAGTGTAGGAGTAAGTCTCGAGCTACTCAGAAACTGCTAAGAAATTTCTATTTGCAATTCTGCTAATCTTTCGTTCGCAATTCTGCAAAGCTAAGATTCACTCCCAGTAGGCGGCGGCTTAGCGTGTGCATTTCTGCTAAAAGTACCTAGCGAGCGAACAACTCGGAATGAGGGCCCGTATCTTAATTTGACTGCTACCACAGAGTGCAGGAACACCAGACCCAGGGCCGTTTGCAGGGACGGTATAGCCGTGCAATCACACAGGGGGTCTGCAAGCCCTCGACCCCCACTGGTGTCTGTTGACGTCACACCACCGCTAGGGTTCTATTGTCTCCACCCACTGTTTCAGAATTACACAAACACCCACCTGTCACACTGGGAGCAGTAATAGCAAGAAACAGCCCTGACCAGACCATTGCTCAAATCACAAGGCAAGATAAAACTGCGGGGTCCCAGGGTTGCTGTTGCAATCCTTGAAAAAAATCAGTTTCGTAATAAAGACTTACTAGTACTAGTTCTTCTCGCTCCACGTCACTAGGCAGCGGCTCCTTCGGTGGCTGTGCTTTACAGCTGGGGATGTGACTTCCACCAGCAAACATGAATGGGTGGGGGATGGTTGGCGGGGCTTCAAACAACCAGCGGCATGGACAGAGCTTCGGGTGGGAGGCTGAATGAGCAGGGCTTCAGGAGGCCAGAAGGCTTGGGCTGGGGCTTCGGACAGCCGTGGGTGAGTGGGCGGGGCTTCAGCTGACTGACTCTTTAAATTCAGACACCTGGAGGGGTGAGTGGGCGGGGCTTAGAGTGATAGTGCTTTATGTTCAGACAGACAGCGGGTTTGTGGGCAGGGCTTCAAGTTCAGACAGCCGTGGTTGAGTGGGCGGGGCTTCAGGCACACTGCGCCGGGGTGGCAGAAGCAGAGCTTTGAACTGACATGGGGTTACTGTGTTGGTTTTCGGATGGCTGCTGGTGGTGACAGAAATTATTTTTTCCTGTCAACACTGCAGCTGATCCTGTGGGCCTATTTTCATGGGGGGCTTGGAGCTGCAGCTCCATCTGCCCCATTGTTAATCCAGCCCTGGGTACGGCCACATCTTGTATATTGTGTACAATTCTGGACACCTCACTATAAAAAAGATATCTTAGACCAGAGGTTCCCAAACTGTGTGCCGTGGCTCCCTGGGGTGCCTCGGGACACTTGCAGGGGTGCCCTGGGTTGGTGGTCCAGGACCAATTCAAATTATTCATGGTCAATATAATAGGCAAAACCAGTGCTGGTGGCTGCCAGTCATAAAATATGTGGCCAAACAGAAGCAAATCTTGTCCCTCACCAAACAAAGACATTTTTGGCCTAGGGGTGCCGTGAAAAAACATCTGATATTCTAGGGCGCCCTGATTCAAAAAAGTTTGGAAACCACTGTCTTAGACCTTGATAGGGTTCAGAGGCGAGCTACGAAATTGATAAAGGGGTTAGAGGCACTGTATTATGAGGAAAGGCTTACTAGGATAGAGATTATATATATATACCGTATATACTCGAGTATAAGTCGACCCGAATATAAGCCGAGGCACCTAATTCTACCACAAAAACCTGGGAAAACTTATTGACTCGAGTATAAGCCTAGGGTGGGAAATGCAGCTCTAGCCGTACACAGCCCTCAGTGCCAGATATGCCCTCATAGTGCCAGATATGCCCCCACAGTGCTGCCAGATATGCCCCCACAGTGCTGCCAGATATGCCCCCACAGTGCTGCCAGATATGCCCCCACAGTGCTGCCAGATATGCCCCCACAGTGCTGCCAGATATGCCCCCACAGTGCTGCCAGATATGCCCCCACAGTGCTGCCAGTTATGCCCCCACAGTGCTGCCAGTTATGCCCCCACAGTGCTGCCAGATATGCCCCCACAGTGCTGCCAGATATGCCCCCACAGTGCTGCCAGTTATGCCCCCACAGTGCTGCCAGATATGCCCCCACAGTGCTGCCAGATATGCCCCAACAGTGCTGCCAGTTATGCCCCCACAGTGCTGCCAGTTATGCCCCCACAGTGCTGCCAGATATGCCCCCACAGTGCTGCCAGATATGCCCCCACAGTGCTGCCAGTTATGCCCCCACAGTGCTGCCAGATATGCCCCCACAGTGCTGCCAGATATGCCCCCGCAGTGCTGCCAGATATGCCCCCACAGTGCTGCCAGATATGCCCCCACAGTGCTGCCAGATATGCCCCCACAGTGCTGCCAGTTATGCCCCCACAGTGCTGCCAGTTATGCCCCCACAGTGCTGCCAGATATGCCCCCACAGTGCTGCCAGATATGCCCCCACAGTGCTGCCAGTTATGCCCCCACAGTGCTGCCAGATATGCCCCCACAGTGCTGCCAGATATGCCCCCACAGTGCTGCCAGATACGTTCCCTCCCCAAGTGCCAGGTATGCCCCACAGTGCTGTTACTTACCCCTCCGTCGATCCCGCGCTGTCTTCTGGAGGGACACGAAGCACACAGCGTGCGCGGCTCTCCTGTGTCCCTCCTGCATCTTCGGCGGCCGCGGCGGGTCTATTATAGGAAGTGCCGGTTCGTGATCAGAGGTCACGAACGGGTATTTCCTGTAATAGAACCGCCGCTGCTGCCGCCGGAGATGCAGGAGGGACACAGGAGCGCCGCGCGCTGTGCGCTCCATGTCCCTCCTTCACACTGCTCTGCCTGCACTGACTCGAGTATAAGCCGAGGTGGCTTTTTCAGCACAAAAAAAAGTGCTGAAAAAGTCGGCTTATACTCGAGTATATACGGTATATATATATATATATGGACAATACATGGAGCAAACATGCCATTTGTTTAGTGAGAGATCTCTACAGAGGGCACGTGGACACCCTCTGAGGTTAGAGGACAGAAAATTTTATACCTATCGAAGGTTCTTCACAGTAAGGGCAGTAAGGATCTGGAATTCTTTGCCAGAGAAGGTAGTAATGGCGGACTCAGTCAATAAGTTTCGAAATAGATACATTTGTAACTGAAAAAGATATCCAAGGATATAGCATTTAAAATGGATGTATTTTTGAAAAAGTATGCATTCTAGTTGTCAGCTAGACTAAAACAGTCTTCACTCGAGTCATTATGGGTAAATCTATGGTTATATACAGAATAGTATAGTATCAAAAATAAAGGTTGAACTCGATGAATAACTTGTCTTTTTTCAACCTCATTGCCTATATAATAGCCCAGATCTGTGACTCTGTGCCTGTGTGTCTAACGTTGGAAGGAGTCACAGCACTGGGCGGAGTCAACTGCATCTTCTGCAGGGAGCTACCCCATACCCTGTGCCAGCAGCAGAGTCAATTACAAGACCCTGCCCATAGTATAGGGAGGTGAGGATGCCCAGTGGTAGTAGCAGTGAGTACTTGCAGGCAGTGGGTGGCCGCCCGCAGCTCCTCTCCCAGCTAGACACCATGCCTGCCACCTGACACCCACACCCCAGGGTGGGGGGGCGCTAGCTCAGGCACTGCTATATGAGCACCTGCAGCATACAGACAAGGGCTGCCATGCTCAGCGGCAAGCGGTTCGGAGCATGTGCAGCGGGACAGCACCAGGACGGGACACTCACTGATCACCATTGCTGCTGCGCCGCAGCTCCCTCCCTCTGCAGCCTAAGGCCGCGCGCCGCTCCTCTCCGGGAAAAACTCCATGCCTGGCGGGTGAAAGCCAGACCACAGGGCTCCGGACGCTATGTCATGCCCCATGATAACAGCCAGACAGAGTGGAGGCATGACGCCCGTCAGACAGGACGGACCATGTAGAGCGGAATGGGGCCAGGAAGGAACACGGACGACGACGACCTGCTGCTGCTGAGCCGGAGCTCCCTCCCTCTGCAGCCGACTGACCATGTCACAGCAGCAGCCAGGAAGTTAGCAGCCACCACGACCCGCACATCCTTACGTCACACATACCTCACACATGAGAGCAAAGGTACACACACTGTGACATCACACCTGTACTCCACACCTACATCTGCTAAGTACTCCCCTTCACTACGCCCTGTCACCCTCATCTACTCACCCTCATCCTGCTCTCTAACCGCCTGTCTGTGTACTGGCCCTCACCCCTCCTACACTATCAACAACCCTCACTAACTGCCACAGAGATTATGTGCACTGATATATATACTGTAAGACCTACAGCGGCACCTGCCCCTTCACCACCTGCAGCCCCTCTCCCATCCTCCGCACCCCCACACCTGCCCCTACCCCACCCGCAGCCTCCCCCACCCACAGTGCCTCTGGACCCACTACCCAGTCCGCGGCACCCGCGCTCCCTTCCCCACCGCAGCGCCTCCGGAACCTCTCCCCCTTCCGCAACAGTCCCGTACCCGCCACTCCCCCACTCACGGCACCCCCGCACCCTCCCCTCCCCCACCCGCAGTGCCCCCGGACCACCTACCCCATCCGATGCACCCCCGCACCCATCCTCCCCCACCTGTGGCACCTACGGACCCCCTGCAGCACCCACCCCTTTACCACCTGCAGCGCCTCCTGACCCCCTCCCCCATCCACCGCACCGGCACACCTTCCCCTCCCCCTCCCGCGGCACCCCCACCGCCTCCGGACCCACTACCCCACCCGCAGTACCCGCAGTACCTGCACCCTTCCCCACCCGCAGCACCTCCCGAACTCCTCCCCATCTGCAACAACCACGCACCTGCCACTCCCCCACCCACTGCACCTCCGCATCCGCCCCTCCCCCACCTGCAGCGCCCCTGAACCCCCTCCCCTATCCGCTGCACCCTCCCACCCCACCATCCCCCACCAGTGGTGCCTTCGGACCCCTACCCCATCCACGGACCCGCCCCTCCACCACCTGCAGCGCCTCTGGGACCCCCTCCCTCATACGCCGCACCCCCGAACCTACCCCTTTCCCACCCGCAGCACCTCAGGAACCCCTCCCCCATCCGCAACAGCCCCGCACCCGCCCCTCCCCCACCCATGGAACCCCCACACCCGCCCCTCCCACACCCTCAGCACCCCTGGACCCCCTCCCCATCCGCTGCACCCCCGCACCCACCCCTCTCCCAGCCGTCGCGCCTCCGGACCCCCTACCCACCTGCATACCTGCCCCTCCGCCACCTGCAGTGCTTCCAGACCCCCTCACCCATCTGCCACACCCCCGTACCTGCATCCCGCCCCTCCCTCACCCGCGGCACCTCCGGACCCAATACAACACCCGCAGCACCCCCCGCACCCGCCCCTTCCACACCCGCAGCGCCTCCAGAACCCCTCTGCAACAGCCCTGCACCTGCCACTCCCTCACCTGCAACACTCCCACCCCTTCCCCACCCGCAGCAACTCTGGCCCCCCTCCCCAGTCCCCACTCCCCCGCCCCTTCCCCTTCGCAAGGAGCTACGCCCCCTTCACCATCGAACGCCCTTTCGTCATGCAATATTTAACCACTAACAAAACTAGGAATACAGGTAATACTCTATATAATACAAATGCTGAACCCCAGAAAGGCGTGCAGGGGTTGAGGGGGTGTAGCCCCTTATGACGGTGTGTGAAGAGCGCCCGTAGGGCGCGATGAAGCACCTAGTTAACTATGTTACTTTGTATACTCTAGTCATTCCACCACCGCACCAAGAGGATCTGCCACCACCGTGCAGTTTCAACATGACACCAGCGCGCACTTTGAACCTGACACCACCGCGCAAAGTGGGCCTGCCACCACCACGCAAAGTGAACCTGCCACCATCGCGCAAAGTGGACCTGCCACCACCACACAAAGTGAAACTGTCACCACCGCACAAAATTGAACTGCCACCACCGCGCAAAGTGAACCTGCCACCACCATGCAAACTGGACTTGAGACCACAGCGCAAAGTGGACCTGCCACCACAACGCAATGTGGACCTGCAGCCACTGTGCAGTTTGAATTTGGCACCACCGCGCAATGTGAACCTGCCACCACCACGCAAAGTGGACCTGCAACTACGGCGCAAAGTGGACATGCCACCACGGGGCAAAGTGGACCTGCCACCACGGCGCAAAGTGGGCCTGCCACAACCGTGCAGTTTAAACCTGGTACCACCCCACAAAGTGAACCTGCCACCACCGTGCAAAGTGGGCCTGCCACCACCACGCAAAGTGAACCTGCCACCATCGCGCAAAGTGGACCTGCCACCACCACACAAAGTGAAACTGTCACCACCGTGCAAAATTGACCTGCCACAACCACGCAAAGTGAACCTGCCACCACCATGCAAAGTGGACCTGCCACTACGGCGCAAAGTGGACATGCCACCACGGGGCAAATGGGACCTGCCACAACCGTGCAGTTTAAACCTGGTACCACCACACAAAGTGAACCTGCCACCACCGTGCAAAGTGGACCTGCCACCACCATGCAAAGTTAACCTGCCACCACAGCGCAAAGTGGACCCACCACCACCGCGCAGAGTGGACCCACCACCACCACGCAAAATGAACCCGCCACCACCATGCAAAGTGGACCTGCCACCACGGCGCAAAGTGAATCTGCCACCACGGCGCAAAGTGAACCTGCCACCACCATGCAAAGTGGACTTGAGACCACAGTGCAAAGTGGACCTGCCACCACAACGCAAAGTGGACCTGCAACCACTGTGCAGATTGAACTTGGCACCACCGCGCAATGTGAACCTGCCACCACCACGCAAAGTGGACATGCCACCACGGGGCAAAGTGGACCTGCCACCACGGCGCAAATGGGACCTGCCACAACCATGCAGTTTAAACCTGGTACCACCACACAAAGTGAACCTGCCACCACCGTGCAAAGTGGACCTGCCATCACCACGCAAAGTTAACCTGCCACCACAGCGCAAAGTGGACCCACCACCACCGCGCAAAGTGGACCCACCACCACCACGCAAAATGAACCTGCCACCACCATGCAAAGTGGACCTGCCACCACGGCGCAAAGTGGACCTGCCAACATGGTGCAAAGTGAACTTGCCACCACCACACAAAGTGGATCTGCCACCACCGCGCAAAGTTAACCTGCCACCACCATGTAAAGTTAACCTGCCACCACCGTGCCAAGTGGACCTGCCACCACTGCGCCAAGTGGATCTGCCACCACCATGCCAAGTGGTCCTGCCACCACCACACAAAGTGAACCTGCCACCACCGCACCAAGTGGACCTGCAACCATCATGCCAAGTGGAGCTGCCACCACCACTGACTTTTGACCTGCCACCACTGCTGACTTTTGACCTGCCACCCCCGCTGACTTTTGACCTGCTACCACCACTGACTTTTGACCTGCCACTACCGCTGACTTTGGTCCTGCCACCACTGCTGACTTTGGAGCTGCAGCCACCGCTGACTTTGGACCTGCCACCACTGAATTTAGACCTGCCACCACCGCACTGCGTGGACCTGCAACCATCATGCCAAGTGGAGCTGCCACCACCACTGATTTTTGAGCTGCCACCACCGATTACTTTTGACCTGCCACCACCACTGACTTTTGACCTGCCACCACCACTGACTTTTGACCTGCCACCACCGCTGACTTTTGACCTGCCACCCCCGCTGACTTTTGACCTGCTACCACCGCTGACTTTTGACCTGCCACCACCGCTGACTTTGGTGCTGCAGCCACCGCTGACTTTGGACCTGCCACCACTGAATTTGCACCTGCCACCACCGCACTGTGTGGACCTGCAACCATCATGCCAAGTGGAGCTGCCACCACCACTGATTTTTGAGCTGCCACCACCGATGACTTTTGACCTGCCACCACCACTGACTTTTGACCTTCCACCACCACCGACTTTTGACCTGCCACCACCGCTGACTTTGGTCCTGCCACCACTGCTGACTTGGGAGCTGCAGCCACTGCTGACTTGGGAGCTGCAGCCACTGCTGACTTGGGAGCTGCAGCCACTGCTGACTTGGGAGCTGCAGCCACTGCTGACTTTGGACCTACCCCCACCACTGAATTTGGACCTGCCACCACCACTGAATTTGGACCTGCCACCACCGCACTGTGTGGTCCTGCTATCACCACACCACGTGGTCCTGCTACCACCACACCACGTGGTCCTGCCACCACCATATATATACCAGTAAGAAGATGATAGCACACAGGGATATTTAAGAAACATCATTTTCTCATAAATACTGGAAAATGTGATAGTGATGTTTTCTGGAGAAAAGAGATAAATATTTCTTCCCCTGATTACATACCCTCCGACATATTGAAGGGTATGTAACCTGAAGAAGAAATATTTATCTCTTCTTTTTTTTTAAACTTACAGTACCTCCATCTCCACAATTTCCAGCTTTTATTAGATAATTGTTTATTAAATATCCCCCGCAGTCTCCTGCATTCAATAAAATCAAATAAAAATAAAAGCAATTAAACCATAACACTATGTTGCATTTTTTTGGACCTGCCACCACCGCACTGTGTGGACCTGCAACCATCATGCCAAGTGGAGCTGCCACCACCACTGATTTTTGAGCTGCCACCACCGATGACTTTTGACCTGCCACCACCGCTGACTTTTGACCTGCCACCACCGCTGACTTTTGACCTGCCACCACCGCTGACTTTTAACCTGTCACCCCCGCTGACTTTTGACCTGCCACCCCTGCTGACTTTTGACCTGCCACCACCGCTGACTTTAGTCCTGCCACCACTGCTGACTTTGGAGCTGCAGCCACCGCTGACTTTTGACCTGCCACCACTGAATTTGGACCTGCCACCACCGCACTGTGTGGACCTGCAACCATCATGCCAAGTGGAGCTGCCACCACCACTGATTTTTGAGCTGCCACCACCGATGACTTTTGACCTGCCACCACCACTGACTTTAGACCTGCCACCACCACTGACTTTTGACCTGCCACCCCCGCTGACTTTTGACCTGCCACCGCCGCTGACTTTGGTCCTGCCACCACTGCTGACTGTGGAGCTACAGCCACCGCTGACTTTGGACCTGCCACCACCACTGAATTTGGACCTGCTACCACCACTGAATTTGGACCTGCCACCACCGCACTGTGTGGTCCTGCTACCACCACACCACGTGGTCCTGCCACCACCATATATACACCAGTAAGAAGATGATGGCACACGGGGATATTTAAGAAACATAATTTTCTCATAAATACTGGAAAATGTTATAGTGATGTTTTCTGGAGAAAAGAGATAAATATTTCTTCCCCTGATTACATACCCTCCGACATATTGAAGGGTATGTAACCTGAAGAAGAAATATTTATCTATTTTTTTTAAACAAACTTACAGTACCTCCATCTCCACATTTTCCAGCTTTTATTAGATAATTGTTTATTAAATATCCCCCACAGTCTCCTGCATTCAATAAAAGCAAATAAAAATAAAAGCAATTAAACCATAACACTATGTTGCATTTTTTTTTAAATGTATACCAAACTGTCAGGATATTGAAGAAGAAAGTTGTGGATTCAAAGGCCCTCTTTATATACTAGGACTTAGCGTTACGGTAATTAGGTCCTTTGTAAACATCTAGCTTTTGTCTTTGAGTCTTAAGGTTATAATATTGGGGAAGAAAGGGAAACACAAGAGTGTTGACAAAGCCTATATGTTTATCCTATTTAAAACACTTTAAAAGGTTAAGAGACACAGTACGCAATTGGCGCAAAAGGTACCGCAAGGGTACGCCCTTAGTGTAGCAGACGCTGTGCACAGGGTGTGAGCACAGGCGTCGCAGACACTTACAGAATTTATATGAGGGTTTATATGTATGGGGAGAAAAGGCAAGAGGTGACCTTTCCACCTTCACATGAGTTAAATGAGTTGTGTGAAAAAGCATGGGATTCTCCTGATAGGAAAGTGCTGATTTCCAAAAGGTTACTTATGGCGTACCCTTTCCCGCCAACGGACAGGGTGCGCTGGGAATCCTCCCCTAGGGTAGACAAAGCTTTGACACGCTTATCTAAGAAGGTGGCCCTGCCGTCATAGGATACGGCCTCCCTAAAGGATCCTGCGGATAGGAAGCAGGAAGGTATCCTGAAGTATGTTTATACACATTCCGGTACTCTACTGAGGCCGGCAATTGCGTCAGCCTGGATGTGTAGTGCTGTAGCAGCATGGACAGATACTCTGTCTGAGGAACTGTATACCTTGGACAAGGGTACTATTTTACTGACCCTGGGGCATATAAAAGACGCTGTCCTATATATGAGGGATGCCCAGAGGGACATTTGCCTACTGGGCTCTAGAATAAATGCAATGTCGATTTCTGCCAGAAGGGTCCTGTGGACTCGGCAATGGACAGGTGATGCCGGCTCAAAAAAGCACATGGAGGTTTTACCTTATAAGGGTGAGGAATTGTTTGGGGACGGTCTCTCGGACCTAGTTTCCACGGCTATGGCTGGGAAGTCAAATTTTTTGCCATATATTCCCTCACAGCCTAAGAAAACACCGTATTACCAAATGCAGTCCTTTCGATCACAAAAAGCCCAGAAAGTCAGAGGTGCTTCCTTTCTTGCCAGAGGTAGAGGAAAGAAGCTGCACCATACAGCTAGTTCCCAGGAACAAAAGTCTTCCCCGGCCTCCACTAAATCCACCGCATGACGCTGGGGCTCCACAGGTGGAGCCTGGAGCGGTGGGGGCGCGTCTCCGACATTTCAGCCACCAGTGGGTTCGCTCACAGGTGAATCCCTGGGCTATACAGATTGTGTCTCAGGGACACAAACTGGAATTCGAAGTGATGCCCCCTCACCGTTACCTAAAATCAGCCCTGCCAGCTTCCCCCATAGAAAGGGAAGTAGTGTTAGCGGCAATTCACAAATTATATCTCCAACAGGTGGTGGTAAAGGTCCCTCTCCCTCAACAGGGAAAGGCTTACTATTCCACAATGTTTTTGGTACCGAAACCGGACGGTTCGGCCAGACCCATATTGAATTTAAAGTCCCTGAACATTTACCTGAAAAGGTTCAAGTTCAAAATGGAATCGCTCAGAGCGGTCATTGCAAGCCTGGAAGAGAGGGACTTTATGGTGTCTCTGGACATCAAGGATGCTTACCTGCATGTCCCCATTTATCCACCTCATCAGGAGTAACTCAGATTTGTGGTACAGGACTGTCACTACCAATTCCAGACGTTGCCGTTTGGTCTGTCCACGGCACCGAGGATATTTACCAAGGTAATGGCGGAAATAATGGTGCTCCTTCGAAAGCAAGGAGTCACAGTTATCCCATACTTGGACGATCTCCTTATAAAGGCGAGGTCCAGAGAGCAGTTGCTGATCAGCGTAGCACACTCTCAGAAAGTGTTGCAACAGCACGGCTGGATTCTGAATATTCCAAAGTCGCAGCTGATTCCTACGACGCGTCTGCCCTTCCTGGGCATGATTCTGGACACGGACCATAAGAAGGTGTTTCTCCCGGCGCAGAAGGCTCGGGAACTCGTGACTCTGGTCAGAGACCTCTTAAAACCAAAACAGGTGTCGGTGCATCACTGCACGCGAGTCCTGGGAAAGATGGTGGCATCATACGAGGCCATTCCCTTCGGCAGGTTCCATGCGAGGATCTTTCAGTGGGATCTGTTGGACAAGTGGTCCGGATCGCATCTTCAGATGCATCGGCTGATCACCCTGTCTGCCAGGGCCAGGGTGTCTCTTCTGTGGTGGCTGCAGAGTGCTCACCTTCTCGAGGGCCGCAGGTTTGGCATACAGGACTGGGTCCTGGTGACCACGGATGCAAGCCTCCGAGGATGGGGGGCAGTCACTCAGGGAAGAAACTTTCAAGGGCTGTGGTCAAGTCAGGAGGCTTGTCTGCACATAAATATCCTGGAACTAAGGGCCATATACAACGCCCTGAGTCAAGCGGAGCCCCTGCTTCGCAACCAACCGGTGCTGATTCAGTCAGACAACATCACCGCAGTAGCTCATGTAAACCGCCAGGGCGGCACAAGAAGCATGGTGGCGATGGCGGAAGCCACCAGGATTCTTCGTTGGGCGGAGAATCACGTGCAAGCACTGTCAGCAGTGTTCATTCCGGGAGTGGACAACTGGGAAGCAGACTTCCTCAGCAGGCACAACCTCCACCCGGGAGAGTGGGGACTTCATCAAGAAGTCTTCTCACAGATTGCAAATCGTTGGGAACTGCCACAGGTGGACATGATGGCATCCCGCCTCAACAAAAAGCTAAAACGGTATTGCGCCAGGTCAAGAGACCCTCAGGCGATAGCTGTGGACGCACTAGTAACACCGTGGGTGTTCCAGTCGGTATATGTGTTTCCTCTTCTTCCTCTCATACCCAAGGTGCTGAGAATCGTAAGAAAAGGAGGAGTGAGAACAATACTAATTTTTCCGGATTGGCCAAGAAGGACTTGGTACCCGGATCTGCAAGAGATGCTCACAGAGGATCCATGGCCTCTGCCTCTCAGACAGGACCTGTTGCAACAGGGGCCCTGTCTGTTCCAAGACTTACCACGGCTGCGTTTGACGGCATGGCGGTTGAACGCCGGATACTAGCAGAAAAAGGCATTCCGGCTGAAGTTATTCCTACGCTAATAAAGGCTAGGAAGGACGTAACAGCAAAACATTATCACCGTATATGGCGAAAATATGTTGCTTGGTGTGAGGCCAGAAAGGCCCCTACAGAGGAATTCCAGCTGGGCCGGTTCCTGCACTTCCTACAGTCAGGGGTGACTATGGGCCTAAAATTGGGTTCCATTAAGGTCCAGATTTCGGCTCTGTCGATTTTCTTCCAAAAAGAACTGGCTTCACTGCCTGAAGTTCAGACATTTGTTAAGGGAGTGCTGCATATTCAGCCCCCTTTTGTGCCTCCAGTGGCACCTTGGGATCTTAACGTGGTGTTGAGTTTCCTGAAGTCACACTGGTTTGAGCCACTTAAAACCGTGGAGTTAAAGTATCTCACGTGGAAAGTGGCTATGCTATTTGCCTTAGCTTCGGCTAGGCGTGTGTCAGAATTGGCGGCTTTGTCATGTAAAAGCCCATATCTGGTTTTCCATATGGACAGGGCAGAATTACGGACTCGTCCGCAATTTCTGCCGAAGGTGGTGTCCTCTTTTCATTTGAACCAACCTACTGTGGTGCCTGTGGCTACTCGTGACTTGGAGGATTCCAAGTTGCTTGATGTAGTCAGGGCTTTGAAGATTTATGTAGCCAGAACGGCTGGAGTCAGGAAAACTGACTCGCTGTTTATCCTGTATGCATCCAACAAGCTGGGTGCTCCTGCTTCAAAGCAAACTATTGCTCGTTGGATCTGTAACACGATTCAGCAGGCTCATTCTGCGGCTGGATTGCCGCATCCAAAATCAGTAAAAGCCCATTCCACAAGGAAAGTGGGCTCTTCTTGGGCGGCTGCCCGAGGGGTCTCGGCATTACAGCTTTGCCGAGCAGCTACTTGGTCGGGTTCAAACACCTTTGCAAAATTCTACAAGTTTGATACCCTGGCTGAGGAGGACCTTGTGTTTGCCCATTCGGTGCTGCAGAGTCATCCGCACTCTCCCGCCCGTTTGGGAGCTTTGGTATAATCCCCATGGTCCTTACGGAGTCCCCAGCATCCACTAGGACGTTAGAGAAAATAAGATTTTACTCACCGGTAAATCTATTTCTCGTAGTCCGTAGTGGATGCTGGGCGCTCGTCCCAAGTGCGGACTTTCTGCAATACGTGTATATAGTTAATGCTTAATAAAGGGTTATGTTATGTTGGCATCCGTTGGTAGATGCGCTGTTGTTGTTCATACTGTTAACTGGGTATGTTATCACAAGTTATACGGTGTGATTGGTGTGGCTGGTATGAGTCTTACCCTGGATTCCCAAAATCCTTTCCTTGTAATGTCAGCTTTTCCGGGCACAGTTTCCTTAACTGAGGTCTGGAGGAGGGGCATAGAGGGAGGAGCCAGTGCACACCAGTAGTACTAATTCTTTATTAGAGTGCCCAATCTCCTGCCCGTCTATTCCCCATGGTCCTTACGGAGTCCCCAGCATCCACTACGGACTACGAGAAATAGATTTACCGGTGAGTAAAATCTTATTATAATCTATAAATACCGCATTGCATAAGGAGATTCTTCTGGGAGCCATTATAACTGCTATGTCAGAGCTACTGTACAAACCTAAGATTTACAGTAGGTGCAGACTTTGCAGTAAAAATCAGCCACCAATAACGCACTTGCTTCCTTGTCATAGCTGCGCTAAGGAGATAGCTAATTACTGATTGGTTGCACCCAAATACACTGTTAATTAAGGAATCCCAATGTGTAATATACATACACCTGCCAGCTATCCCTATTTACGCCAGACAGTCCCCATTTAAGGGGCCGGTTCCTCTGTCCCAACAAACAGGACTTTTGTCCCAAATGCTGAGAGTTTTGGGAGGCAGTGCAGGTGCCTGTTTCAGTGAAGGGTTCTGTTAGGAGAGGGTAGTTGGGGGTAGGCTTGCCTCCATATAACGCAAGCACTCCCCCAATGTACTATTACTCCTCAGTGTGCACGTTCTTCACCTGGGCCCCATCAATGAGAGAGTGACGCTGACTAACCATAGTTACAGCGCAAAGTAACAGCTGATGGTCATATTTATATTATATTTCCATTTGTATAAAGGCTTTTTGGTATTCAGAGCATAGATTCCGACTTCGACTTTATCAGCGAAAACTTACATGGAACATTCTGACGTGCGTCCATCATTTGGCTCATGTACTATAAGACAGATCCCTAACACCAATGAGGTTAGTCTCTGTCCCGCCACCACCCACAGCTGCTGCGCAGAAAGGTCTGTAAATTATTTACAGCCTAAAATTGTTAAAGCAATGCAGACCCTGATACTTACTGGAATCCATACATTACTGTATGTCTTAATTGCCAGTGATTTCAGTGGAGGTACATTGGATAGAACTGTACAAAACGCTTCTGCAAATTTCTCCATTTTATCCCAACAGCTTATAAATAAGACGTTCTGTTGTTTTAATTTGTCAAGAGTGGAACTGGAATGCTACACGTCAAGTTGCTGCACCCTAGTGAAGATGGAGTTACTAACACTTTACCCTAATCATAACAGTGTCAGTCGTAGTTGTATAAATATATAACGATAGGTTATTAGGGCATCACAATCACAACTGTGCATCATTTAGATTAATGCTGGATGCTAAGCAGCAGCAGCTGCAACTTCTGTAACAGCCGCTTCTGTGAGATCAGGCTGATGCTGCGGCTGATGCTGCAGCCGATTGGCTGTTTATTGACACGCCCACCAGCTGCAGCTCTAATCCGCTATTGGCTGCCATGTTATAAATGAATAAAAAGGGTCTACATTTTAGCTGGTTCTGCAACTCCTGCTGCTACCAGCCTCAGTGATGCAATGCACAGTAGATTAGTAACACTCTGAGCTGTGCACATGACACTGACAATACTGGCACGGAGATCAGGCGCGATAATGAACAGAATTCCGCCATATGACTCTGGATTACCTGTGCGGTTACTCTACTCTAAACCTCAGGGTGGGGATGTGGGCAGATCACATCACAACAGAATAATTTGTCATCTATATGAAGTTACCAGCGTCTGCTACCACTAAAACTGAGCCGTACAAAGGAATACAAGTGCAAATTACAGAATGGATTTCTGATGAATGAATCATCTGTGATGCAAAGAGAACTACAGTACATTACGTTGGTGGGAGTGCAGGGCTGGATCTAGGCCTTGTGGTGCCCAGGGCGGGGAAAATAGGGGCGTGGCTTCAAGGGGGCGTGGTCAGTTATGCCCCCTGTAGCTGTGCCCTCAGCAGTTGTGCCCCCTGTACTGTGCACCCAGTAGCGCCGATCACCCCCCCCCCCCCCCCCAAAAAAAAAAAAAATACCATCCCCGCTCCTGTTTCCCGACTGCTGCTGTCCTCCGTCTCCGGCCGCCGGCGCTGTTCCTCAGATCTATGGGAGAGACATCATGACGTCTCTCCCATAGCACAGCATAGACACTAGAGGTCAATTATGACCCCTAGCGTCTATGTGCCGGTCCCACAATGACGTCCGGTATGCGATCACAGCACCGGGGGGGCACCACCAGTAGCGGATCTTGCCACGGCGGCTGTGCCCTCCGGAAGGCGGCGCCCCAGGCAAAATTCCTGTGTGCACGTATCAAGATCCGTTAATGTGGGAGTGCCTCGTTATTACTTTCAGAAGCTCAAGCAGAGAAAGATCAGTGTGAGGTTCCAGTGAAGGAAAATAAGCACAGGAGGTCCCTTTTACTTTTGGGAGGCCTTGGACAAGAAGGTTCTGGTATAAATGGTCGACCATGTTAAGGCCGACAGTCATTAGGTTGTCCAATATTGGTCGACATTGACATGGACAAATAGTCAACACATGAAATGGTCTACATGGATTTTTGAACTATTTTTGGGGTAATTTTTTCCGTAACATGACCAGGAAACCCAATTAGTGTACCGCGTCCCCTTGGGAGCGAAGGGCAAGGTGCCTCACTCCACTACCGCTGCGCTCGGCACAGGTTACTATTCCCAATCGTAGTCCACGTGGATGGTGAAGTATGAAAAAGTAAAAAATCTATTTTTTTAAAAAGCCATGTTGACCTTTTCATATGTCGACCTGTCCTGGTTGTCCATGTCAATGTCGACCAATAGTGGTCGAACTAGTGACTGTGGACCTAAGTAGGGTCGACCTGCTAAATGGATACTGGACAAGAAGCCCTTAGAAGCCATAATGTCCGTGATAAGAGGAGTACTCCCAACACTGACCCATGGCCCCTCTAGCTATATATGCTCAGCTCCAGGCAGTTTACTGCATTATCTGCAGAGAGAGGAGACAATAAAATTAAGACTTCTAGAAATTCAGCTGCTGGGGTGGAAAGCCTTCCTTGGTGCTCCCTAAATGGTATGTGCGCCCTGTGGCCCTGCCATCACCGTGCTATGTGGCCCTCTAGAGATTGAACATGTATTGACATGTGGCAGTACGACATCCATAGGATTATTTTCACTGCTTTTATAATGGTGTAAAATAAATATCCCCCAATGCATATGCAACTGCCCCCTCTTCCAGACCAATGAAGTTGTTCGTTTCCGTTCTGGCTATAGCAACTTGCAGTGTATTACATAATAGTTTTTACTAGTTTTGTACATCAGTATTTCTTGAGTTGGACATACTGACATATATAACACATTGTTACTGGCAGCACTGCGCACATGATATTGGAGGGAGCAGAACTAATGTAGTGTTTACGCTAGGCTGTTTAAGCAGGACGTCACGCCCTGCCTGATTTTTAATGGGCAAAGTGCATCTTGCCCCTTCTGCAGCGCCCTGCTAAAGCAGCCTGCCATGCCACCACCGCTTGAATAGATGCCATGCGCACATGCACAGCATCTATTCACAGGAAAGGGAGCATTTGGGGGAAGCCCAATCACTGATGCTGACTACTCTTGCATAAGTGACGTGGAGGGGCAGGCCCACCCCCGATTGCGACTCCAGCGGGGCCACGTCCCCGGCCGGCCACGCCCCCATTATGCGTGCACCAGCCGTCCCGGAATCCTGCAGAGAACACTAAAATGTGTTGTTTAACCCTTAATATACCAAGCCTACCTCGTCAACGTACTTTAGCAAGCTCTGGTCTTCAGAGGACCCCACAGTTTTTTATCTAAATTCTCAACTGTTTGATGTAGTAAATTACAAAAAAATTATGCTTTTTGGGTTTCTGAAAGGATACGTTCTAGTAAGGGTACGACAGTTAGCATAAAATATTTTGTTTATTTATTTTAAGAGTAGTTAGCCAATAGAAGCCATATATTCTTCTTCATTAGTGTGTATATTTTTACATCCGGATACTGTATATTCGGGTAAAAAGGTTATATCATTTTACTACGTTAACAATACATCACTATTCATGTGTTGCCATCGCTACAGTCCTTAGCACATGTCACAGTGGTGGTTGTTTTCCTGTGTTTCTCACATATAAAACGTTCTGCATTTGTAACGTAGTATAGTGTTTTTTATTATTTCCGTTTTTTTTGGAAAGAACATTTTATAAGTCTAATTACACAGGATTTATCTTAATCCGATGCGAGACACATAGAAAAGTCAGGAGTAAAATAGTTGTTACAGATACGGCAGGATCACAAAAAATAATATTCTGGGGTCCTCAGAAGAACCCCCTTGGTATAATAAGGGTTCATCTCATGTAGTGCCTTGGTTGCTTTGTCTTGTTAGCTGCTGCCATCTTGTGGATAGTTGCTATGCCAACATTATACACCACACAAATTCTTTCTTTTGAGGCTTAGGCTGATCGGTTTCCGTTTGGATGGTCGACCATGTTAAGGTCGACAGTCATTAGGTCGACCATTATTGGTCGACATTAACATGGACATATGGTCGACACATGAAAAGGTTGACATGGCTTTTACAAAAAAAAAAATAGATTTTTAACTTTTTCATACTTTACCATCCACGTGGACTACGATTGGGAACGGTAACCTGTGCCGAGCGCAGCGGAGCGAGGCACCTTGCCCGTATGCAAGGGGACGCGGTACACTAATTAGGGTTCCTGGTCATGTTATGGAAAAAATTACACAAAAACAGTTAAAAATTCCATGTCAACCATTTCATGTGTCGACCTGTCGTGCATCGACCATTTTCATGTGTCGACCTGTCATGCATCGACCATTTTCACGTGTCGACTATTAGTCCATGTCGACCGTGTCTATGTCAACCAATAGTGGTCAACCTAATGTCGACCTGAACATGGTTGACCATTCATACCGGAACCGGCTGATCAACATATTTGCTGTATAATGATCCTGGAAATCAGGAGGGATTGTTGCTATAGTGGTGCGTTAGTTGTTTTTTTTTTTAAATGCCTGACTGAATTTATATCTATTAGTGCCAAGCATGTACGTTTTATGTGTGTGGAAAGAGGAGGCCTGAAATGATTTATCTATGTTTGTATTATTTACATAGTGCATAAAAAGTATTAACTACTTTTGCCATTTTGACATGTCATTTTTATAAATTATATAATTAAGATGCATTTATTCACAAATTGTCACCTCTGATGAGCTGTTCTGTAATATGAAAGACAGGAATAATAACGCTTTGTACATCTGGCCACTGCTATTGCTCTTTGCACTATTCTTTTTTCATGAACTTCTGAAATAGGGAGCATTGATCAATCGATTTACACATTTTCCAGATTCTCAATGTAACGGAGGATTGTGCCTTTGGCTGGGCCACTCCTGAACGTTAATGTTTATTTCTGACTGTCTAATGTATGTAGCTTTCCCTGTATGTTTTGGGGTTTAGCAGGGCTGAAACTAGGATTTTCGTCACCCGGGCCAATGCAGTTATTTGGTGTAACCCCCCCCCCTAAAAAAAAAAAAAATAACAACAACCCACAAATAACAAAACAAACCATGTCAGACTAAAATAATCAAATTATCAAAATTTTTTAAAGAAGGGAATACTACTGGACAATATTCCCCTATGTGCCTATATGCGTCACATGCCCCCCGGCAGCGTGTTCCACTACATGCCCCCGTGTGTCCCCATACATTGCACTATATCACTGCACTATGGGGGTAATTCAGACCTGATCGCTAGGGTGCGTTTTTTGCATCCCTGCGATCAGGTAGTCGCTGCCTACAGGGGGAGGGGGAATTCGCTGTGTAAGTGTGCGTTCGGATGTGCTGGAGAGCTGCACAAACTAATTTTGTGCAGTCTCTGCGCAGCCCAGGACTCACTCTTCCAGTGCGATGAACGGGGCCGGAGCTGATGTCAGAAACCCTCCCTCCAAACGCCTGGTACCTCCAGCGTTTTTTCGGACACTCCTTAAAAATGGTCAGTTGCCCCCCACAAACAATCTTCTTGCGATCGCCGGTGCGTTCGGATTTTTCACACCACCCATCGCTGTCCGGCGCTTCCCGTTGCTGTGGTCCGTCGTGCCTGCGCATTGCGGTGCATACGCATGCGCAGCTCAGACCTGATCGCCCGCTCTGTGGTAACCTACAGCATCGATCAGGCCTGAATTAGCCCCTATATCATAACACTTCATCACTGCACTACATCACTACACTACATCCCCCTATACTCTGCACTACCTGCCCCTATATACTGCAATACATTACTACACTACATACCCTATATGGTACACTACATCACTACACTATATCCCCCTATACTCTGCACTACCTGCCCCTATATACTGCAATACATTACTACACTACATACCCTATATGGTACACTACATCACTACACTACAGCCCCCTATACTCTGCACTACCTGCCCCTATATACTGCAATACATTACTACACTACATACCCTATATGGTACACTACATCACTACACTACATCCCCCTATACTCTGCACTACCTGCCCCTATATACTGCAATACATTACTACACTACATACCCTATATGGTACACTACATCACTACACTATATCCCCCTATAAGCTACACCAAATCCCCCCATTTGGGAGGCAAAGCGGAGGTTGATACTGCTAACTGGGACCACAGTGCCGATAATAAAGTCTGTCTTTAAACTCACCACAAAGCTGCTGTAGTGATACTCGGTGAGAGATGGAGGCTGTCCAGGCTCTTTGTTTACACTGACAAGTGGATAGCTAGCAAAGTGAGCCTTTGATTTCTGTAACATCAGTGACTGCACCTGTTAACAAGCATAAGCCTGGGGCAGTGTGTCCTCTCAATGTGGTGCAGCCTGCAGCTTGTTATTGGTTGGTGTTGGGCAGGCAGCCGGGATCATAGCCTGCTGAATAACACAGCACCAACAGCTCGCTTCTATAGCTTGCATGGTGCACCGCACGCTAGTCGCAGCGCTGCATGGCAAAGAAGAGAGTTTAAGACAGATCCCAGGTACTGGAGATCGCCTGATAAGCGCCGGAGCAAGCTGTGGGCAGACAGGTGGGTCAGAGACACTGCCCCTGAAGCCGTCTGCTGACTCACTGGAGCAGCACAGCACTGACGGAAAAAAAAACAAGAACAAAACAACCCTGCTCTCCTGTAACTCCTCGGTGCCCCCTAAAATCCTGCACATGCCCCACTTAGCCCCCCCTAGTTACGGCCCTGGTTTTAGTCCTGCAGGAATATACATTTCCTAAGTCTATTGCAGGTTTTCTTCTAAGAGTGATATAAATTGCCATAAGCTACCGTACCGAGAGTGAATGAGGAAAATTCAAGTCTCTGTGAATAAGTGCAGCTATATTCCGCTTTACTTTCATTGATGTTTGTTGATAACTTTTTCTTTTATTTCAGTTGAATGTTCTTTGATAATGGAGTTTTTCAGTGGAAATTCTTATAGGTCTGTTCCTACATAACAGTTCCTAAAGACAGTGGGGCTAATTCAGACCTGATCACTAGCAAGCAATTTTTGCACTGCTGCATTCAGATAGTCACCGCCTACAGTGTGTCACAACTGAGGGCCTGAGCTGACGGGAGGCAGCCTCAGTTGTAGGGGCTGAGATGTAACGGAACCTGGGAGGTTGTATCAGACCCCTAGACATGTAAGTAACATGTAGAATAACTGCCCGAAGGCGTGACCACGACAACCAGGATAAAAGTCAATGATGTTTATTATGACAAACTCCGTAACACAGCAGCAGTAAAGGAAACATAAAAGTCAACAGAGGATAAATACAATTCCTGGGTACTACAGGGTGGCAAGGGCCACAGGCACTGGTAGGGTGAGACAGTTCTTATAATCTTCTAGTTGGGAAGTCCTTACCAGACCTGACTGTAGCAATGGAGAGAACCCAGGATCGTACCAGCTGGTGTTCCAGGAAAGGCTGGGTTGCTGAAGATAAAACGGCTGCTGTGGATACTGGCTGGAACCAGACTGTTGTTGGTACGGAGTGGATACTGGCTGGAACCAGTTAAATAATAAACGAACTTGAGAGCGATGAAATAATAATGAAGTTTGGAGTTTGAGAGCGGTGAAATAATAATACCGGTGGAGAGTGGTAAACTGCAGAAAGGACACCGGCCCTTTAAGAGAAGCTGTATACTGCTGGAAGCTGGGCTGGAAGCAGGTGATTGATGAAGTTTGGAGTTTGAGAGCGGTGAAATAATAATACCGGTGGAGAGTGGTAAACTGCAGAAAGGACACCGGCCCTTTAAGAGAAGCTGTACACTGCTGGAAGCTGGGCTGGAAGCAGGTGATTGTTGTAACTGGAAACAGGTGAGTCCAGAATGGATCGGAGAGTCAGGCTACACCGCAGATGGAATGCTGGTGCGGGTCTCTATAGCAGAAGTCTGGAGACAGGAGCTGGAACCTGGAAGACAACCACAGGAGAGAGACAAACTGGAACTAGGTTAGACAACCAAAGCACTGACGCCTTCCTTGCTCAGGCACAGCTTACTTATACCTGCAGCAAGGAAGGGGTTGGCTAGGCAATTATGCAAATCAACAATACAGACAGCAGATTGGTGGAAATGCTCAGATGACAAAATCCAAGATGGCTGCGCCCATGCAGACACTTGGAGGGAAGTTTGGTTTGTAATCCATGTGAGAATTGAAACAGTAATGGCGACGCCGGCCACAGGAGACAGGAGACGCCAGACTGACAAGCGCACATTTAACCACGCGGGCACAGCGGAGGCCGCGGCTGATGAAATCACCACTCTGACATTCTGCATGTGGAAACTCAGGAACAGCGGGATCCGGTCCTGGAACGCTGAGCCAGCCTTAGGAGGCATCTGAAGGGTAAGTAATGGCGTCCAGATACCCGGATCGTGACAGCACCCCCCCCTTTAGGAGTGGCCCCAGGACACTTCTTAGGCTTTAAAGGAAACTTTGCGTGGAAATTTCGGACCAAGGCAGGAGCATGGACGTCTGAGGCATTGGTCCAAGAGCGTTCTTCAGGACCATAGCCCTTCCAGTCAATGAGGTATTGTAACTGACCGTAACGGAAACGTGAGTCCAAAATCTTGGCCACCTCGTACTCGACTCCCCGTTGAGTCTGAACTTTGGGAGCTGGAGGAAGTGCGGAATGAAACCGATTCAGGATCAGCGGTTTCAACAAAGAAACATGAAATGTCCTGGGTATTTTCAAGAAGGATGGTAACTGTAACCTGTAGGCAACAGGATTGATGACTTGTTCAATCTTGAAGGGTCCGATGTAGCGAGGTGCAAATTTCATGCTGGGAACTCTCAACCTCAAATTCTTCGTGGACAGCCACACACGATCACCCACCTTGAGGGCAGGAACCGCTCTACGCTTTCTATCGGCAAACTTCTTATACCTGAATGAGGCTTTAAGCAGGGCTGCGCGGACGTTCCTCCAGTTATTTGAAAACTGACGCAAGGTGACATCCACTGCTGGAACAGAAGTTTATTTTTTATTTATTATTTTATTTATTAGCAGTTTCTTATATAGCGCAGCATATTCCGTTGCGCTTTACAATTAGAACAATTATAGAACAAAACTGGGCAAAGACAGACACACAGAGGTAGGAAGGCCCTGCTCGCAAGCTTACAATCTATAGGGAAATAGGCATTGATACACAAGGATAGATGCTACCTGTCACATAATGGTTCCCCATGTTTGCTAGGTTCTTAATGGTTTGTATAGGATATGATCACCCAGCAATGTTGGAAGACAAAATGTGAGTTTATGTGGACTGTACAGAGGGGATGAAACTTGATAGGGAAGCTGTGAAGGTTATGTGTGTGGATCTGAAATTTGGTAGGCTTGCCTGAAGAGATGAGTTTTCAGAGAACGTTTAAAGGTTTGGAGACTAGAGGAGAGTCTTATTGTGCGTGGGAGTGCATTCCACAGAGTGGGTGAAGCCCGGGTAAAGTCCTGTAATTTTGAGTGGGAACAGGTAATACATGTGGATGAGAGACGCAGATCTTGTGCAGAGCGGAGAGGTCGGGTAGGGAGATATTTTGAGATGAGTGAAGAGATGTATGTTGGTGCAGTTTGGTTAATAGCCTTGTATGTAAGTAAAAGTATTTTATATTTGACACGGTAGAATACCGGTAACCAATGGAGGGACTGACAGAGCGGATCAGCAGACGAAGAACGTCTGGCGAGGAAGATTAGCCTCGCAGCTGCATTTAAAATGGATTGAAGTGGTGATAGCCTATGTTTGGGAAGACCAGTAAGGAGACTATTACAATAATCAATGCGGGAGATGATGAGTGCATGGATTAGAGTTTTTGCAGTGTCTTGTGTAAGATAAGGGCGTATTTTGGATATGTTTTTAAGGTGCATGTAACATGATTTAGAGACAGATTGAATGTGTGGAACAAAGGACAGTTCAGAGTCGAGGGTGACACCTAGGCAACGAGCTTGTGGGGTGGGGTGGATAGTTGCATTGTCAACAGTTATAGAGATATCAGGTTGGTAACTACTCTTTGCTGGTGGGAAAATAATTAATTCAGTTTTGGAAATGTTGAGTTTGAGATGGCGAGATGACATCCAAGATGAAATGGCAGACAGGCATCCAGTGACACGAGCCAATACTGGTGGTGACAAATCTGGGGAGGATAGGTAGATTTGAGTATCATCAGCATACAAATGATACTGAAATCCAAAGGAGCTGATTAGTTTACCAAGAGAGGAGGTATAGATTGAGAAAAGCAGAGGACCTAAGACTGAGCCTTGCGGTACTCCAACTGATAGAGGTAGAGAAGAGGAGGTAGAATCAGAGAAGTGAACACTGAAAGAGCGATTAGATAGGTAGGATGAGAACCAAGAAAGGGCTGTGTCCTGAAGACCTAGGGATTGTAGTGTTTGTATGAGAAGAGAGTGGTCAACAGTGTCAAAAGCAGCAGAGAGATCTAGAAGAATGAGTAGTGTGTAATGGCCTTTTGATCTAGCAGTGACCAGATCATTCACTACTTTGGTCAGTGCTGTCTCTGTGGAGTGTTGGGCACGAAAGCCTGATTGAAGTGGATCCAATAAGTTGTGCGAGTTAAGAAAGTGTGTGAGGCGAGTGTAGGCAAGCCTCTCAAGTAGTTTGGAGGGACTGGGTAGCTGAGAAATGGGACGGTAGTTAGAAAGTGTGTTTGGGTCAGAGTTGTGTTTTTTTAGAATGGGAGTAATGACTGCATGTTTAAACAGAGAGGGAAAGATGCCAGTAGAGAGAGAGAGATTACAGATTTTAGTTAAGGTTGGGATAAGCACAGGAGACAAAGTTTTACTGACCTGTGAGGGTATAGGATCAAGAGGAGAGGTAGTGGAGTAGGAGGATGAAAAGAGTGATGATACTTCATCTTCACTTGTGGGATCAAATGAAGAGAAAGTGCCAGAGGGTTCAGGTAGGGAATTGAGCAGGTCACTGGCTGAGTTAGAGCATACCATTTCATCTCGGATTTTATCAATCTTATCCTTGAAGTAGGAAGCAAGTTCTTCTGCACTGATAGTAGCTAGTGGGGGAGGTGAGGGAGGGTAAAGAAGTGATTTAAACGTATTAAAAAGTCGCTTGGGGTTGTTGGCATGATAAGAGATGAGAGATTGGAAATATGTTTGTTTGGCAGTGTCCAGGGCCTGACGATAGGAGTGGTAGGTAGTCTTATATGTGAGAAAGTCACTTGGATTCTGAGATTTCCGCCACTGACGTTCTACCTTACGTGACAGTTTTTGTAGGTGTCTTGTTGATTTAGAGTGCCATGGTTGGCATCTAAGCCTACGTGGAGTGTGATGGGTAGCTGGAGCCACTTCATCAAGGGCACTCTCTAGGGTCTGGTGCAGGTGTGATACAGCAGTGTCAGGTGTGGTGAATGTAGAGATTGGTGAGAGACGTTGTTGCAGGGAAGTGGAAAGTTGTTGAAAATGTATACTGTTAGTATTTCTGCGGGTTAGAGGAGGCTTGCTTGGTTTTAATGTCCTAGAATTTAAAGTAATAGAAGAGATTGTGAAGGTGATCAAGTTGTGGTCAGATAGAGGGAAAGGAGTGTTAGTGAATTCAGAAACTGAGCAGAGCCTGATGAACACAAGATCAAGGCAGTGGCCCTCCTGGTGAGTAGAGGAGTCGGACCATTGGGTGAGGCCAAGAGAGGAGGTTAGAGAGAGGAGTTTCGAGGCATGAACAGATTGTGGACTGTCAAGAGCTATATTGAAATCACCCATAATGATGGTGGAGATGTCAGAGGATAAGAAGTGTGGGAGCCAGGCAGAGAAATCTTCTAGAAATTGTTGTTTAGGTTGCCCAGGAGGGCGATAGATAGCTGCAACACGCAGAGAGAAGGGGGTGAAAATCCTGATAGAGTGAACTTCAAATGAGGTGAATGCGAGTGATGGAACCTGAGGTAAAACAGTGTATGTGAAAAACTGTGACAGTAAGATTCCGACCCCACCACCTTTACTATTAGGCCTAGATGTGTGTGAGAAGTGGAAACCACCGTGTGACAGTGCTGCAGGGGAGGCTGTGTCAGATTGTGTGAGCCATGTTTCTGTTATAGCCAGCAGATTAAAGTTGTGAGATATGAAGAGGTCATGGATGGATGTTAATTTGTTACAAACAGAGCGTGCATTCAATAAGGCACATTTTAGTGACTTGGAGGGGGATGGGAGACACGTGATATTTATGAGGTTAGATGGATTTCTATGTTTTGAGACAGCAGAGTGTGAGGGGGAAAGGTGGTTGGGGCCTGGATTTGGTGATATGTCACCAGCTAATAAAAGCAGAAGAGTGAGATACATTTTGGTGGATGTTTGCGAGTGTTTGTACTGGTGGCCAGTTGCGGTTGTCAAAGTACTTGCAGAGAGGAAAGTATAAATCTCATGAGTATTTAGAAGAGGTGAGTGGAGAATAGAAGCTGTAATGTGTACAGAGGGGTGAGTTTCTGGGTGTGTGCAGAATGTGTTAAATTTGGTGAGAATTCCATGAATTGAAATTAGACACAGTAGTTTGATGAACATGCTGTGGTTGTTTGTATTTTATGGGTTAAGTGGAGTTAGAGTAAGTTGTTTTTGAAAATTACCTTTTCTTGAAGTTTTTCAACTGTTTTTTTAACTGTTCGGATAACACACTTATTAATTCCACACTTAATAAATTCCAGCAAGCTACCCCCAGCAAGCTGACCCCTTAACTGACTCTAAGGAAATACTGTCTCTAATTAGGAACAGGTCTACCTCTGAACATTTGGCCACCTGATTGAAATGCAAATTGATCATAGAACAAATTGCACAGGGAGGGTCAGCAGACTTAAACTACTCTAGCTATTCACAATAAATTCAAGCACATACATAGAAAATTACAAGAAACACATAACATACATTCAAATATAAGTTGTGGTTTGCACATAGCATGTGTGTCAGTCTGAGCCTGGTAGCAATGTAGCAATGAATTCACATACATTCAAATATAAGTTGTGGTTTGCACATAGCATGTGTGTCAGTCTGAGCCTGGTAGCAATGTAGCAATGAATTCACATACATTCAAATATAAGTTGTGGTTTGCACATAGCATGTGTGTCAGTCTGAGCCTGGTAGCAATGTAGCAATGAATTCACATACATTCAAATATAAGTTGTGGTTTGCACATAGCATGTGTGTCAGTCTGAGCCTGGTAGCAATGTAGCAATGAATTCACATACATTCAAATATAAGTTGTGGTTTGCACATAGCATGTGTGTCAGTCTGAGCCTGGTAGCAATGTAGCAATGAATTCACATACCTGAGAGATGAGAAGAAAAAAAGGTGATTAGTCCAGTCCCAAGAAGAAGAACTGTTTTTTTAACTGTTCGGATAACACACTTATTAATTCCACACTTAATAAATTCCAGCAAGCTACCCCCAGCAAGCTGACCCCTTAACTGACTCTAAGGAAATACTGTCTCTAATTAGGAACAGGTCTACCTCTGAACATTTGGCCACCTGATTGAAATGCAAATTGATCATAGAACAAATTGCACAGGGAGGGTCAGCAGACTTAAACTACTCTAGCTATTCACAATAAATTCAAGCACATACATAGAAAATTACAAGAAACACATAACATACATTCAAATATAAGTTGTGGTTTGCACATAGCATGTGTGTCAGTCTGAGCCTGGTAGCAATGTAGCAATGAATTCACATACATTCAAATATAAGTTGTGGTTTGCACATAGCATGTGTGTCAGTCTGAGCCTGGTAGCAATGTAGCAATGAATTCACATACATTCAAATATAAGTTGTGGTTTGCACATAGCATGTGTGTCAGTCTGAGCCTGGTAGCAATGTAGCAATGAATTCACATACATTCAAATATAAGTTGTGGTTTGCACATAGCATGTGTGTCAGTCTGAGCCTGGTAGCAATGTAGCAATGAATTCACATACATTCAAATATAAGTTGTGGTTTGCACATAGCATGTGTGTCAGTCTGAGCCTGGTAGCAATGTAGCAATGAATTCACATACCTGAGAGATGAGAAGAAAAAAAGGTGATTAGTCCAGTCCCAAGAAGAAGAACTGTTTTTTTAACTGTTCGGATAACACACTTATTAATTCCACACTTAATAAATTCCAGCAAGCTACCCCCAGCAAGCTGACCCCTTAACTGACTCTAAGGAAATACTGTCTCTAATTAGGAACAGGTCTACCTCTGAACATTTGGCCACCTGATTGAAATGCAAATTGATCATAGAACAAATTGCACAGGGAGGGTCAGCAGACTTAAACTACTCTAGCTATTCACAATAAATTCAAGCACATACATAGAAAATTACAAGAAACACATAACATACATTCAAATATAAGTTGTGGTTTGCACATAGCATGTGTGTCAGTCTGAGCCTGGTAGCAATGTAGCAATGAATTCACATACATTCAAATATAAGTTGTGGTTTGCACATAGCATGTGTGTCAGTCTGAGCCTGGTAGCAATGTAGCAATGAATTCACATACATTCAAATATAAGTTGTGGTTTGCACATAGCATGTGTGTCAGTCTGAGCCTGGTAGCAATGTAGCAATGAATTCACATACATTCAAATATAAGTTGTGGTTTGCACATAGCATGTGTGTCAGTCTGAGCCTGGTAGCAATGTAGCAATGAATTCACATACATTCAAATATAAGTTGTGGTTTGCACATAGCATGTGTGTCAGTCTGAGCCTGGTAGCAATGTAGCAATGAATTCACATACCTGAGAGATGAGAAGAAAAAAAGGTGATTAGTCCAGTCCCAAGAAGAAGAACTGTTTTTTTAACTGTTCGGATAACACACTTATTAATTCCACACTTAATAAATTCCAGCAAGCTACCCCCAGCAAGCTGACCCCTTAACTGACTCTAAGGAAATACTGTCTCTAATTAGGAACAGGTCTACCTCTGAACATTTGGCCACCTGATTGAAATGCAAATTGATCATAGAACAAATTGCACAGGGAGGGTCAGCAGACTTAAACTACTCTAGCTATTCACAATAAATTCAAGCACATACATAGAAAATTACAAGAAACACATAACATACATTCAAATATAAGTTGTGGTTTGCACATAGCATGTGTGTCAGTCTGAGCCTGGTAGCAATGTAGCAATGAATTCACATACATTCAAATATAAGTTGTGGTTTGCACATAGCATGTGTGTCAGTCTGAGCCTGGTAGCAATGTAGCAATGAATTCACATACATTCAAATATAAGTTGTGGTTTGCACATAGCATGTGTGTCAGTCTGAGCCTGGTAGCAATGTAGCAATGAATTCACATACCTGAGAGATGAGAAGAAAAAAAGGTGATTAGTCCAGTCCCAAGAAGAAGAACTGTTTTTTTAACTGTTCGGATAACACACTTATTAATTCCACACTTAATAAATTCCAGCAAGCTACCCCCAGCAAGCTGACCCCTTAACTGACTCTAAGGAAATACTGTCTCTAATTAGGAACAGGTCTACCTCTGAACATTTGGCCACCTGATTGAAATGCAAATTGATCATAGAACAAATTGCACAGGGAGGGTCAGCAGACTTAAACTACTCTAGCTATTCACAATAAATTCAAGCACATACATAGAAAATTACAAGAAACACATAACATACATTCAAATATAAGTTGTGGTTTGCACATAGCATGTGTGTCAGTCTGAGCCTGGTAGCAATGTAGCAATGAATTCACATACATTCAAATATAAGTTGTGGTTTGCACATAGCATGTGTGTCAGTCTGAGCCTGGTAGCAATGTAGCAATGAATTCACATACATTCAAATATAAGTTGTGGTTTGCACATAGCATGTGTGTCAGTCTGAGCCTGGTAGCAATGTAGCAATGAATTCACATACATTCAAATATAAGTTGTGGTTTGCACATAGCATGTGTGTCAGTCTGAGCCTGGTAGCAATGTAGCAATGAATTCACATACATTCAAATATAAGTTGTGGTTTGCACATAGCATGTGTGTCAGTCTGAGCCTGGTAGCAATGTAGCAATGAATTCACATACATTCAAATATAAGTTGTGGTTTGCACATAGCATGTGTGTCAGTCTGAGCCTGGTAGCAATGTAGCAATGAATTCACATACCTGAGAGATGAGAAGAAAAAAAGGTGATTAGTCCAGTCCCAAGAAGAAGAACTGTTTTTTTAACTGTTCGGATAACACACTTATTAATTCCACACTTAATAAATTCCAGCAAGCTACCCCCAGCAAGCTGACCCCTTAACTGACTCTAAGGAAATACTGTCTCTAATTAGGAACAGGTCTACCTCTGAACATTTGGCCACCTGATTGAAATGCAAATTGATCATAGAACAAATTGCACAGGGAGGGTCAGCAGACTTAAACTACTCTAGCTATTCACAATAAATTCAAGCACATACATAGAAAATTACAAGAAACACATAACATACATTCAAATATAAGTTGTGGTTTGCACATAGCATGTGTGTCAGTCTGAGCCTGGTAGCAATGTAGCAATGAATTCACATACATTCAAATATAAGTTGTGGTTTGCACATAGCATGTGTGTCAGTCTGAGCCTGGTAGCAATGTAGCAATGAATTCACATACATTCAAATATAAGTTGTGGTTTGCACATAGCATGTGTGTCAGTCTGAGCCTGGTAGCAA
Organism: Pseudophryne corroboree; assembly: GCF_028390025.1. Classification (NCBI taxonomy): domain Eukaryota; kingdom Metazoa; phylum Chordata; class Amphibia; order Anura; family Myobatrachidae; genus Pseudophryne; species Pseudophryne corroboree. The sequence goes on along the minus strand of NC_086454.1, from coordinate 94,208,394 downwards.
TGTAGCAATGAATTCACATACATTCAAATATAAGTTGTGGTTTGCACATAGCATGTGTGTCAGTCTGAGCCTGGTAGCAATGTAGCAATGAATTCACATACATTCAAATATAAGTTGTGGTTTGCACATAGCATGTGTGTCAGTCTGAGCCTGGTAGCAATGTAGCAATGAATTCACATACATTCAAATATAAGTTGTGGTTTGCACATAGCATGTGTGTCAGTCTGAGCCTGGTAGCAATGTAGCAATGAATTCACATACATTCAAATATAAGTTGTGGTTTGCACATAGCATGTGTGTCAGTCTGAGCCTGGTAGCAATGTAGCAATGAATTCACATACCTGAGAGATGAGAAGAAAAAAAGGTGATTAGTCCAGTCCCAAGAAGAAGAACTGTTTTTTTAACTGTTCGGATAACACACTTATTAATTCCACACTTAATAAATTCCAGCAAGCTACCCCCAGCAAGCTGACCCCTTAACTGACTCTAAGGAAATACTGTCTCTAATTAGGAACAGGTCTACCTCTGAACATTTGGCCACCTGATTGAAATGCAAATTGATCATAGAACAAATTGCACAGGGAGGGTCAGCAGACTTAAACTACTCTAGCTATTCACAATAAATTCAAGCACATACATAGAAAATTACAAGAAACACATAACATACATTCAAATATAAGTTGTGGTTTGCACATAGCATGTGTGTCAGTCTGAGCCTGGTAGCAATGTAGCAATGAATTCACATACATTCAAATATAAGTTGTGGTTTGCACATAGCATGTGTGTCAGTCTGAGCCTGGTAGCAATGTAGCAATGAATTCACATACATTCAAATATAAGTTGTGGTTTGCACATAGCATGTGTGTCAGTCTGAGCCTGGTAGCAATGTAGCAATGAATTCACATACATTCAAATATAAGTTGTGGTTTGCACATAGCATGTGTGTCAGTCTGAGCCTGGTAGCAATGTAGCAATGAATTCACATACATTCAAATATAAGTTGTGGTTTGCACATAGCATGTGTGTCAGTCTGAGCCTGGTAGCAATGTAGCAATGAATTCACATACATTCAAATATAAGTTGTGGTTTGCACATAGCATGTGTGTCAGTCTGAGCCTGGTAGCAATGTAGCAATGAATTCACATACATTCAAATATAAGTTGTGGTTTGCACATAGCATGTGTGTCAGTCTGAGCCTGGTAGCAATGTAGCAATGAATTCACATACCTGAGAGATGAGAAGAAAAAAAGGTGATTAGTCCAGTCCCAAGAAGAAGAACTGTTTTTTTAACTGTTCGGATAACACACTTATTAATTCCACACTTAATAAATTCCAGCAAGCTACCCCCAGCAAGCTGACCCCTTAACTGACTCTAAGGAAATACTGTCTCTAATTAGGAACAGGTCTACCTCTGAACATTTGGCCACCTGATTGAAATGCAAATTGATCATAGAACAAATTGCACAGGGAGGGTCAGCAGACTTAAACTACTCTAGCTATTCACAATAAATTCAAGCACATACATAGAAAATTACAAGAAACACATAACATACATTCAAATATAAGTTGTGGTTTGCACATAGCATGTGTGTCAGTCTGAGCCTGGTAGCAATGTAGCAATGAATTCACATACATTCAAATATAAGTTGTGGTTTGCACATAGCATGTGTGTCAGTCTGAGCCTGGTAGCAATGTAGCAATGAATTCACATACATTCAAATATAAGTTGTGGTTTGCACATAGCATGTGTGTCAGTCTGAGCCTGGTAGCAATGTAGCAATGAATTCACATACATTCAAATATAAGTTGTGGTTTGCACATAGCATGTGTGTCAGTCTGAGCCTGGTAGCAATGTAGCAATGAATTCACATACATTCAAATATAAGTTGTGGTTTGCACATAGCATGTGTGTCAGTCTGAGCCTGGTAGCAATGTAGCAATGAATTCACATACATTCAAATATAAGTTGTGGTTTGCACATAGCATGTGTGTCAGTCTGAGCCTGGTAGCAATGTAGCAATGAATTCACATACATTCAAATATAAGTTGTGGTTTGCACATAGCATGTGTGTCAGTCTGAGCCTGGTAGCAATGTAGCAATGAATTCACATACATTCAAATATAAGTTGTGGTTTGCACATAGCATGTGTGTCAGTCTGAGCCTGGTAGCAATGTAGCAATGAATTCACATACCTGAGAGATGAGAAGAAAAAAAGGTGATTAGTCCAGTCCCAAGAAGAAGAACTGTTTTTTTAACTGTTCGGATAACACACTTATTAATTCCACACTTAATAAATTCCAGCAAGCTACCCCCAGCAAGCTGACCCCTTAACTGACTCTAAGGAAATACTGTCTCTAATTAGGAACAGGTCTACCTCTGAACATTTGGCCACCTGATTGAAATGCAAATTGATCATAGAACAAATTGCACAGGGAGGGTCAGCAGACTTAAACTACTCTAGCTATTCACAATAAATTCAAGCACATACATAGAAAATTACAAGAAACACATAACATACATTCAAATATAAGTTGTGGTTTGCACATAGCATGTGTGTCAGTCTGAGCCTGGTAGCAATGTAGCAATGAATTCACATACATTCAAATATAAGTTGTGGTTTGCACATAGCATGTGTGTCAGTCTGAGCCTGGTAGCAATGTAGCAATGAATTCACATACATTCAAATATAAGTTGTGGTTTGCACATAGCATGTGTGTCAGTCTGAGCCTGGTAGCAATGTAGCAATGAATTCACATACATTCAAATATAAGTTGTGGTTTGCACATAGCATGTGTGTCAGTCTGAGCCTGGTAGCAATGTAGCAATGAATTCACATACATTCAAATATAAGTTGTGGTTTGCACATAGCATGTGTGTCAGTCTGAGCCTGGTAGCAATGTAGCAATGAATTCACATACATTCAAATATAAGTTGTGGTTTGCACATAGCATGTGTGTCAGTCTGAGCCTGGTAGCAATGTAGCAATGAATTCACATACATTCAAATATAAGTTGTGGTTTGCACATAGCATGTGTGTCAGTCTGAGCCTGGTAGCAATGTAGCAATGAATTCACATACCTGAGAGATGAGAAGAAAAAAAGGTGATTAGTCCAGTCCCAAGAAGAAGAACTGTTTTTTTAACTGTTCGGATAACACACTTATTAATTCCACACTTAATAAATTCCAGCAAGCTACCCCCAGCAAGCTGACCCCTTAACTGACTCTAAGGAAATACTGTCTCTAATTAGGAACAGGTCTACCTCTGAACATTTGGCCACCTGATTGAAATGCAAATTGATCATAGAACAAATTGCACAGGGAGGGTCAGCAGACTTAAACTACTCTAGCTATTCACAATAAATTCAAGCACATACATAGAAAATTACAAGAAACACATAACATACATTCAAATATAAGTTGTGGTTTGCACATAGCATGTGTGTCAGTCTGAGCCTGGTAGCAATGTAGCAATGAATTCACATACATTCAAATATAAGTTGTGGTTTGCACATAGCATGTGTGTCAGTCTGAGCCTGGTAGCAATGTAGCAATGAATTCACATACATTCAAATATAAGTTGTGGTTTGCACATAGCATGTGTGTCAGTCTGAGCCTGGTAGCAATGTAGCAATGAATTCACATACATTCAAATATAAGTTGTGGTTTGCACATAGCATGTGTGTCAGTCTGAGCCTGGTAGCAATGTAGCAATGAATTCACATACATTCAAATATAAGTTGTGGTTTGCACATAGCATGTGTGTCAGTCTGAGCCTGGTAGCAATGTAGCAATGAATTCACATACATTCAAATATAAGTTGTGGTTTGCACATAGCATGTGTGTCAGTCTGAGCCTGGTAGCAATGTAGCAATGAATTCACATACCTGAGAGATGAGAAGAAAAAAAGGTGATTAGTCCAGTCCCAAGAAGAAGAACTGTTTTTTTAACTGTTCGGATAACACACTTATTAATTCCACACTTAATAAATTCCAGCAAGCTACCCCCAGCAAGTTGCGGGAAGCGGTTGGAATTCTGGGACTTTAGGGTGGAATCCATAATTAATGAAGAATGGTGTAGAAGAAGATGAGGAATGGTATTGATTGTTGTGGCTGAACTCGGCCCAAGGAAGGAGTTGAACCCAGTCATCTTGAGAGGAAGACACATATATACGGAGGAAGGCCTCCAAGTCCTGATTCACTCTCTCGGTTTGACCATTGGTCTGAGGATGGTAAGCCGTGGAAAACTTTAACTTGACTTGGAGGGCTTGACACAAACTTCGCCAAAATTTGGCTACAAATTGTACTCCACGATCCGAGATGATCTCTTCAGGAAGACCGTGAAGTCGGAAGATCTCTTGTATAAACACTTGAGCCAACTTGGAAGCTGACGGAAGACCGGTGAGAGGGATGAAATGTGCCATCTTGGTGAACCGGTCAACTACCACCCAGATGGTATTAAACTTGTTGCAGATAGGTAGATCGGAAACAAAGTCCATCGACAAATGGGTCCAAGGTCGACGGGGAACAGATAATGGAACCAGTTGCCCCGCAGGCGACTGGCGGGAGACTTTGTGTTGGGCACACTTTGGGCAGGAGGCAATAAATTCCATAACGTCCTTCTTCAGAGTTGGCCACCAGTAGGACCTAGAAATAAATTCAAGGGTTTTCTGAATGCCTGTATGTCCAGCAAAACGGGAAGCATGGGCCCAATGCATGAGCTTCTTCCTTAGAACTGGCTTAACAAAACTTTTCCCTGGTGGAGGCGTAGAGTCCATCCCTACCGTGGAGAATGCCAACGGATTAATAATAGGATGCTTGTCTGCAGACTCGGACTCATTTTCTTGCTCCCATGAGCGGGAAAGGGCATCGGCCTTACGATTCTGAGAACCCGGACAGAACTGGAGTTTAAAGTCAAACCTAGAGAAGAAAAGTGCCCATCTGGCCTGACGAGGATTCAGACATTGTGCGCCTTTGAGATATAAAAGATTTTTGTGGTCGGTAAGAATGGTGATTGAGTGGGAAGCTCCCTCCAACAGGTATCTCCACTCCTCCAGAGCGAGCTTGATGGCTAGCAACTCCTGATCGCCAATGGCATAGTTGCGCTCAGCTGGGGAGAACTTCCGGAAGAAGAAACTGCAAGGATGTAGATGTCCATCTTTGGCCCTCTGGGATAACACTGCTCCTACTCCAACGGAGGAGGCATCTACCTCTAAGATAAAAGGAGAGTCGGTGTCGGGCTGTTTCAGAACTGGTGCAGAGATGAACCGTTGCTTCAGAAGGTGAAAGGCCTGTGTAGCTTCCTCGGACCACTTGGACGGATTAGCACCTTTCTTGGTTAATGCAGTGATAGGCGCCACAATGGTGGAAAAGTCTCGTATAAATTTTCTATAATAATTGGCGAACCCTAAGAACCTCTGGACCCCTTTGAGGCTTAAGGGTATAGGCCAATTCTGGATTGCTTGGAGTTTCTCAGGATCCATCTCTAGTCCGGAACCGGACACAATGTAACCTAGAAACGAAATGGTTTTAACTTCAAACACACACTTCTCCAATTTACAATAGAGGTGATTGACACGGAGACGGGAAAGAACCTCTTTTACCCAGAAACGATGATCTTCGAGATTATTAGCAAAGATGAGGATGTCGTCTAGATAAACCACGACATGGCGGTACAAGATGTCCCTGAAAATCTCATTCACGAAGTGCTGGAAGACTGCTGGAGCATTGCTCAATCCGAAGGGCATGACGAGGTACTCATAATGTCCGTCACGGGTGTTAAAGGCGGTCTTCCACTCGTCACCCTCACGGATTCGGATGAGATTGTAGGCACCCCTCAAGTCCAGCTTTGTGAAAATAGTTGCACCACTAACTCTATCAAAGAGCTCGGTAATCAGGGGTAAAGGGTATCGGTTCTTGACGGTAATGTCGTTCAGACCTCTGTAGTCGATGCACGGACGCAGACCACCGTCTTTCTTCTTAACGAAGAAGTAGCCTGCGCCGGCTGGAGAAGAAGATGGTCGGATGAAACCCTTCGCCAGGTTCTCTTTGATGTACTCTTCCATGGAGTGTGTCTCAGGCAGAGACAACGGATAAGTTCGGCCTCGCGGTGGAACCTTCCCTGGAATGAGGTCGATTGGGCAGTCCCATTCTCTATGAGGAGGAAGGATATCAGCAGAGGCTTTACTGAACACGTCCGTGAAGTCTTGATATGGAGGAGGCGGAACATCAGATGACCTGGGGAAGGAAGAACAAACAGGAAGAACTTTGGCTAAACAAGTCTCAGCACAGGAGGGACCCCATGCCAGTATTTGCGTAGTCGTCCAGTCAATTGATGGGTTGTGGAGACGGAGCCATGGAAGGCCTAAAACCACTGGATGTGTGGCTCTTGGAATCACTAAAAAAGAAATATACTCAGAATGAAGAACTCCCACTCTCAGACGAACTGGAAGAGTCCTTAAGGAAATGACTGCGTCAAAAATCTTGCTGCCATCCACGGCAGTCAAAGAGATGGACGAGGACAGTCTCTCGGTGGGTAGGGACCACCGTTTAACATAAGCTTCGGTTATGAAATTCCCAGTTGCTCCGGAATCAAGGAGGGCAATGACGTTCCTGTAACGTTGAGCAATTTGGAGCGACACTGGGAGGTTACAGTCATGAGGAGATGGAGAGGAGATCATTACTCCTAGCCGGCCCTCTCCTTGGCGAGCTAGGATCTGGAGTTTCCCGGACGTTTGGGACAGGCATTGATAGTGTGCGACGGAGCTGCACAGTAGAGACAGAGAGACTCAGAGAGACGTCTTCGGCGCTCAGCGGGAGATAGACGAGAACGACTAATTTGCATAGGCTCATCCTTGGATGGAGATGGTTGACGAGGAGGAGGAGCAGAAGATTTAGGAGTAGATGATCTTCCTCGCTCAGTTGCTCTCTCTCTGAAACGTAGATCAACCTTCGTGCAAAGAGAAATTAGCTCATCCAACTTAGAGGGCAAGTCTCTAGTAGCTAACTCATCCTTGATGCGTTCTGATAAGCCATGCCAGAATGCAGCATACAGGGCCTCGTCGTTCCATGCCAGTTCGGATGCCAGGATTTTAAACTGTATAAGATACTGTCCCACAGTACGTGTTCCCTGGCGTAAACGGAGAATCTCAGATGAAGCAGATGTTATCCGGCCTGGCTCGTCGAAGATGCGCCTGAATGTAGCTACAAAGTCAGTATAGGAGGATAGCAGGGGATCAGACTTCTCCCATAAAGGTGATGCCCAGTCAAGGGCTGAGCCACTGAGAAGGGAGATGATATAGGCAATTTTGGTACGGTCACTGAAGAAATTGCCAGGTAGAAGCTCAAAGTGGATTTCACATTGATTGAGAAATCCCCTGCAGAACCTTGGAGATCCATCAAATTTTGCTGGCGTTGGAAGATGAAGATGTGGACTGGAAATGGGTAAGGTGGGTGGGGTTACAGCTGGTGTCACTGTAGTGGACGCACCGGACGTGCCAGGTCCACGGAGGGTCGTTTGAATCCCATCCAGCCGTGTAGAGAGATCCTGGAGACAGCGGATGATGTGGCCCTGTGCAGCCTCCTGATGTTCAAGTCGGGCTGCCAGTTCTTGCATTGGCCTGGCCGCTTGATCCTGGTCTCCGGCTGGATTCATTAGGTCAGTGCTTACTGTCACAACTGAGGGCCTGAGCTGACGGGAGGCAGCCTCAGTTGTAGGGGCTGAGATGTAACGGAACCTGGGAGGTTGTATCAGACCCCTAGACATGTAAGTAACATGTAGAATAACTGCCCGAAGGCGTGACCACGACAACCAGGATAAAAGTCAATGATGTTTATTATGACAAACTCCGTAACACAGCAGCAGTAAAGGAAACATAAAAGTCAACAGAGGATAAATACAATTCCTGGGTACTACAGGGTGGCAAGGGCCACAGGCACTGGTAGGGTGAGACAGTTCTTATAATCTTCTAGTTGGAAAGTCCTTACCAGACCTGACTGTAGCAATGGAGAGAACCCAGGATCGTACCAGCTGGTGTTCCAGGAAAGGCTGGGTTGCTGAAGATAAAACGGCTGCTGTGGATACTGGCTGGAACCAGACTGTTGTTGGTACGGAGTGGATACTGGCTGGAACCAGTTAAATAATAAACGAACTTGAGAGCGATGAAATAATAATGAAGTTTGGAGTTTGAGAGCGGTGAAATAATAATACCGGTGGAGAGTGGTAAACTGCAGAAAGGACACCGGCCCTTTAAGAGAAGCTGTATACTGCTGGAAGCTGGGCTGGAAGCAGGTGATTGATGAAGTTTGGAGTTTGAGAGCGGTGAAATAATAATACCGGTGGAGAGTGGTAAACTGCAGAAAGGACACCGGCCCTTTAAGAGAAGCTGTACACTGCTGGAAGCTGGGCTGGAAGCAGGTGATTGTTGTAACTGGAAACAGGTGAGTCCAGAATGGATCGGAGAGTCAGGCTACACCGCAGATGGAATGCTGGTGCGGGTCTCTATAGCAGAAGTCTGGAGACAGGAGCTGGAACCTGGAAGACAACCACAGGAGAGAGACAAACTGGAACTAGGTTAGACAACCAAAGCACTGACGCCTTCCTTGCTCAGGCACAGCTTACTTATACCTGCAGCAAGGAAGGGGTTGGCTAGGCAATTATGCAAATCAACAATACAGACAGCAGATTGGTGGAAATGCTCAGATGACAAAATCCAAGATGGCTGCGCCCATGCAGACACTTGGAGGGAAGTTTGGTTTGTAATCCATGTGAGAATTGAAACAGTAATGGCGACGCCGGCCACAGGAGACGCCAGACTGACAAGCGCACATTTAACCACGCGGGCACAGCGGAGGCCGCGGCTGATGAAATCACCACTCTGACATTCTGCATGTGGAAACTCAGGAACAGCGGGATCCGGTCCTGGAACGCTGAGCCAGCCTTAGGAGGCATCTGAAGGGTAAGTAATGGCGTCCAGATACCCGGATCGTGACACAGTGTATTTTAGCTGTGCAAGTGTGCGATCACATGTGTTGCTGAGCTGTACAAACAGATTTTGTGCAGTCTCTGCGCAGCCCAGGACTTACTCAGCCGCTGCGATCACATCAGCCTGTCCGGGAAAGGATTTGACGTCAGGAACCCTCCCTGCAAACGCATGGACACGCCAGCGTTTTTAAAGACACTCCATGAAAACGGTCAGTTGCCACCCACAAACGCCTTCTTCCTGTCAATCTCCTTGAGATCGCCCATGCGAACGGATACGCCGCACAAACCCATCGCTGAGCGGCAATCCACTTTCTACCCATGCAACACGCCTGCGCATTGCGGTGCCTCTGACAGCAGCAGCGGAGGGAAGTTTCTCTTCCCTACCACTGCTAACACTCTCTTTCTGATTTGTCGCATCCTGTGTGACCAGGTCAGATAAAGCACTTGCTGGTGTGGTCGCATCTGATGCCACCATGCCAGGCAAGTGGTTAACCAAGATACATTGTGTTGTCTGGAGAGTCTTCTATTACCACTCGCACAAGTTAAGTGGTATCATTGTTTTGTAAATATACTCCTTAGATGGTCACAGACCTGACAAACATAATAACATTAGCACTGACACCCAGCAACTAAGGATCCTTCAGTCTCAACCCGCACATGTCAGGATGTTGGGGTTTCCACAGCTCAGCATATGCTAATATATGGTCATCTATCACATGGAGACCAATGACCTGATTTTCTTGCCTTAATATGTCTGTGATCTGTACTCCATTGTGATGTCATTGTGATGTCACTGGCCTGTGGCTCCTGTAGCTCTTTCACCTCCAGGCAGTTTATTGCCATAACAGCAGTGAGAGGCGACAGCTAATGCGGTGGAGCGTCTTGGTGCTCCCTAAATTGGGTAAGTAATTGGCTGGATAACAGGGAACAGCAAGTTGTTGTTAATGGGGTGTTCTCCAACTGGGCCACTGTATTCAGTGGAATACCCAAGGGTCAGTACTCGGCCATTACTGTTCAATATATTTATTAATGACCTAGGAATAGGTCTGGAAAGCACAGTGTCAATTTTTGCAGATGATACTAAACTATGTAGGGTAATTTACTCAGACAAGGATTCAGAGTCCCTATAGAACGACTTATGTAAACTGGAAGTTTGGGGAACTATATGGAGAATGAGGTGTAATATAGAAAAATGTAAAGTCATGCACTTTGGGACTAAAAATAATCATGCCACCTACAAATGAAATGGGGAGAGAATGTAGGGGAAAACGGTAATAGAAAAAGATTTGGGAGTGCTCACTGGTAACAGACTTAACAACCGTACCCAATGTCAAACTGCAGCAACGAAGGCAAATAAGGTTTTAGCATGCATAAAACGGGGAATAGAGACAAGGGATGAAAGTGTAATCCCACCATAATATAAATCATTGGTACGGCCAGTGCCAGATTAAGGTCCACATGGGCCTGGTCAGAAATGTATTGAGGGCCTATTGTGTGCTGCTTCGGGGGGGGGGGGGGTGACTAGTGATTTGGGGACGTGGCCAATGATGTGTGAGTGGGGTCTGCACAGGGGTGTGTGGCCTATGCCGTTGGGTCTGACTATCTCCGTGGAGGGCATAACCAAAGCCTACCATCAACCACTTTATAGTGCAGCTATAACTATTTTTTTTTTTTTTTTTTAAGTGTACTAAATATCCTAATGCAGGAGATTTCACAGAGAACTCAGGCAGAAAGCTAATTCTGTGCAGGGTAAATACTGGCTGCTTTATTTTTGCACTGCAATTTAGATTTCAGTTTGAACACACCCCACCCAAATCTAACTCTCTCTGAACTTGTTACATCTTCCCCACCTGCACTGCACATGGGCCCTCATTCCGAGTTGTTCGCTCGTTATTTTTCTTTGCATCGGTGTGATAAGTCGCAAACTGCGCATGCGCAATATTCGCAATGCGCATGCGCCAAGTAAATTAGCACAAAAGTTTGGTATTTTACTCACGGCTTAACAAAGATTTTTCATCGTTCTGGTGATCGGAGTGTGATTGACAGGAAGTGGGTGTTTCTGGGCGGAAACTGCCCGTTTTATGGGTGTGTGCGAAAAAACGCTGCCGTTTCTGGGAAAAAACGCGGGAGTGGCTGGAGAAACGGGGGAGTGTCTGGATGAACGCTGGGTGTGTTTGTGACGTCAAACCAGGAACGAAAAGGACTGAACTGATCGCAGTAGCAGAGTAAGTCTCGAGCTACTCGGAAACTGCAAAGAAATTTCTAATTGCTATTCTATTCGCAATTCTGCGAATCTTTCGTTCGCAATTCTGCAAAGCTAAGATTCACTCCCAGTAGGCGGCGGCTTAGCATGTGCAAAGCTGCTAAAAGCAGCTAACGAGCGAACAACTCGGAATGAGGGCCATGGTTTTGCCCATTAGAGAAAAATTTTGCTGTTGCGATCAGGTTTGAATTAGGCCCTATGTTAGTTTACACCATGATCAGCTGGTATAAACTGCATTAAGCCTATGGAGGCTTACTCGCAGGAGAGAGATCTTCTAATCCCTCTCCAGCAGTGTCAGTCTGGCTTTGATTCTGGAAACACTGTGCCCCCAACCACCACCAAACTGACACTGTAGACCTCAATACAGCCAGCTATTTTCATAATTAATACATTTATTAACCGAAAAAGTTTATAATTAAATAACTTATTCCACAGCAGACAAAAAAAGAAATTCCAAGAAGTCAAGACACAGCGGCCCCCACAGGAAACAACACACTCATTGTCCCCCACAGAAAAAAACACACTCATTGTCTTCAATATTTGAGGATCCCTTATATGTGCGCAAAAATGCCAACGTTCATATATCTAAAACCAAAATGGCCGTTACTGCACCCACTAGAAACATAAAGATAGACAACGATATGGTCAAAAGGTACAGTTGTCTGCGCTTAGTGGATAAAGCGAAATACACAGATTTAAGAAACAAGATAAATACTATACATTCCTTACTTAGAGGTGGTCAAATTCTTGGATTTCCTGGATCTCCTTGTATGAAAATTCACTTTGTTGCAGTTTTCATATAACAAAAGAGCACAGGATACAAACAGAAGTGAATTTTCTTAATTGAATTCCCCAAACTGTCCGCCACGGGAAAACCACACACATTGGGGGATATTCAATTGTTTGAGAAGTCGGTTGGGTGTTTTTGTCCTGTCTATTAGATAGGTAGAAACAGACACCCAACTGACTTTACAAACAATTGAATACCACCCATTGTCTCCCAAAGGAAAAAACACAAACACACATTGGGGCCCATTTATCATAGTATATTTGCGGCTATACCACCCCAAAACACCCATTTTTCTGGGGTTAGCCACAAATATTAGGTAACACTTGAATGTAAGAAGGAGGGACCGCAGCAGGTATCTAGAAAAGCTTCTGCGATCCCTTCATTGCTGCCCGCAGCTGCTTCCACCATAGGTTTTTACGGAAGATGCAACGCTGCCCAACTTAACAATATCCGGAATGCAATGTATTCCTGATACTGCCCCCGCAGCTACCACCATATGAAGATGGCAGTAGCCTATGGGCCACACATTGCATAGCTGGCCAGGCAGAGAGTCCCCCCGGAAGTGTCTGCTGTGCAGTGCGGTCTGAGCTGACCACGCATGTGTGGAGCCCCCGGCAGCCGTCACAACACATCGCAGGGACTGGCTTCTTGCCTGTTCTTCATTATACATTCTGGTGATAGGATTGCATATTGTAATGCGATCCTGGGAGTAAGATCCTGCCCAGATCGCATTCAATATGTGATTCAGGATAATTGGGCCCCATTGTACACCAAAGGGAAAATATAGATACACATTGTCTGCCACAGGAAAAATAAAAATTCTTTGCAGCTCCAACAGTGGCCCTCATTCCGAGTTGTTCGCTCGTTATTTTTTTTCGCTACGGAGCGATTAGTCGCAAACTGCGCATGCGCAATGTTCGCAGTGCGGCTGCGCCAAGTAATTTTGCACAAAAGTTTGGTATTTTACTCACGGCCTAACAAAGTTTTTTCATCGTTCTGCTGATCGTAGTGTGATTGACAGGAAGTGGGTGTTTCTGGGCAGAAACTGGCCGTTTTATGGGAGTGTGCGGAAAAACGCAGGCGTTTCAGGGAAAAACGCAGGAGTGTCTGGAGAAACGGGGGAGTGTCTGGACGAATGCTGGGTGTGTTTGTGATGTCAAACCAGGAACGAAAAGGACTGAACTGATCGCAGTGTAGGAGTAAGTCTCGAGCTACTCAGAAACTGCTAAGAAATTTCTATTTGCAATTCTGCTAATCTTTCGTTCGCAATTCTGCAAAGCTAAGATTCACTCCCAGTAGGCGGCGGCTTAGCGTGTGCATTTCTGCTAAAAGTACCTAGCGAGCGAACAACTCGGAATGAGGGCCCGTATCTTAATTTGACTGCTACCACAGAGTGCAGGAACACCAGACCCAGGGCCGTTTGCAGGGACGGTATAGCCGTGCAATCACACAGGGTGTCTGCAAGCCCTCGACCCCCACTGGTGTCTGTTGACGTCACACCGCCGCTAGAGTTCTATTGTCTCCACCCACCTGTCACACTGGGAGCAGTAATAGCAAGAAACAGCCCTGACCAGACCATTGCTCAAATCACATGGCAAGATAAAACTGCGGGGTCCCAGGGTTGCTGTTGCAATCCTTGAAAAAAATCAGTTTCGTAATAAAGACTTACTAGTACTAGTTCTTCTCGCTCCACGTCACTAGGCAGCGGCTCCTTCGGTGGCTGTGCTTTACAGCTGGGGATGTGACTTCCACCAGCAAACATGAATGGGTGGGGGATGGTTGGCGGGGCTTCAAACAACCAGCGGCATGGACAGAGCTTCGGGTGGGAGGCTGAATGAGCAGGGCTTCAGGAGGCCAGAAGGCTTGGGCTGGGGCTTCGGACAGCCGTGGGTGAGTGGGCGGGGCTTCAGCTGACTGACTCTTTAAATTCAGACACCTGGAGGGGTGAGTGGGCGGGGCTTAGAGTGATAGTGCTTTATGTTCAGACAGACAGCGGGTTTGTGGGCAGGGCTTCAAGTTCAGACAGCCGTGGTTGAGTGGGCGGGGCTTCAGGCACACTGCGCCGGGGTGGCAGAAGCAGAGCTTTGAACTGACATGGGGTTACTGTGTTGGTTTTCGGATGGCTGCTGGTGGTGACAGAAATTATTTTTTCCTGTCAACACTGCAGCTGATCCTGTGGGCCTATTTTCATGGGGGGCTTGGAGCTGCAGCTCCATCTGCCCCATTGTTAATCCAGCCCTGGGTACGGCCACATCTTGTATATTGTGTACAATTCTGGACACCTCACTATAAAAAAGATATCTTAGACCAGAGGTTCCCAAACTGTGTGCCGTGGCTCCCTGGGGTGCCTCGGGACACTTGCAGGGGTGCCCTGGGTTGGTGGTCCAGGACCAATTCAAATTATTCATGGTCAATATAATAGGCAAAACCAGTGCTGGTGGCTGCCAGTCATAAAATATGTGGCCAAACAGAAGCAAATCTTGTCCCTCACCAAACAAAGACATTTTTGGCCTAGGGGTGCCGTGAAAAAACATCTGATATTCTAGGGTGCCCTGATTCAAAAAAGTTTGGAAACCACTGTCTTAGACCTTGATAGGGTTCAGAGGCGAGCTACGAAATTGATAAAGGGGTTAGAGGCACTGTATTATGAGGAAAGGCTTACTAGGATAGAGATTATATATATATATATATATATATATATATATATATATATATATATATATATATGGACAATACATGGAGCAAACATGCCATTTGTTTAGTGAGAGATCTCTACACAGGGCACGTGGACACCCTCTGAGGTTAGAGGACAGAAAATTTTATACCTATCGAAGGTTCTTCACAGTAAGGGCAGTAAGGATCTGGAATTCTTTGCCAGAGAAGGTAGTAATGGCGGACTCAGTCAATAAGTTTCGAAATAGATACATTTGTAACTGAAAAAGATATCCAAGGATATAGCATTTAAAATGGATGTATTTTAGAAAAAGTATGCATTCTAGTTGTCAGCTAGACTAAAACAGTCTTCACTCGAGTCATTATGGGTAAATCTATGGTTATATACAGAATAGTATAGTATCAAAAATAAAGGTTGAACTCGATGAATAACTTGTCTTTTTTCAACCTCATTGCCTATATAATAGCCCAGATCTGTGACTCTGTGCCTGTGTGTCTAACGTTGGAAGGAGTCACAGCACTGGGCGGAGTCAACTGCATCTTCTGCAGGGAGCTACCCCATACCCTGTGCCAGCAGCAGAGTCAATTACAAGACCCTGCCCATAGTATAGGGAGGTGAGGATGCCCAGTGGTAGTAGCAGTGAGTACTTGCAGGCAGTTGGTGGCCGCCCGCAGCTCCTCTCCCAGCTAGACACCATGCCTGCCACCTGACACCCACACCCCAGGGTGGGGGGGCGCTAGCTCAGGCACTGCTATATGAGCACCTGCAGCATACAGACAAGGGCTGCCATGCTCAGCGGCAAGCGGTTCGGAGCATGTGCAGCGGGACAGCACCAGGACGGGACACTCACTGATCACCATTGCTGCTGCGCCGCAGCTCCCTCCCTCTGCAGCCTAAGGCCGCGCGCCGCTCCTCTCCGGGAAAAACTCCATGCCTGGCGGGTGAAAGCCAGACCACAGGGCTCCGGACGCTATGTCATGCCCCATGATAACAGCCAGACAGAGTGGAGGCATGACGCCCGTCAGACAGGACGGACCATGTAGAGCGGAATGGGGCCAGGAAGGAACACGGACGACGACGACCTGCTGCTGCTGAGCCGGAGCTCCCTCCCTCTGCAGCCGACTGACCATGTCACAGCAGCAGCCAGGAGGTTAGCAGCCACCACGACCCGCACATCCTTACGTCACACATACCTCACACATGAGAGCAAAGGTACACACACTGTGACATCACACCTGTACTCCACGCCTACATCTGCTAAGTACTCCCCTTCACTACGCCCTGTCACCCTCATCTACTCACCCTCATCCTGCTCTCTAACCGCCTGTCTGTGTACTGGCCCTCACCCCTCCTACACTATCAACAACCCTCACTAACTGCCACAGAGATTATGTGCACTGATATATATACTGTAAGACCTACAGCGGCACCTGCCCCTTCACCACCTGCAGCCCCTCTCCCATCCTCCGCACCCCCACACCTGCCCCTACCCCACCCGCAGCCTCCCCCACCCACAGTGCCTCTGGACCCACTACCCAGTCCGCGGCACCCGCGCTCCCTTCCCCACCGCAGCGCCTCCGGAACCTCTCCCACTTCCGCAACAGTCCCGTACCCGCCACTCCCCCACTCACGGCACCCCTGCACCCTCCCCTCCCCCACCCGCAGTGCCCCCGGACCACCTACCCCATCCGATGCACCCCCGCACCCATCCTCCCCCACCTGTGGCACCTACGGACCCCCTGCAGCACCCACCCCTTAACCACCTGCAGCGCCTCCTGACCCCCTCCCCCATCCACCGCACCGGCACACCTTCCCCTCCCCCTCCCGCGGCACCCCCACCGCCTCCGGACCCACTACCCCCCCCGCAGTACCCGCAGTACCCGCACCCTTCCCCACCCGCAGCACCTCCCGAACTCCTCCCCATCTGCAACAACCACGCACCTGCCACTCCCCCACCCACTGCACCTCCGCATCCACCCCTCCCCCACCCGCAGCGCCCCTGAACCCCCTCCCCTATCCGCTGCACCCTCCCACCCCACCATCCCCCACCAGTGGTGCCTTCGGACCCCTACCCCATACACGGACCCGCCCCTCCACCACCTGCAGCGCCTCTGGGACCCCCTCCCTCATACGCCGCACCCCCGAACCTACCCCTTTCCCACCCGCAGCACCTCAGGAACCCCTCCCCCACCCATGGATCCCCCACACCCGCCCCTCCCACACCCTCAGCACCCCTGGACCCCCTCCCCATCCGCTGCACCCCCGCACCCACCCCTCTCCCAGCCGTCGCGCCTCCGGACCCCCTACCCACCTGCATACCTGCCCCTCCGCCACCTGCAGTGCTTCCAGACCCCCTCACCCATCTGCCACACCCCCGTACCTGCATCCCGCCCCTCCCTCACCCGCGGCACCTCCGGACCCAATACAACACCCGCAGCACCCCCCGCACCCACCCCTTCCACACCCGCAGCGACTCCAGAACCCCTCTGCAACAGCCCTGCACCTGCCACTCCCTCACCTGCATCACCCCCACCCCTTCCCCACCCGCAGCAACTCTGGCCCCCCTCCCCAGCCCCCACTCCCCCGCCCCTTCCCCGTCGCAAGGAGCTACGCCCCCTTCACCATCGAACGCCCTTTCGTCATGCAATATTTAACCACTAACAAAACTAGGAATACAGGTAATACTCTATATAATACAAATACTGAACCCCAGAAAGGCGTGCAGGGGTTAAGGGGGTGTAGCCCTTATGACGGTGTGTGAAGAGCACCCGTAGGGCGCGATGAAGCACCTAGTTAACTATGTTACTTTGTATACTCTAGTCATTCCACCACCGCACCAAGAGGATCTGCCACCACCGTGCAGTTTCAACATGACACCAGCGCGCACTTTGAACCTGACACCACCGCGCAAAGTGGACCTGCCACCACCACACAAAGTGAAACTGTCACCACCGCACAAAATTGAACTGCCACCACCGCGCAAAGTGAACCTGCCACCACCATGCAAACTGGACTTGAGACCACAGCGCAAAGTGGACCTGCCACCACAACGCAAAGTGGACCTGCAGCCACTGTGCAGTTTGAACTTGGCACCACCGCGCAATGTGAACCTGCCACCACCACGCAAAGTGGACCTGCAACTACGGCGCAAAGTGGACATGCCACCACGGGGCAAAGTGTACCTGCCACCACGGCGCAAAGTGGGCCTGCCACAACCGTGCAGTTTAAACCTGGTACCACCCCACAAAGTGAACCTGCCACCACCGTGCAAAGTGGGCCTGCCACCACCACGCAAAGTGAACCTGCCACCATCGCGCAAAGTGGACCTCCCACCACCACACAAAGTGAAACTGTCACCACCGCGCAAAATTGACCTGCCACAACCACGCAAAGTGAACCTGCCACAACCACGCAAAGTGAACCTGCCACCACCATGCAAAGTGGACTTGAGACCACAGTGCAAAGTGGACCTGCCACCACAACGCAAAGTGGACCTGCAACCACTGTGCAGATTGAACTTGGCACCACCGCGCAATGTGAACCTGCCACCACCACGCAAAGTGGACCTGCCACTACGGCGCAAAGTGGACATGCCACCACGGGGCAAAGTGGACCTGCCACCACGGCGCAAATGGGACCTGCCACAACCGTGCAGTTTAAACCTGGTACCACCACACAAAGTGAACCTGCCACCACCGTGCAAAGTGGACCTGCCACCACCACGCAAAGTTAACCTGCCACCACAGCGCAAAGTGGACCCACCACCACCGCGCAAAGTGGACCCACCACCACCACGCAAAATGAACCCGCCACCACCATGCAAAGTGGACCTGCCACCACGGCGCAAAGTGAACCTGCCACCACGGCGCAAAGTGAACCTGCCACCACCATGCAAAGTGGACTTGAGACCACAGTGCAAAGTGGACCTGCCACCACAACGCAAAGTGGACCTGCAACCACTGTGCAGATTGAACTTGGCACCACCGCGCAATGTGAACCTGCCACCACCACGCAAAGTGGACATGCCACCACGGGGCAAAGTGGACCTGCCACCACGGCGCAAATGGGACCTGCCACAACCGTGCAGTTTAAACCTGGTACCACCACACAAAGTGAACCTGCCACCACCGTGCAAAGTGGACCTGCCACCACCACGCAAAGTTAACCTGCCACCACAGCGCAAAGTGGACCCACCACCACCGCGCAAAGTGGACCCACCACCACCACGCAAAATGAACCCGCCACCACGGCGCAAAGTGAACCTGCCACCACGGCGCAAAGTGGACCTGCCAACATGGTGCAAAGTGAACTTGCCACCACCACGCAAAGTGGACCTGCCACCACCATGCAGTTTAGAGTTAACACCACCACACAAAGTGGATCTGCCACCACCGCGCAAAGTTAACCTGCCACCACCATGTAAAGTTAACCTGCCACCACCGTGCCAAGTGGACCTGCCACCACTGCGCCAAGTGGATCTGCCACCACCATGCCAAGTGGTCCTGCCACCACCACACAAAGTGAACCTGCCACCACCGCACCAAGTGGACCTGCAACCATCATGCCAAGTGGAGCTGCCACCACCACTGACTTTTGACCTGCCACCACTGCTGACTTTTGACCTGCCACCCCCGCTGACTTTTGACCTGCTACCACCACTGACTTTTGACCTGCCACCACCACTGACTTTGGTCCTGCCACCACTGCTGACTTTGGAGCTGCAGCCACCGCTGACTTTGGACCTGCCACCACTGAATTTAGACCTGCCACCACCGCACTGCGTGGACCTGCAACCATCATGCCAAGTGGAGCTGCCACCACCACTGATTTTTGAGCTGCCACCACCGATTACTTTTGACCTGCCACCACCACTGACTTTTGACCTGCCACCACCACTGACTTTTGACCTGCCACCACCGCTGACTTTTGACCTGCCACCACCACTGAGTTTTGACCTGCCACCACCGCTGACTTTTGACCTACCACCCCCGCTGACTTTTGACCTGCCACCCCCGCTGACTTTTGACCTGCTACCACCACTGACTTTTGACCTGCCACCACCACTGACTTTGGTCCTGCCACCACTGCTGACTTTGGAGCTGCAGCCACCGCTGACTTTGGACCTGCCACCACTGAATTTAGACCTGCCACCACCGCACTGCGTGGACCTGCAACCATCATGCCAAGTGGAGCTGCCACCACCACTGATTTTTGAGCTGCCACCACCGATTACTTTTGACCTGCCACCACCACTGACTTTTGACCTGCCACCACCACTGACTTTTGACCTGCCACCACCGCTGACTTTTGACCTGCCACCACCACTGAGTTTTGACCTGCCACCACCGCTGACTTTTGACCTACCACCCCCGCTGACTTTTGACCTGCCACCCCCGCTGACTTTTGACCTGCTACCACCACTGACTTTTGACCTGCCACCACCGCTGACTTTGGTCCTGCCACCACTGCTGACTTTGGAGCTGCAGCCACCGCTGACTTTG
The DNA here is from genome assembly GCF_028390025.1 of Pseudophryne corroboree. Lineage (NCBI taxonomy): Eukaryota > Metazoa > Chordata > Amphibia > Anura > Myobatrachidae > Pseudophryne > Pseudophryne corroboree. Next base: position 94,188,186 of record NC_086454.1, on the reverse strand, counting down.
GACCTGCCACCACTGAATTTGGACCTGCCACCACCGCACTGTGTGGACCTGCAACCATCATGCCAAGTGGAGCTGCCACCACCACTGATTTTTGAGCTGCCACCACCGATGACTTTTGACCTACCACCACCACTGACTTTTGACCTTCCACCACCACCGACTTTTGTCCTGCCACCACTGCTGACTTTGGAGCTGCAGCCACTGCTGACTTGGGAGCTGCAGCCACTGCTGACTTGGGAGCTGCAGCCACTGCTGACTTGGGAGCTGCAGCCACTGCTGACTTGGGAGCTGCAGCCACTGCTGACTTTGGACCTGCCCCCACCACTGAATTTGGACCTGCCACCACCACTGAATTTGGACCTGCCACCACCACTGAATTTGGACCTGCCACCACCGCATTGTGTGGTCCTGCTATCACCACACCACGTGGTCCTGCTACCACCACACCACGTGGTCCTGCCACCACCATATATATACCAGTAAGAAGATGATAGCACACAGGGATATTTAAGAAACATAATTTTCTCATAAATACTGGAAAATGTGATAGTGATGTTTTCTGGAGAAAAGAGATAAATATTTCTTCCCCTGATTACATACCCTCCGACATATTGAAGGGTATGTAACCTGAAAAAGAAATATTTATCTATTTTTTTTAAACAAACTTACAGTACCTCCATCTCCACAATTTCCAGCTTTTATTAGATAATTGTTTATTAAATATCCCCCGCAGTCTCCTGCATTCAATAAAATCAAATAAAAATAAAAGCAATTAAACCATAACACTATGTTGCATTTTTTTGGACCTGCCACCACCGCACTGTGTGGACCTGCAACCATCATGCCAAGTGGAGCTGCCACCACCACTGATTTTTGAGCTGCCACCACCGATGACTTTTGACCTGCCACCACCGCTGACTTTTGACCTGCCACCACCGCTGACTTTTAACCTGTCACCCCCGCTGACTTTTGACCTGCCACCCCCGCTTACTTTTGACCTGCCACCACCGCTGACTTTAGTCCTGCCACCACTGCTGACTTTGGAGCTGCAGCCACCGCTGACTTTTGACCTGCCACCACTGAATTTGGACCTGCCACCACCGCACTGTGTGGACCTGCAACCATCATGCCAAGTGGAGCTGCCACCACCACTGATTTTTGAGCTGCCACCACCGATGACTTTTGACCTGCCACCACCACTGACTTTAGACCTGCCACCACCACTGACTTTTGACCTGCCACCCCCGCTGACTTTGGTCCTGCCACCACCGCTGACTTTGGTCCTGCCACCACTGCTGACTGTGGAGCTACAGCCACCGCTGACTTTGGACCTGCCACCACCACTGAATTTGGACCTGCCACCACCGCACTGTGTGGTCCTGCTACCACCACACCACGTGGTCCTGCCACCACCATATATACACCAGTAAGAAGATGATGGCACACGGGGATATTTAAGAAACATAATTTTCTCATAAATACTGGAAAATGTTATAGTGATGTTTTCTGGAGAAAAGAGATAAATATTTCTTCCCCTGATTACATACCCTCCGACATATTGAAGGGTATGTAACCTGAAGAAGAAATATTTATCTATTTTTTTTAAACAAACTTACAGTACCTCCATCTCCACAATTTCCAGCTTTTATTAGATAATTGTTTATTAAATATCCCCCACAGTCTCCTGCATTCAATAAAAGCAAATAAAAATAAAAGCAATTAAACCATAACACTATGTTGCATTTTTTTTTAAATGTATACCAAACTGTCAGGATATTGAAGAAGAAAGTTGTGGATTCAAAGGCCCTCTTTATATTCTAGGACTTAGCGTTACGGTAATTAGGTCCTTTGTAAACATCTAGCTTTTGTCTTTGAGTCTTAAGGTTATAATATTGGGGAAGAAAGGGAAACACAAGAGTGGAACCATGGTGCACTAAACAGTATAGAGCAATACATACTCTAAACCTAAGTACACACTATACAATTATTGGGCCGATTTCCTAATAATCGGGAGATTGGACTGAATTATTGTATAGTGGTGCCGATGCACACTCCACAATACAAAGTACCGCTATTCAGAATAATTATAATAAACTCTGCAATCTAACATAGAGCAAATTTGAGGTTCTTGGTATACTTTTTAGCTAAAAAATACTAGCCCATCAACCAGCATCTAGGTAACTTCGTCTCTGATGGGTTCCTAACACAAAGTTTGAGTCCGGGTCGCAGGACCCCAACCTCTCACAAGACGGTGAGAGCCAGTCACCCCAGGGTAGCACACCAGTGAAAAGCTATGGTGTTAGTGTTTATAAGAAAGAAGCAAAAAGCTATGTATTACAAAGTGTTATACATGTGAAAGGTGTTAAGAAAAGACAATAAAAAGGTGTAGTATTAGTACAAGAAAAAATAAGATTTTGAACCTACCGGTAAATATTTTTCTCGTAGTCCGTAGAGGATGCTGGGGACTCCGTAAGGACCATGGGGTATAGACGGGCTCCGCAGGAGACATGGGCACTATAAAGAACTTTTAGTATGGGTGTGCACTGGCTCCTCCCTCTATGCCCCTCCTCCAGACCTCAGTTAGAGAACTGTGCCCAGAGGAGATGGACAATACGAGGAAAGGATTTTATTAATCTAAGGGCAAGATTCATACCAGCCCACACCAATCATACTATATAACCTGGAAAACACATAACCAGTTAACAGTATGAACCAATAACATTATCAGTCAGACACCGATTCCAAACTGTAACATAACCCTTATGTAAGCAAAAACTATATACAAGTCTTGCAGATCCAGTCCGCACTGGGACGGGCGCCCAGCATCCTCTACGGACTACGAGAAAAAGATTTACCGATAGGTTTAAAATCTTATTTTCTCTTACGTCCTAGAGGATGCTGGGGACTCCGTAAGGACCATGGGGTTTATACCAAAGCTCCAAATCGGGCGGGAGAGAGCGGATGACTCTGTAGCACCGACTGAGCAAAAGCGAGGTCCTCGTCAGCCAGGGTATCATGAATTTAGCAAAAGTGTTTGAACCCGACCAAGTAGCTGCTCGGCAAAGCTGTAATGCCGAGACCCCTCGGGCACCCGCCCAAGAAAAGCCCACCTTCCTAGTGGAATGGGCCTTCACCGAATTTCTCTGCTAGGATTCGGCGTTCAACCGCCATGCCGTCAAACGCAACCGCGGTAAGTCTTGGAATACGCAGGGCCCCTGCTGCAACAGGTCCTCCCTGAGAGGAAGGGGCCAAGGATCTTCTGTGAGCATTTCCTGAAGATCTGAGTACCAGGCCCTTCGAGGCCAGTCTGGAACAATGAGTATCGACTGTACTCTTTTCTGTTTTATAATCCTCAAAATCTTTGCGATGAGAGGAAGAGGAGGAAACACACAGACTGTCTGAAACACCCATGGTGTCACCAGGGCGTCTACTGCTACCGCCTGAGGGTCCCGATACCTGGCACAGTACCTCGGAAGCTTTTTGTTGAGGCGTGACGCCATCATGTCTATTTGAGGAATTCCCCAGAGACTCGTTATCTCTGCAAAGACTTCTTGATGAAGTCCCCACTCTCCTGGATGGAGACCGTGTCTGCTGAGGAAGTCCGCTTCCCAGTTGTCTACTCCCGGAATGAAGACAGCTGACAGAGCGCTTACGTGATTTTCCACCCAGCGAAGAATCCTGGTGGCTTCCGCCATTGCGACTCTGCTCCTTGTCCCGCCTTGGCGGTTCACATGTGCCACTGCTGTGACATTATCTGACTGAATCAGAACCGGTAGGTTGCGAAGAAGACTCTCCGCTTGTCGAAGGCCGTTGTATATGGCCCTTAATTCCAGCACATTTATGTGCAGACAGGCCTCCTGGTTTGACCATAGTCCCCGAAAATTTCTTCCTTGCGTGACTGCTCCCCATCCTCGGAGGCTCGCGTCCGTGGTTACCAGAACCCAGTTCTGACTGCCAAACCTGCGAAGGTGAGCACTTTGCAGCCACCATAGAAGAGACACCCTGGCCCTGGGGGACAGTGTTATTTTCTGATGTATTTGTAGATGGGACCCGGACCACTTGTCCAGAAGGTCCCACTGAAACGTCCTCGCATAAAACCTGCCGAAGGGAATGGCCTCGTAGGAGGCCACCATTTTTCCCAGAACTCGAGTGCATTGATGAACTGACACTCTTTTTGGCTTTAGCAGGTCTCTGACCATGTTCTGGAGGTCCTGGGCTTTTTCCAACGGGAGAAAAACCTTCTTTTGTTCCGTGTCCAGTATCATGCCTAGGAACGATAACCGAGTCGTTGGAACCAATTGTGACTTTGGCAGAATGAGAATCCAACCGTGCTGTTGGAGCACCCTCAGGGAGAGCGACACGTTCTTCAGCAATTGATCTCTTGATCTCGCTTTTATCAGGAGATCGTCCAAGTATGGGATAATTGTGACACCCTTCCTTCGCAGGATCACCATAATTTCCGCCATTACCTTGGTGAAAATCCTCGGGGCCGTGGAAAGCCCAAACGGCAATGTCTGAAACTGGTAATGACAATCCTGTACAGCCAATCTCAGGTATTGTTGATGAGTGGAATATATGGGGACATGAAGGTAAGCATCCTTTATGTCTAGCGACACCATAAAATCCCCTCCTTCCAGGCTGGATAATACAGCTCTGAGCGATTCCATCTTGAATTTGAACCGTTTCAAGTACAGGTTTAGGGATTTTAGATTTAAAATGGGTCTGACGAACCATCCGGCTTCGGGACCACAAACAGGGTCGAATAATATCCTTTTCCCTGGTGGTGCAGGGGAACCCTGACAATCACTTGCTGTTGACACAGCGTTTGAATTGCAGCTAATACTACCTCCCTCTCTGGGGAAGAAGCTGGTAAGGCCGACTTGAAAAACCGGCGCGGGGGCACCTCCTCGAATTCCAGCTTGTAGCCCTGGGAAACAATTTCCCTCGCCCAAGGGTCCACGTCTGACTGAACCCATACTTAGCTGAAGAGTCGAAGGCGTGCCCCCACCGGTGCGGACTCCCGTAGGGGAGCCCCAGCGTCATGCGGTGGACTTAGCGGAAGCCGGGGAGGACTTCTGCTCTTGGGAACTAGCCGAAGCAGGTCTTCTCTTACCTCTACCCTTACCTCTGGCGAGGAAAGAGGAGCCCCGACCTCTTCTGGACTTATGTGACCGAAAGGACTGCATCTGATACCGTGGAGGTTTCTTTTGCTGTTGGGGAACAAAAGGCAAAAAGGTAGATTTACCCGCTGTGGAAACCAGGTCCGCGAGACCATCTCCAAACAACACATCACCCTTTTTTGAATCCGCTTTTTTTAATCCGCATCACCCGTCCATTGGCGGGTCCATAAGGATCGTCTCGCTGAAATAGCCATGGCATTGGCTCTTGGACCCAACAATCCAATGTCTCTTTGAGCGTCTCTCATATATAAGACTGCGTCTTTAATATGTGCTAAAGTTAGCAAAATAATATCCCTATCTAAGGTAACAAGGTCAGCTGACAGGGTATCTGTCCAAGCTGCAACTGCACTACATACCCATGCCGACGCAATTGCCGGTCTAAGTAAAGTACCAGTATGTGTATAAATAGACTTTAATGTAGTCTCCTGCCTGCGGTCCGCAGGGCCCTTGAGGGCCGCTGTATCTGGAGACGGCAGCGCCACCTTCTTGGACAGGCGTGTTCGAGCCTTGTCCACTATGGGAGAGGATTCCCAACGTGCCCTGTCCTGTGTAGGGAAAGGGTACGCCATAAGAACCCTTTTGGGAATCTGCAGTCTCTTATCTGGAGATTCCCAAGCTTTTTCAAATAACTCATTAAGTTCATGAGATGGAGGAAAGTTTACTACAGGTTTCGTTTCCTTATACATGCGCACCCTCGTGTCGGGAACAGAGGGGTCGTCTGTGATATGCAAAACATCTTTTATTGCAATAATCATATACTGAATAGTTTTTGCCACCCTAGGGTGCAATCTAGCATCATCATAGTCTACACTGGAATCAGAGTCCGTGTCAGTATGTGTGTCCACAATTTATGACAAGGGACGCTTTTGAGACCCTGACGGGCCCTATGAGTCGGTGTAATCTGTGGATTGACCCCCTGTCGACACCCTGGATTCTGCTTTGTCCAGTCTCTTATGTAATGATGTTACACTTGCATTTAACATATGCCACATATCCATCCAATCCTGAGTCGGCACCACCGACGGGGACACACCACTCATCTGCTCCACCTCCTCCTTGGATAAGCCTTCAGCTTCAGACATGCCGACACACACGTACCGACACCCCACACACACAGGGATATAACTATAAGGGGACAATTCCCCAAACCAGGTCCTTTGGAGAGACAGAGAGAGAGTATGCCAGCACACACCCAGCGCCAAACTGACACTGGAATAAACCCACATAGCGCTTTTATATGAAATTACACTGATTTCCCCACTCACTGCGCCTGTAATGTGCCCCCTCCTCCTTTTTCAGCCCTCTGAGTTCGTTCAGCAGGGGAGAGTCCGGGGAGCCAGCGTTGTCTGCAGCTTCTGTGGAGAAAATGGCGCTGGTTAGTGCTGAGGATCAAGCTCCGCCCCCTCCAGCGGCGGGCTTCGGTCCCGCTCTGATTAACAAAAAATGGCGGGGGTTGTATTATTTACTGCCTCCGCAGCCTAATAATGTATATTGTGCCCATCCAAGAGGTTTATTGCTGCCCAGGGCGCCCCCCCTGCGCCCTGCACCCATATGTGCCTTTCTGTGTGTGTTGTCTGGGAGCAATGGCGCGCAGTGTTACCGCTGTGCGCTTACCTCAGTGAAGATCTGAAGTCTTCTGCCGCCTTGAAGTCTTCTTTTCTTCTCATACTCACCCGGCTTCTTTCTTCCGGCTCTGCGAGGAGGACAGCGGCTCCGGGACGAACCCCAGGGTGAGACCTGTGTTCCGACTCCCTCTGGAGCTAATGGTGTCCAGTAGCCTAAGAAGCAGAGCCTATTATTTAAGTAGGTCTGCTTCTCTCTCCTCAGTCCCACGATGCAGGGAGTCTGTTGCCAGCAAAGCTCCCTGAAAATAAAAAACCTAACAAAATTCTTTTACACAGAAAACTCAGGAGAGCTCCATGTAATGCACCCTATCTCCTCTGGGCACAAGATCTAACTGAGGTCTGGAGGAGGGGCATAGAGGGAGGAGCCAGTGCACACCCATACTAAAAGTTCTTTATAGTGCCCATGTCTCCTGCGGAGCCCATCTATACCCCATGGTCCTTACGGAGTCCCCAGCATCCTCTAGGACGTAAGAGAAAATTAAGAGTGTTTAAAAAAGTGCTAAATTAAATGTAAGTGACGACCGTGTTGGTTTTAAAGTGTCACATTTGTGGCTCAAGTCTATGGAACCCTTGCAAAACAGCAGCTACTTCAAAATGGTCAAATATGGTGTTTGTGCCCACTTTACCTGTTTCATGCCCAAAAATTTGCTGGCACAGGCAAAATACATCTGAAGCTTGGGTCAGGTATTGGCTTTTTTGCTTTTTTTTTCGGTGTTAACTGAGTGACCCAGCTAGATTTAATTGATTTAATACAACATGTTGTGGAAAAGAAGCTGGAAAAGCAGAAGGTACTACACAGAACGCTGACACCTGACAAAACTAAAATAAATAAATGCCCTATTCTGTATAATGATATACGTACACTGCGATGATTTAATGTAATAAAAGCAAACACAGAAACCAGTGCACAACTTTCCAGCCAGCAACAGACGGAAGGCGGATGGGACAGCACCCTGCAGCTACCCCCAGAGAAGGAGGCACAGGCCCGGGGGCACTGCTCTCATGCAACTATATACACACAGCACAGCTCCATAATAAGTACACATACACCGCTACATAGTAAACGTGTACAGACCACACCTATGGGAACCTAACCCATACACGGCACACAGAAGGCAAAATAATATGACCTCACTCTCTCGGCCGCCGTTAGTGTAACTTGGTGACCACTACCGTCAGCAGCCACCGTAGATGGGTGCACAACGATGGCAGCTCTCCCCGTGATGCCCTCCTCTCCGCCCCTCCCGCCATGGCATGGCATGGTGTCTGGCACACAGCACATATGCACTGTGGGCGCAGGACCACCGGCAACACCTGCAGGCTGGGCTGGTATAATGGTGGTGGGCCGTCCATGGGCCCCCACAGAGTCCGCAATTTCCATTTATGTACCTCGGCCCAGTTGCAGGTTCCTAGTGAATAGCTGGCACAAGAGGGAAAACACAGCACTGGGGAAAGGGGGCAGAGTATGCAGCAAAAGGGCTTAGAGCATGGCCAGGGTCTCACTCCTTGCTGCGGCTATTCCGCCACCTCACGACCCGGCTCCTTCGGCCTTCAGTGTCGCACGGGATGCTGAGCACCGCATCGGGCTGCACTCTTTGCCAGGGTCCTCTCTCCAGCCAGCCGGTCGCCTCTGGTCCTCCGCCGGGGTCTTCTCTTCTGCCTCCGGGCAGTGCTGTCCTCCGGGAGGGGACCTTCTGGTGTCCTGCAGCTGGTTGCTACACAGAGCTTGCTCGGGGTCCTGATGCCGGTTTGCGCGGGGTGTCTTCTGCTGTGCCTGTGATTCCAGTCTCTGGCTGACGCTGCTCCTCCGCTTCTCCTCATCATGATGGGGGTCTTCCACGGAGTCCTGGTCCGCTGGCTGCTCCTCCGTTCCCAGCACTGCTTCACTCCTCAAGCACTGACACCTCTGGTCGTTCTGTACAGATGGGCAGTGGTTCGGGCAGTCCTCAGTCCCTCACAGAGGTCCTCTTACCAGTGATAGCCAGTCCTCAGCTCCCGATCCTCCTGTCCGGCTGTGCACCCATAGTCTTCGCATGATGGCGCTACATCCAAAATACACAGCACACCTGGGTGCTGTAACGTAGCGCTGTGGTAGCTCTGGTGCCGCTGTCCCGCACAGCCTCAGATGCCTGAGCGGCGCAGCACAGACACAGCCAGTGCCACCATGGTAGATGCTAGAATCAAGTGAGCTAAAGGAACTCTGATGTCAGGGGGAGGAGCTAGGCCGGCAGGATAGTACTGCCACTATCCACGCCACCAACTACTCCCCTTAGTAACCTGGTGGCAAGTGAAGCGAGCCACCAAGCCCGAAGCGTGGTGAGCAAAGTGTGGCGAGCGTACATTTCGGGTACCCTGCTCCTCCCCCTGGTGACATCAGAGGTCCTTTCCCCAACTTGGTTTTAGCCATAACCGTGCCACCAACTCCCTGCTCTCCCGGCTCTGCACCCGTCGGCTCCCTCTGCTGGCTCTCACATTGCGGAGTCTCCTCCCCGTACACTGGCAGCGGCAGCACAGGATACACAAAGGAGCCTTATGGGGACATTTGCTAAGAAGTGATAAAAGTTGGGAAGTGAGCCAGTGGAGAAGTTGCCCATGGCAACCAACTAGCTGCTCTGTATACTTTTACAGTATACAAATTATAAATGTTACGTCAATGCTGATTGGTTGCCATGGGCAACTTCTCCACTGGCTCACTTCTCCACTTTATTCACTGTTTAGTACATCTCCCCCTTAGGCTGCTCTCGCTTGCTGGCTACCAGGGTCTGTCTGGATATCCCCGCTCTGTGGCTCCCCCTCCCCGGCTTTCCCCCTGCTGCGGTCCTATCGGGGATCTGGTTGACTCTGACGACTGCTATCCGGCTCCCCCGAGACTGCTTGCTCAGTGGCTCCTCTTCGGTGTGCATCCTGCTGCCTGCGTGCTGTTGGAGGAAGACTCCAGTGTGCGCTGATGGCTCCTGCGGACTGCCCTGCTCCTGTGTATGGGTATACCTCTATATGTATCTGTCTAATTATCTCTATATATAACGATGTCTCACTCTCTATATCTATATCTCTCTCTCCTGCCCACCCTGATCAGCCGCTGCTCTGATCACCTTCCCCATCCCGTGCATTAAGCTTGCCAGACCAGCTCCTCCTGCCCCCTCCCAATCAGAGCTGCCAGCCCCTGCTCTGATGGTTAGTTCTAAATCCAAGTTGGGTAAGGGACCTCTGACGTCACCAGGGGGAGGGGCACATCACCAGGGAGCGGAGCCATGCCCGAACAGGGTACCCGAAATGTACCCCTGCGGGCTCGGTGGCTCGCTCCACTTCGCTCGCCACTGGGTTACTAAAGGTAGTAGAAAAGAACAACAAATGAAGCGCTGTACTACCAGAATCTTTAAATTAAAATTAAATTTATTTATCCCACCACATCCTATAGCAAAAAATACATACAATAAAAACAAAAAAGACAAAAAACACACACGGCCGGTGTCAATAATTAAAATATTACAATAAAAACACCAACAATGAATTATTAGTCATATAGTTGGATAATTACAAACTTCTATATAGGAAATAATTAATTTATATTTAATCAGGGTAAAAGGATCACCCCAAATTCAACCATTGAAAAGAATCCAATCTTAATGACTAATATTCACTGCCACCATTTCAAATCTAGGATACTTAATTGAGCTTTTAAGCGTAATTAATGTCAGACAAGTTAAAAATACATAATACTCCTACTGTTATTGGTCAAATTACGATTTTTAGAACAGTGATTCATCCAAAATTGAACTGCAATATTAATCTTTATTGATTATTTTAATCCTCCGTTTAGCCTGATACTTCCTTAGCTCAAGCTCAATTTGCTTCAGAGTATTGTGTTGGTATATATACTTTTGCCACTGTTCTAATTAGTGACTGTGATCCTTAATTAATTCCAGCAATCTTCTCCAATTGGACTTTTTGAAGCACAGTCCCTTCATTAAAATCCAGTCAGCTCTCGCTGGTGGATTTAATCAACACTGATATAATCAGCCCTCACTCAGGTAATTATTGGTCATAAATTAACCTTATTTCATGAGTCCCGCAAATGTTAATAAATCATTGATGAGAGTCCAGGATTACTGTGTTAGTATTCAATGTATTCAACATTTTCAGCAATTATTATCCATGGTGTTAATGGCTAAGTCTCAAGCAAATCATCACCTCTTAAATAGGGTGTGGGGCACAACAATTCAACGGACCTTATTTTCTTGCCAATGCAGTTAGAGCACTCCCAATGGAACTGGCTGTTCTCACCGTAAGATGTTCCCTCCTTGGAGCCTCAATAAATACGTGCCGCAAGTTAGTCCATTGTGTCCCCTCAGAGTCTTAGCCGTCAGATCCGGACCCGTGTATCCCTTCTCAACGCGTTTCTCCGCCTGTATTCTCGGCGGCTTCCTCAGGAGAATATTGAGAATATTAGACCTCTTAGTTTCAGCCTTTTTAAATAGCACTATCTGCGCGCGCTTCTCGGCGCCGCTGCAGCCTGCCCACGTGACCATTGCGTTCCATCTATCAACCACTTCCGGATGTAGTCATGGTAACTCGGCGCATAGTGATGGTCTGTGCGTTCCATTTCCTCAAGCAGCTGGGACGTCCTTGGATAATGTCCACACATCTCTGAGTGATCGTTGCCCTAGAGATATAGATGCCCAGTAGTCATGGAGATATTTTCCCATCTGATTATATAATAGAGACAACTCCATTATCACAGATCTTTTATCATAAGGAGGATTTTATCGTAACAAGGCTTGATAAAAGGTCTATATTTTTGCATTCCTTCATATAGTCCTTCATTATATAGTAGCTGTCGGACATGATGAGACATATAAAAAATATATATACTAAATTCATCTATAACACCTAACCAATTCATTATTAATTGATTAACAAACTGAAACAAATATAATCAATCTATATTATTTTATATCCCTTAGATTATTATCCACGATGTCACCACAATTTAAAACTCTATCCAATAATTACTAACACTCTCCCCTATATAAAAAATATGTATACTGTTGATTATAAGGTTAGAGACCATTTAATAACCCGGTGTTTCAGTATTTGTTCCTTTAATTTAATCGCACTCACTATTTTTTGTTTAGGAACATTAACACCACAAGGTTTAAATGATACAGTGGAGCTAAACAACATATATTAATGTATTGGTTACTTCTATTGATTGGGGGTTGGGTTGTCCTTTGGTATAATCAATTATTCATTGAATTATTTAATGAATAATAGGGGTAAGAATTCATTTAATCTTAATGATGGAATAGTGAGTGCGATTAAATTAAAGGAACAAATACTGAAACACCGGGTTATTAAATGGTCTCTAACCTTATAATTAACAGTATACATATTTTTTATATAGGGGAGAGTGTTAGTAATTATTGGATAGAGTTTTAAATTGTGGTGACATCGTGGATAATAATCTAAGGGATATAAAATAATATAGATTGATTATATTTATTTCAGTTTGTTAATCAATTAATAATGAATTGGTTAGGTGTTATAGATGAATTTAGTATATATATTTTTTATATGTCTCATCATGTCCGACAGCTACTATATAATGAAGGACTATATGAAGGAATGCAAAAATATAGACCTTTATCAAGCCTTGTTACGTCTAAATCCTCCTTATGATAAAAGATCTGTGATAATGGAGTTGTCTCTATTATATAATCAGATGGGAAAATATCTCCATGACTACTGGGCATCTATATCTCTAGGGCAACGATCACTCAGAGATGTGTGGACATTATCCAAGGACGTCCCAGCTGCTTGAGGAAATGGAACGCACAGACCGTCACTATGCGCCGAGTTACCATGACTACATCCGGAAGTGGTTGATAGATGGAACGCAATGGTCACGTGGGCAGGCTGCAGCGGCGCCGAGAAGCGCGCGCAGATAGTGCTATTTAAAAAGGCTGAAACTAAGAGGTCTAATATTCTCAATATTCTCCTGAGGAAGCCGCCGAGAATACAGGCGGAGAAACGCGTTGAGAAGGGATACACGGGTCCGGATCTGACGGCTAAGACTCTGAGGGGACACGATGGACTAACTTGCGGCACGTATTTATTGAGGCTCCAAGGAGGGAACATCTTACGGTGAGAACAGCCAGTTCCATTGGGAGTGCTCTAACTGCATTGGCAAGAAAATAAGGTCCGTTGAATTGTTGTGCCCCACACCCTATTTAAGAGGTGATGATTTGCTTGAGACTTAGCCATTAACACCATGGATAAAAATTGCTGAAAATGTTGAATACATTGAATACTAACACAGTAATCATGGACTCTCATCAATGATTTATTAACATCTGCGGGACTCATGAAATAAGGTTAATTTATGACCAATAATTACCTGAGTGAGGGCTGATTATATCAGTGTTGATTAAATCCACCAGCGAGAGCTGACTGGATTTTAATGAAGGGACTGTGCTTCAAAAAGTCCAATTGGAGAAGATTGCTGGAATTAATTAAGGATCACAGTCACTAATTAGAACAGTGGCAAAAGTATATATACCAACACAATACTCTGAAGCAAATTGAGCTTGAGCTAAGGAAGTATCAGGCTAAACGGAGGATTAAAATAATCAATAAAGATTAATATTGCAGTTCAATTTTGGATGAATCACTGTTCTAAAAATCGTAATTTGACCAATAACAGTAGGAGTATTATGTATTTTTAACTTGTCTGACATTAATTACGCTTAAAAGCTCAATTAAGTATCCTAGATTTGAAATGGTGGCAGTGAATATTAGTCATTAAGATTGGATTCTTTTCAATGGTTGAATTTGGGGTGATCCTTTTACCCTGATTAAATATAAATTAATTATTTCCTATATAGAAGTTTGTAATTATCCAACTATATGACTAATAATTCATTGTTGGTGTTTTTATTGTAATATTTTAATTATTGACACCGGCCGTGTGTGTTTTTTGTCTTTTTTTGTTTTTATTGTATGTATTTTTTGCTATAGGATGTGGTGGGATAAATAAATTTAATTTTAATTTAAAGATTCTGGTAGTACAGCGCTTCATTTGTTGTTCTTTTCTTCTGTCTTTTGTGGAGATACAGTGATCTCCTTAGGAAGCAGCAGTACTCTAGAATCGATTAAATCTTAAAGAGAAAGACCAGACTGTCCCTGAAATAGTCAGCGCCCGGCACTTGTTTATATTTATTGTACTAAAGGTAGTAGTTGGTGGCGTGGATAGTAGAACTATCCCGCCTGCCTAGCTCCTCCCCCTGGTGATGTGGCTCCTCCCCCTGCCATCATAGGTCCTTTAGGCCACTTGATTAGCATTTACCCTGCTCTGGTAACTCAGTTACACTCTCCTCCTCCAGTGTCTTTCTGGCCTAATCCCCCTCCTCCTCCACCCCCCATTTCTCTCTGGACTAATTCCCTGCCCCCAGCTGTCTCTCTTTGGCCTTATTACCCCCCCCCCCCCTCCCCTCCTGTTTCTTATGATTGCCGGCACCTGTTTTGAACAGGTTAATGGATAAGAAAGGTGTTTCAACACCAGTGATGGCAATCATAAATTAAGAGGGAAGCCCAGGAGCAGAGCTTTCTGTTCCTCCTGGAGAAGGTAATGTTGGGAGGTATGTGTTTCTGTAACCTGGCTATGCTATTTGACTTCCTGGACTCCAGCTATGATTTCCCTGACTTTGATCCTGGCTGTCAGGACCTGGTATGTGGGTGTCTCTGAACCAGTGTCAGAGCTGTGAGGAGTGTTGAAAGCGAGAGGGTTTGCTGTAATTCCTTTGCAGCAATAGGGACAATGATCAGCTGGAACTTAGAACTGGAGTGACTGGAGGCTTGGAGGGTATCAGGAGATGTATAGCGGAGAACTACAACTAGCACCAAATGGTTGACGGACACCCAGAGCAGGGGTGCGAAGTCTAACCCGTCAGTGGCTTTCACCAAGGATCCCCACAAGGGAAATTGGGCTTCACTGCGCTCGATGTGCAGGTCGAAGCCCCCTGTCTGGGACACTTGGAGCTAGCACTAAATGAACTGTGAGGGATAACTAGCAATCTAAGCCCTTGGAACTCGGGTCGATGGTGTCAAAGTCGAAAAATATTGTAGTACACACATCAAGTACAAACTACACATAGATGGCCTCAGTGTGCGTACGTGTTCGGCTGTGATTGCACATGTTCGCAAATTGCGTATGGTCACTCCCGTGGTCCTGCGCATTAGAGCGTGGTATGAGTAATTACAGTGGAATTTGTACTCTCATGGAAAAGCCACAAAGACATATCATAAATCTAATCTATATTTTGTATAAATCCCACACTGTCTGCTTTTTCTTCTAAATAGCATGAAGATCGGTCACACATAAATTAAAACTCCCAGAGACTAAAATACAATGGCCTTATTTGCACTAGGCTTTGAAATTCTATGAAGAAGGCAAACACCTTTGTTTGCTAGGATAGCCGAGTTTCTATTTAAAACAATAAGTACTGGATTGTCATTGTCTCACCTGAAGACAAAAACAAACGAAGAGACAATACCCAGGAACCGAAGCTGCGAGAAACTCAATTAGCAAATAGCTAACCAAGATACAAACCAGACATTTAGAAATCTGAGATATTAACATTCATAGTTTAAACTCTTGGAGATGTATGTGTTTGTATATATATATATATATATATATATATATATATATATATATACATATATATATATATATTTCCTAACAAATTGTAATAGCAGGAGTATGTGTGAGTGTGTACATATATATATATATATATATATATATATATATTATATATATATATATGAGTATATGGATATATGTGGATATATGTATATCTCGAGGATGGAAATAGATAATCATATCATGTGTGGGATCATATTGTTCAGAGTCACGTAAACATTAATCTGATGGGAATAAGAATATTATTATATGTTACCACATTAAGTTATTAATAATACCAGATTTATGTAGGATTAATGTGATGGGTTTAACGGGGCATGGGGCGGGAACTCAGATGCAAACAACAGAAACCACATCTTAAGTCCTAGCCATCACCCACTTCTTGAGCTGACCAATGATCTCCGGTGCACAGGATATGTCCCACCCCCGAACCAATGGAAGAAGAGCACACAGTGTCTATTGTATTAGGTTTTGGAAGAATTGTATAAAGAGAGCCTGTTGCAGGCCTGGTCAGACAGAAGGCTCAGAAAGTTATCTATCAGATGACTGATGACCAGACTGGGTAGCGCGGCGAATCCAATCACGTATGTACCATTGACTGTAGCCATTATTCTGTTATATTGTACTTTATTGTATATATTGTAACCCCCTTTCAGTAATAATACGCTGTGGTGTCGGAACCCAGCAGTTTAATTACAATTTGGTGTTGTGTCTTCCTTGCCCTGCTAAGGTTTAAGGTGTATTATTATCGCATTGCATAGCTGTTAAGGGTTTGCGGTGTATCTCTGGGTGTGTACGCACTGTGTGTACTTTGTACCGTCAGTGCAGCGTTTGTACGCAAAGTCCGTACACAGTACGGGACTTTTTACGCTAATAGCGTAAAAAGTACGTAGAGTGTGTATTAAGTATAGCGGCCGCAGCAGCTCCATGCTAAAGTGTATTTAAAGTGTATTTAAGGTGTGTTTAAGGTATCGTTTTCATTCCTGTATATAAATCAGCATTTTCAATTGGGGGCTCCGTCAGGGATTCCACATACTCACAGCCTAACAGGTCACAGCAGACTTAATCTATCAGCAAAAGGGTGGACAGAAAGTATCCTACGTAATCCTTTTCCTGGTCGATGGATGCACTGAAAACCCTACTTGTTTGCTGATTAGATGGCGTCTGCTCTGTATGGTTTGTAGAGATGCTGGTAGAACCCGTAAAGTAAACAGGAAAAAGGCTATTTAAAAATCTGTGAATTTTTTTTGGCGGCAAAAGCGTACACGGCACCCATACTCTTTGTATACCCTCACATTGTTACCATAACACTCAGATTGCTAGATTAATTTAGATCTGTGTGAAACCGGTTACATTTGTTGCTATATAGTTAAAACTAAAATAAGTATTTAAGGAAGTAAGTGTAAAGCACAAACGCAGTCTGGCCTGGTTGTAAAGGTTTATACAGAAAGAAACTGTGTGTTGTGTTAAGTGAGCGATTATAGTTAGTATTGCTTACATTTATAGAAGTTGTGGAATTTGTTTCATTGCGTACGCACATTGGTACATGTGGTACGGAACGTGAGGCCAGCGTAAAAAAAACGTGCACGTGGCGCAAGGCCGCACGCGTGGCATAGAGGTACGCATGGTTGCGTGCGCATAATAAAACCACACGATAGTTTGTTTAGTTTAAAGGTGGGACAGTAGCCACGCTACAATAGCACAAAACCGACCCGGTTTCTAAAAAAAATTTGGTATAAAAAAAAAATTGAGTATATATATTTTTTTTTTTATTAACTCTGGGGGTAAAGCTGCCAACCTGAATGAATCCAAATTTACTGTACAGAAAAACAAAGTGTATTTGAGTGAGCGAACGCAGGAGTGAGTAGATACTGAACCCAGGAACTGAAGTGGTCTGAAGTGGTCTAAAGTGGTAACACTGGGTTAGTAGAGGCCCGGTGGCGTAGGGTTCACTACCCTGCGTTATTAGGAACTGAAGTGGTCTGAAGTGATCCCATACAACTAAAGTGGTCAAGGCTAAGTGGTCTACAGCATTCGTAGGGCATATAGATAACTAGTATCTATAGGCTGTGCTATTGCATCGCATGTCCGTTTGTTCTGCACAGTGCAATGTGATATTATTGTGTGATATGCGCTGTGGAAGAGCATACGCAGACGTGATTGTATAGACAAAGGGGTTTTTCTTTGACAACGTCGGGAAATCTCCCTGGTGGGCTTCACTGGAAAGGGTGAAGGATAGTTATCTTATTTCTCTGTTTTTCACACTACAAACAATTCCAGTTGAAAGATACCGAAAAGGAATTTTTTCGCTGCCTCTCTCAGGAAAATATTCCAAACAGAACTTCCACCGAAAGAAATTACGGTGTTGTAAGGTCTGATAGGAGCCCTAAGTTGGGTACATTGCCTTCGCTATCAACAGTGTATGGTAGTACTGGCCAGCATGGGCGAAAGCGATTGGAAGGCGCTCGGAGATACTTCCACTGTCTACTTACATTGAGTATTTTGGTGTTTGTGGGAATTTTTTTTAGTTATTAAAAAGACCCACAAATATGGGAGCCAGTTGATCAAGTGAGAGACGTTTAGGCAGGGTTCAGGCAGAATTGTGGCCAAAAGGCTCAGCAAGGTTTATCATGTGCGAAAAATCTGGTTCACACACAAAAGTTTTATGCAATGAGTGGGTACGTATGACTAACAAAGATAGGTTACCATTCCCTAGGGTGGGCAGCTTTGAACCAGAGGTATTACAGAACTTAAGGATAAGGATATGAATCCATGAAACAAAGGATTAAACATAGAGATTGTTTAAATTTATGGCAACAGGAGGGGGATATGCAAAGGGAATTAGCTTGCGCAGCAGGTTCCAAACCTAGCGAGAAAACAATGGCGACTGCACCACCACCACCACCATATATTGTGGGGGAGAAAGTGGCTACAGGCAATGGTACATTGGTACAGGATAGGAGAGTAATTGATAAATGTACTAACGCTAACCCTTGCCAGTTGTATCCTGTTTTAAATTTTCCCCAGGACTGCGAGCAGGAAGATGAGCCCAGCACAATATCGGCACTCTCTCTAGCAACCACCATACAGGACACTCAGGTGGGCACGGCCCAACCAACAAGAGCAGTAGCAAGGCCCCATAGCGGAGGGATAAGTGAGGTCGTGTCCACAGGTAAGTACGGTACCATACATTATGCAGAGACAATAGCACCTCACATTATAGAGTCAAATCAAAATGATGTAATTGAATTAAATCCTGTCAGGGTGATTGCAGTCCCCAATGGGAAGACTGACGCTCAGGGAGTAACTCCCATCAGGAACATTGCCATGCATTGTCCTTGGTCTCGGGCAGAGTTAAGGTCAATTATGTCAGAATTTCCTGATCCCAGAAAAGATCTAGTCGCATGCCAGAGGTTCATTAAAGAGTTAGGTAACGCCAACGAACCCACGAACAAAGATTGTCGAACAGTGCTATGGGTATGTTTACCCTCAAATATTGACCCCGCGAAATTCATAACGGATTGTAAGTTAGACGCAGAAGTACCTCTCACTGATGAGTACACTCAGGAGAATGTACGGCAAATCAATCTGCAATTAGGAGTATATTTCCCTACTGTTATCAAATGGAATAAAATCTTTTCCATAGGACAAAAGGAAGGTGAAACGGCATCCGAATATTTCCATCAAGCACTGCAGGAAATGGCTAGATACACTGGGATCGAGGACATTAAAGACAATGTACATCACAGGGAGGTAGCTGTTTCTGCATTAATGGACGGGTTGAAGGAGGCACTGAGAACAAGGGTACAGACCTCTCTACCAAACTGGAAAGGTATCTCGGTGGCTGCATTGAGAGAGTCCGCTGTCGAGCACGATAGGAACATCAGTAAGCACAGGGAGTCACAGGGGGAAAAGCTGATGACGGTAAGTATACAGGCCCTCACAGCAAAACCCCATCAGCCGAAAACCCAGACCCCTGCTGATTGGGAAAGACCTAGAATATGCTATGCTTGTAAAAAGGAAGGACATTTTGCCCAGGATTGTAGGAATAAAGGTACACATAACGTAAACCGACCCCCTAGACCAGAATACGAACCTCACTACAATTCACATAATTGGGATCAGGGACCATATAGGAGAGGTTATTAGCCACATGCAGGGGAAACAAGGGGGTACCCACCAAGGAGGGACTGGCAGGCCTCCGAAAATTCCCAGCTACCCCCCTCACATATTGTAGCTGCCAATGCGCAGCGGGAGGGTCTCAACACACAATAGGGGTTGGGCTGTAGTCTGCAGCCAGTGAAGTTAATTGCTAACCTTGGTAGTGAACCTGAGGTAACGGTTGATGTAGCTGGTGTACCATTACCTTTTCTCGTAGATACAGGGGCGGCCAGGTCAGTGTTAAATTCGTTGGTAGGTATAAAAACCACGGGTAAAACAATTTCGGCAATGGGAGTAACAGGAACTGTGCAACAATACCCTTTGAGTAGACCTGCAGAGATTACGATAGTGCCCTTGCAAACAAAACATTCTTTTCTGTTGGCTGCATCAGCTCCGACTAATCTACTCGGCAGAGATTTATTGTGTAAAATGCGGTGTGTCATATACTGTACTCCTGAGGGTGTCTTCTTGGATATACCTGAGAACCACGCTCAAGAAGTACAAGATATATTAGACACCCCTCAAAGGCTAATGTCGCATTCTACTGTTATAGACAAATGTCCATCAAAGGTAGAGGAAACTATCTCACAAATACCGGGTTCCCTTTGGACCAAAGATGGACAAGACACTGGATTGATGGCAAATGTAGCTCCAGTAGTAGTAAAAGTAAAAGATGGTAGGATAGCTCCAAAAATCCCTCAGTATCCTCTGAAGCCAGAGGTAGAATTAGGAGTGTACCCTGTCATAGAGCGGTTGTTACAACAGGGCATCCTAGTCAGGACGTCTAGCACTGCCAATAGTCCCATCTTCCCAGTGAAAAAGAGTGGGGGGAGGGGTTACAGGCTAGTGCAAGATCTAAGGGGGATAAACAAGATAGTTGAGAGCCAATTCCCCATAGTGCCCAATCCAGCTGTCATCCTCATGCAAATTCCCTCTACTGCAAAATCTTTCACTGTCATTGACCTCTGTTCCGCTTTCTTCTCTGTCCCTCTTCACCCTGACAGCCAATACCTTTTAGCTTTTACATACAGGGGAGAACAGTACACCTGGACTTGTCTTCCCCAAGGTTTCATTGACAGCCCGAGTATTTTCTCCCAGGCCTTGCATGACTGTTTACAATCCTTTCAACCTGAGAGTGGATCAGTGCTAATACAGTATGTCGATGACTTATTGTTGTGTTCTGACTCTCTCGAATCGTCCTTGAAAGACACGAAACAGCTTCTGTTTCATCTTTCCCAAACGGGACACAAGGTTTCAAAGGATAAGTTGCAGTTGTGCCAGACCAGGGTAAAATATTTGGGACATTGCTTGACTCAAGGACTTAGACACCTCACCGCTGATAGAATACAGGCAATTCGCGACATGACTCTGCCACAAACTCAGCAACAGATCCGCACTTTCCTTGGAATGTGTGGGTACTGCCGAAACTGGATCCCAGGGTACTCTATACTGGCTTTACCTTTGCAAGAAATGGTCTCTTCAAACAAACCAGAACGGGTCTATCACACAGATGAGTCCGAACTGGAATTTGAGAGACTCAAACAGTGCCTATCACAGGCACCTGCATTAGGTATGCCAGATTATGAGAAGCCCTTCGAATTGTACGGTACGGAAAGTGCTGGGTGCGCGGCAGGGGTTTTAACACAGAGACATGGTGATGCCAGCAGACTGGTAGCATACTACAGTGCACAGTTGGACACCGTAGCGCGGTCTCTCCCCACATGCTTGCGGTGTGTCAGCGATAGCTTTGCTAGTAAATAAAAGCGAGGACGTAGTGTTAGGACACAACTTGACCATCCATACACCTCATGCAGTATCAGCCTTACTGAACTCAGCCCAAACCAGACATGTCTCATCTGCTCGGTTTACAGAGTGGGAATTATCACTGATAGCCCCTGTAAACATCACCATTAAGAGATGCAGCTCACTAAATCCTGCAACTTACTTGCCAAGTGTGCCTGGACAGGCACAAAGGGTGGAGGATGAGAATGATGGTGAAGGAGGATTTAGTGCAGACACTGATACGCATGATTGTATGGAATACCTGAATCAGACTTTCACAGCGAGACCTGACATCAGTGACAACCCACTGGAAGGAGTAAACTTTACCTTCTACACTGATGGTAGTTGCCACAGACAGACAGAATCGGGAGACTTGTGTACTGGATATGCAGTTGTAGACGACAGAGGTATCATAGAAGCTGAACCCCTGGGCCCACCGCACTCAGCACAAGTTGCTGAGTTGGTCACCCTAACCAGAGCGTGTGAATTGGCCAAGGGTAAGTCAGCTAATATATACATGGATTCTAGGTATGCCTTTGGAGTAGTGCATGATTTCGGGGCCCTATGACGCCTCAGAAATTTCATGACGGCAGCTGGCACACCTGTAGCACATGCGTCCCACATAAATAGGCTTCTAACAGCGATACAAGAACCAGACAGAGTGGCTGTTATCAAGTGCAAAGCACATACTTACAACCAAGACCCAATTTCACTTGGTAACAGCCGGGCAGACGAAGCTGCTAAATCAGCAGCCAGCACCCCCATACAAACGAACATCACATCACTGATGACATTTAACACCATCAACACACAACAATTAATTGAAATGCAAGATTTGTGTTCTTTACAGGAAAAGGCTGTCTGGAGGTCAAAGGGGTATGGCCAGGAATCCTTAGGACTGTGGACAGGTGGACAAGGTAAGCCGGTGGCCCCCAGAGCATATCTTCCAAGCTTAGCTGAGGCGGCACACGGTCTGACTCATCTGGGCAAAGAGGGTATGTGTAAGCCGGTGAGAGCCTACTGGTGTGCGCCAGGATTCTCTTCTCATGCAGGTAAGAGAGCAATGACATGTTTTACTTGCTTGAGGAAGAATATTGGAAAGTCAATACCAACAGAGCCATCCCATATCCCCCCGACAGACAGACCTTTTCAGGTAATACAAATCGATTTCATGCACTTACCACCCTGTAGAAATGTAAAATATGTGTTAGTTTGTATTGATGTATTTTCCAACTGGGTAGAAGCATTCCCGGCTGCCACAAATACTGCTACGTTCACTGCAAAGAAAATTGTGCAGGAATTTGTGTGTAGATATGGTATCCCTAGAATAATTGAAAGCGATAGGGGTACCCATTTTACAGGTGAAGTCTTTCAGGTCATGTGCAAACTGATGGGAATTAATAGCAAGCTGCATACTCCGTACCGACCACAGGCGAGTGCAAAGGTGGAGAGAGTGAACAGCACTATTAAGAACAAGCTGAGCAAATTAATGGCTGAAACTGGATTGTCGTGGCCAGAAGCTTTGCCACTAGTGTTATACAGCATCAGAACCACTCCCAGGTCTCCCCTTAACCTATCACCCTTTGAAATTCTTTTTGGTCGACAACCTCATGTAATGATAGACCCCCAGGATGATTTGAAATGTAATAATGAAGTGACTGTGAAATATTTGGTTGGGATGAGCCAGCAGCTGAGAAATCAACAAAGAAATTTAAAGCTGGTGATTCCTGAGCTACCAAACAGTAATTGTCATGACATTGAGCCTGGGGATTATGTGATGATTCGACATTTCTTACGCTCAGGTTGCCTCATAGTATGGGAAGGACCATACCAAGTCTTGTTAACCAGCACAACAGCATTGAAGGTCGCCGAAAGAGAGACTTGGATCCACTCGTCCCACTGCAAGAAGGTCGCTGACCTGGAGAGAACTCGTGACAGAGAGCAGAGTGTAGAGAACCTCGTATCACTGGAGTGTTTGGTTCGGGAAGTTGAGAGGCAGGACTGTTGAAGGGCATCTGAGCACAGAGAGTAACAAGATCTAGAACGGTTATCGTACCACTTTCTTTTTTTTCACCTCCCCCTCCATTTTCCTTTCTCTTCTCCTTCTTATTTTCCTCCTTTCCCCTAACGAAATGGATCCATCACAAGAGACTGCGTTTCGGGTTCTGTTAGTAATTCTGGTTTTGATAAGGACAGTTTGTTTTGGTGAGGGTCCCAGAGAGGTCGAGCAGGGATCTGGAATGGGTTCTGATGGCAAGTACGAATTTGTAGGATCTCAGGATCAGCGCATCACTTTAGTAAAGGCTGGCATCAGTAAGCGCTCTGGTAGTCAGGGAGCTCGGAGGCACTGTGAAAAGGTTATTGTCTGATGAATATTGTATTTGTAGGAATTGTGAGAATATAGTTGAGGATGGGTGCATCCAGAGATGTCAGTCCAACCTTAATATCGACATGGACAGTCACCCGTTGAGTGATTACCACTCACTAGTGGGTAAGGTCTTAAACCAGACAGAATGCTGGGTGTGCTCACAGGTACATCAAGGTCAGAGCAAGTCAGGATTAGTACCATACCCTTTAGCAATAGATGAGGTACTTGAATTATGGGGTGGGAGACCGGTGTACAAGAAATTCAATATCTCTAGGTCCCCTAGCTTGAAGCCCCACCAGTATCATGTAGACAGGTCCTTACTGTGTTTAAATATTTCCAATTACCGAAAACCGGGAAATTGGGAAGTGACGTGGAATAACCAGACAATTACCTTTTCACACAGAGCTGACAGGATACCCATAGACTCTGAACTTGTACGCCAAATAGCCAACAGTGGGAGGTATTTTCGGTATAGGTATACTCGTGGAAGCAAGACCATGTGGGTTGGAAAAGTATTGCCAGGGTATTGTGCCCATATCATCCAGCCCGATACTTGTACTGAGCAGATGGGAGAACTAGGGATTGATTTCTTTACTTGGAAAGTTTGTAATATGGTGATGTTATATTTTGTCCCCTATGTTCTCCCAGATGATGCCTATTTCATATGTGGGAGGAAGGCATACAAGTGGCTTGCCCCGAGCTCAGAGGGACTGTGTTATATTGGGAGAGTACTGCCAGAGGTCATGACCATAACCCATGATAAGATGAAAGATGTTCACCGCAGTGCTCAGGCTCCTTATACTCATACTCACTATGAACACATCATCAAGAGACACCTCATAGATAGGGCAGGCCTCTGATTTGATCCACGAATCCACCGGGATTCAGTTCCTTCTCTCATTAGACATCACCCGTACTGCCAGAGGAACTATAAATTATAGGTATATCCATGCGCTAGTGAACTTGATAGATAATATCACTGAGATGTATGACGACACCTTCAGGTATACTGGAAGGGAGTTAAGCTTACAAGAAGGAACTGATTCAGCACAGGATGGTCCTTAATTATGTCACAGCCGTAACAGGTGGGTACTGTGTTACTCTGGCAACTCAATATGGTGTGAAGTGCTGTACGTATATTACGAACAGCACTGACGACCCCACGGAGATTATCGATCGAAAGATGGATGATATCTTGCAGTTGAAGTGGGAGTTCAGGAGGAAGCACAACCTTATCTTAGCGACTGTGAGTAATGAACTGACCGGCTGGGTCTCATGGTTGAACCCACGCAAATGGTTTTCAGGTTTAGGAGAGTGGGCTCAAAATGTCATCATGAGTGTGGGGAAGTTTCTCCTTTGTATCCTGGGAGTCGTCATAATTATTGGTTCAATATTTAGGTGTGTTTGAATTCTAATGTGGCGTAAGCACGGCACAAATTTGATGAGTCTAAGGAGCGAGGGCGCTGTTACAGCAGCAGACTTAATTTATGACCCATCCATAGAGACAGTGTTATGATAAGGATTGCAAATGAATTTCATGGCCTGTTTCTTTCACCCGGTTTTCTTTTGTTTCCCCCTCTGCCCAGATACATCCATCCGGAAAAGACATCAGCCCTACCCAAAATGTTTATGTGAATGTATTTTAGATATGTGTCTTATCTTCATCTCTGCAACCTCCAGTTAATGGCACACATAGTCGACAGGTGATATCCACATATACTAGCACTCACATATGTTTCCCCCTCCATGTATCATCAACTAAATGTGCACCCCATTTGTTGGAACAAAAAAAAAAAAGCTGAAAAGAGCTCGGTAGTGTTTGTTGGCTCATTTACAGACCCTTAATATGGGATGAGAAGGATTTAATGTATACTTCGCAATACCTCGAAGCTTATCTAGAATATATACGGCACGATGATACATGCCCCTCAGACATGGATTCATACATACATGCTTTTTACTATCCCACTGTCATATATTTCCCACCTACAACTCTTCCATGAACATCCAAACTTCTGTAGATATTATGTAGATATTTTTCTGTTTATTGATTAGATAGTGGCAGTTATTGGTGACTGCCAAAGGGTGGCCTGTCAAAGTCGAAAAATATTGCAGTACACACATCAAGTACAAACTACACATAGATGGCCTCCGTGTGCGTACGTGTCCGGCTGTGATTGCACATGTTCGCAAATTGCGTATGGTCGCTCCCGCGGTCCTGCGCATTAGAGCGTGGTATGAGTAATTACAGTGGAATTTGTACTCTCATGGAAAAGCCACAAAGACATATCATAAATCTAATCTATATATTGTTTCTATTTAAAACAATAAGTACTGGATTGTCATTGTCTCACCTGAAGACAAAAACAAACGAAGAGACAATACCCAGGAACCGAAGCTGCGAGAAACTCAATTAGCAAATAGCTAACCAATATACAAACCATACATTTAGAAATCTGAGATATTAACATTCATAGTTTAAACTCTTGGAGATGTATGTGTTTATATATATATATATATATATATATATTATTTATATTTCCTAACAAATTGTAATAGTAGGAGTATGTGTGTGTGTGTACATACACACATGTATATATATATGAGTATATGGATATATGTGGATATATGTATATCTCGAGGATGGAAAGGGATAATCATATCATGTGTGGGATCATATTGTTCAGAGTCACGTAAACATTAATCTGATGGGAATAAGAATATTATTATATATTACCACATTAAGTTATTAATAATACCAGATTTATGTAGGATTAATGTGATGGGTTTAACTGGTCATGGGGCGGGAACTCAGATGCAAACAACAGAAACCACATCTCAAGTCCTAGCCATCGCCCACTTCTTGAGCTGACCAATGATCTCCGGTGCACAGGATATGTCCCACCTCGAACCAAAGGAAGAAGAGCACACAGTGTCTACTGTATTAGGTTTTGGAAGAATTGTATAAAGAGAGCCTGCTGCAGGCCTGGTCAGACAGAAGGCTCAGAAAGTTATCTATCAGATGACTGAGGACCAGACTGGGTAGCGCGGCGAGTCCAATCACGTATGTACCATTGACTGTAGCCATTATTCTGTTATATTGTATTGTATTGTATATATTGTAACCCCCTTTCAGTAATAATACGCTGTGGTGTCGGAACCCAGCAGTTTAATTACAATCTGGTGTCGTGTCTTCCTTGCCCTGCTAAGGTTTAAGGTGTATTATTATCGCATTGCATAGCTGTTAAGGGTTTGCGGTGTATCTCTGGGTGTGTACGCGCTGTGTGTACTTTGTACCGTCAGCACAGCGTTTGTACGCAAAGTCCGTACACAGTACGGGACTTTTTACGCTAATAACATAAAAAGTACGTAGTGTGTGTATTAAGTATAGCTGCCGCAGCGGCTCCATGGTAAAGTGTATTTAAAGTGTATTTAAGGTGTGTTTAAGGGATGTGGTTCATCAAATCGACAGTGTCTAGGTCGACAATGTTTAGGTCGACCACTATAGGTCGACAGTCACTAGGTCGACATGGATGGAAGGTCGACATGGTTTCTAGGTCGACATGTGCTAGGTCGACAGGTCTCCAAGTCCTTAGTAGCCGCAGGCACCACAATAGGTTGGTTCAAATGAAACGATGACACCACCTTAGGGAGAAATTGGGGACGAAACCTCAATTCTGCCCTGTCCATATGGAAAATCAGATAGGGGCTTTTACATGACAAAGCCGCCAATTCTGACACACGCCTAGCCGAAGCTAAGGCCAATAAGCATGACCACTTTCCACGTGAGATATTTTAGCTCCATGGTCTTAAGTGGCTCAAACCAGTGGGATTTTAGTAAATCCAACACAACGTTAAGATCCCAAGGTGCCACTGGTGGCACACAGGGACGGATCTAGACTTTTCTTTAGGGGGGGCGGTTTACTGTTTAATCTTGACTCCTCCCTCTACAGTCCCAACTCCTCCCATCTGCAATCCTAACTCCTCCTCTCTCAATTCTGACTGAACTTTTTGAGTGAGACTGAGATAGAGCTTTGTGATTGTTCTATGTACATGTGACTGTGCTATGGGGTAATTGTATTTATTAGCCCTAGTACCCACACACCAGCAAGTGAGGGGCAAATGCTCTGTAACCCTTGCTCTCCTGGCTCCTCTGTGCTGCTGTGGTATAAGCTGCAGCACATCGTTCTGCCTCAGGCTCTCCCAAGAGAGCTCTCTACTGCTCAAAAGTGGGCGTGGCTATGACTGTGTTAGGGGGGGGCGGTCGCCCCTTTCGCCCCCCCCTAGATCCGGCCCTGGTGGCACAAAAGGAGGCTGAATATGCAGCACTCCCTTTACAACGTCTGAACCTCAGGCAGTGAAGCCAGTTCTTTTCGGAAGAAAATGGATATGGCCGAAATCTGGACCTTTATGGATCCTAATTTTAGGCCCATAGTCACACCTGACTGTAGGAAGTGCAGGAATCAACCCAGCTGGAATTTCTCTGATGGGGCCTTCCTGGCCTTACACCAAGCAACATATTTTCGCCATATACGGTGATAATGCTTGGCTGTCACATCCTTCCTAGCTTTTATCAGCGTAGGAATCACTTCATCTGGAATGCCCTTTTCCGTTAGGATCCGGCGTTCAACCGCCATGCCGTCAAACGCAGCCGCGGTAAGTCTTGGAACATACAGGGCCCCTGTTGCAACAGGCCCTGTCTGAGAGGCAGAGGCCATGGGTCCTCTGAGATCATTTCTTGCAGTTCTGGGTACCAAGTTCTTCTTGGCCAATCCGGAGCAAAGAATATTGTTCTCACTCCTCCGTTTATTACAATTCTCAGCCCTTGGGTATGAGAGGAAGAGGAGGGAATACATAGACCGACTGGAACACCCACGGTGTTACTAGTGCGACCACAGCTATCGCCTGAGGGTCCCTTGACCTGGCGTAAAACCTTTTTTAGCTTTTTATTGAGGGTAGACGTCATCAAGTCCACCTGAGGCAGTTCCCATCAATTTGCAAACTGCGTGAAGACTTCCTGATGAAGTCCCCACTCTCCCGGGTGGAGGCCTGCTGAGGAAGTCTGCTTCCCAGTTGTCCACTCCCGGAATGAACACTGCTGACAGTGTGCTTACTTGATTCTCCGCCCAGCGAAGAATTCTGGTGGCTTCTACCCTCGCCACCCTGCTCCTTGTGCCGCCTTGGCGGTTTACATGAGCCTCTGCGGTCTGACTGGATCAGAACCGGTTGGTAGCGAAGCAGGCTCTCCGCTAGACTTAGGGCGTTGTATATGGCCCTTAGTTCCAGGAAATTGATGTGAAGGCAATTCTGTTGACTTGACCACCAACCTTGGAAATTTCTTCCCTGTGTAACTGCTCCCCACCCTCGGAGGCTTGCATCCGAGGTCACCAGGACCCAGTCCTGAATGCCGAATCTGCGGCCCTCGAGAAGGTGAGCACTTCGCAGCCACCACAGGAGAGACACCCTGGCCCTGGGGGATAGGGTGATTAACCGATGCATCTGAATATGTGATCCGGACCACTTGTCCAGTAAGTCCCATTGGAAGGTCCTCGCATGGAACCTGCCTAAGGGGATGGCCTAGTATGATGCCACCATTCTTCCCAGGACTCGAGTGCAGTGATGCACTGACACCTGTTTTGGTTTTAATAGATTCCTGACCAGTGTCATGAGCTCCTGAGCTCTCTCTATCGGGAGATAAAGTCCTTTCTGGTCTGTGTCTAGGATCATGCCTAGGAGAGGCAGATGAGCTGTAGGAACCAACTGCGACTTTGGAATATATAGAATCCAGCCGTGTTGCCGTTACACTTCCAGAAAAAGTGATACGCTGTTCAGCCACTGCTCTCTCGATCTCGCTTTTATGAGGAGATCGTCCAAGTACGTGATAATAGTGACACCTTGCTTCCGCAGGAGCACCATCATATCCGCCATTACCTCTCGGGCCGTGGAGAGACCAAACGGCAACGTCTGAAATTGGTAATGACAATCCCGTACCGCAATTCTGAGGTACGCCTAATGAGGTGGAGAAATGGGGACATGAAGGTATGCATCCCTTATGTCCCGATTCACGATAAAGTCTCCCCCTTTTCAGGCTCGCAATGACCGCTCTTAGCGATTCCATCTTGAACTTGAACCTTTTCAGGTATATGTTCAGGGATTTTAATTCAATATGGGTTTGACCGAACCGTCTGGTTTCGAGATTACAACATGGTCGAATAATAACACCCTCTTGTTGAAGGAGGGGACCCTTGACCACCACCTGTTAAAGATACAATCTGTGAATTGCAGTTAACACTGGCTCCCTCTCTTGGGGGGAAGCCCGCAGGGCCGTCGGTGAGGGGGCATCTCACAGTCCAGCTGGTATCCCTGAGACACAATATCTATTGCCCAGGGATCTAACAGGGAGTGAACCTCCTTGTGGCCGAACTTACGAAGGCGTGTCCCCACCGGGACTAGCTCCGCCTGTGGAGCCCCAGCGACAAGCGGTGGATTTTTGTAGAGGCCGGGGAGGACTTCTGTTCCTGGGAACTAGCTGTGTTGTGCAGCTTCTTTCCTCTGCCCCCGGCTCTGGCAAGAAAGGACGCACCTCGGACTTTCTTGTTTCTTTATTCGAAAAGCTGCATTTAATAATGTCGTGCTTTCCTAGGCTGTGCAGGAATATAAGGCAAAATATCAGAATTACCAGCTATAGCTGTGGAGACCAGGCCCGAGAACCCTTCTCCACACAATCCTCAGCCTTTCATATGCCTCTTAAGTCGGCATCATCTGTCCAATGCATATTCTACAGGACACGTCAAGCAGAAATCGACATAGCTTTGACTCTAGGACCCAGTATACTCATGTCTCTTTGGGCATGCTTTATAATTATATATCTATCACTGAAGACAGCATCTTTAATATATTTATATGCATACTAGGGTCTCAATCTCTGCTTATAAGGTACCTGTCCATGCTGCCAGAGCGCTATAAACCCCTGCCGACACAATCGCCGGTCTGGGTAGAATACTAGAACGTGCACGCTATCTGCAGGATCCCTGAGAATAGCTAGTGCTACCGTGCAAACAGGACACCCTAGGGGAAGATTCTCAACACATCCTGGCCCTAGTGGGGAAAGGATACAGTCTGAGAATTCTCTTGTGGGAAGCTGCCGTCTCTTGTCTGGAGATTCCCGCTCTTTTTCCTCATGAGAGGAGGGAGATTTACCTCAGCATTCTTCCCCTTAAACATGTGGACTCTCG